>NW_025111199.1:2462500-2831795 GCF_015476425.1 Leptopilina heterotoma
GGGAAACTGTAGAAAACCTCTCTGAGTACAACCGGTTTATCGACAGTCGAGTTCTAATGGTGTGTACCGGACAATAATCGACGGTGCACATCGTTATACCTCGACGTCAAACCTCCCGCTCAGATTGTCTCACGTGCCGGAAAAATGCCAAGCCAAGTGGGCGCGAACCAAGGATACTTATACCCTTGGTCCTTAAACGACCGCCAATGCGTGGCATCTATCCGACTGAGCTAATCTGTCGGTAACAGTAATGAGTTATTAATTTTTTTCTTAAATAATGCAAAAAATTTTTATTATAAAAAAAGGTATAAATATTAAAAATTTTTAAAAATGGTTAAAAGTGTTTTTTTTGGTTTGCTGTGAACTACAGATTTTCATAAATGTTTTGACTTTTCCAAAACTATAAAAAAATGTATTCACGGTTGACGCGTTTTGACTCAATAACAATTATATGTTAAAATAATGTCTGAGATGTTAAATTCATAAAATATCTTTATGTTATACTATACTTATAGCTTAGTAGATTGAAAATTTAAATAAAAACTGCTAGTCTCTAGGTACTTTGTGTAAGGAATTCGTAAATAGCAACAATTATTTGTTTAAACAATTGTCAAATTGATAATTTTATATATAATTTTTATTCGATATATTATAATTAGGTCGATAAATTGCAAAATTACGAAAAAAAATGCTTCTCTCTACATGTACGGAGAGAGAAGATAATAATTAACAATAGTAAATTGTTTAAACAAATAGAGACTGCAATATATCATTCGTCAAATATATTATATAACAACATAAAAACTTACAGTAAAAATTATTAGTGGATTGAAGTTTTTTACAAAATTTCATTAATATTACTTTGGTATTATGTCAGTGATCTTCGTATATGGATTGAAAAGTCTTATAAATAAACAAAACACATTTTTTGTTAAATTATAATATTAATTAATTTTGATTGTGGAAACTTGAAGCCTAAATTGAGCCGAAATTTTTCGTACATAGAAAAAGTCTCAAAACGCCATTTTAAGCATTTTTGAAGGTGGTTCTGCCAGCTTGAAGTAAGGCTGACAAAACCATGCATTTTTTTAAAAAAATGAAGGGCCGGAAATTCGGCAATGGGGCATTAAATTAGCCTTAAATGAGCCCTTAATTATGCAATAGGTCCCATCGTGATCCGACAATATGGTTCTGTCAGGTTTACGTAGCTTTATAAACAATTATTTTAATTCATATTTTTACGAAATATTCCCAGTTATTCCAATGTTATTATAATTTTATCATAAACCCAAAATGATACCGCTTTTACTTATTTTGAAGTGCAACAAAAATGATACCCCTTCGACTCATTCTACACTCTTTGTGTAGCGACAGAGCGAACCTTTTATACCTCGCTGCAGAATTACAACACTTGAGTTCGTGGTCTGACATATGCTCGAAGTGCTTCTCGGGAAGGAACTCACTCGTTACCCTCATTTCCTCCAATACTGGAACTTCTCTTGTGAAGATCTGGTGAAATCTTTCTGTCTCTGAAACCGCTGTTTAGGTGAATGAATGGTCATGGAGACAGTTATTCATACTGCACCCTAGGTGCATAAAGGTGCAATTTTTTCACCTGAGGCTAAGAGACGAATATGAATTCCTATCTCAGGGTGCTACTTGGATAAGAAATCGCCGTCGAGTTTCTCATTCACAAATCTTTCGCGTCGGTCAAGAATATCGGCAGCGTTCCGATATTAGAATTTTGATTCTGCCTTAACGAAGAGCAGCTTCAACTTCTCAAAGTGCACGTCTTGGTCGCGTCAGTCACGAAAGACTATGAAACGAATTCTAGACTAGTTTCGTGAATTATATACTCTACAGAATGCGATAGATTCAGGCGGAAAGGAAAACGTATGAAAACTAATTATCAAATGTTTCATTACTCGCGTTATCAGTCGTTTTTATTGTTAATAATTATTTGATTAGTAAATGTTAATTTACTTGCGTTTCGAAATTATATTGTTATTATTATTTCCAAGAGTATCAATTGATGGAAGCATTATTATTATTTTTATTCTTAAGTTATTTTTATTACTTTAATTTAAAAGAAATTTTAAAATTAAATCAAAGTATTTCAACATTTAAATTGCCATATTGGATTCGCCATTTTGAATTTTTGAAAACTACCATCATATTCGTAATCAGCGACCCCAAATACCCTCGAGTAATCAGTTTCAAGTGAATCTATTAAGTTTAAAAAAAGTGTGGTCCTTAAAGATTTAAGATCACAATAAATTAACGAAAACTCCAAAAGAATTTGCATTTGATATTAAAATAGTCATTGAAACAGATACAATAGAAGAATTCAAAAAATTGAACTATCTGTCGGAAGCGGAACACAACAACTCAAAGTTTAACAAATGGAATTCCCAGTAAGAAATGAAAAGTCTGACCGACCTCTAGTCAACGTCTGAATGGATCTTTTTAGACCTCTTAGACGTCGATCAGACCTTTCATTTCTCACTGGGTTGGTGGTCCACATTTTGATTTTAATCAAGGAGAAATAAATTACATGTCTACCCATTTGAAAATTCTTCAAATTAACACATGTACGTGTTTATAAATGAAATCACGTACATTTTCATATACAAAATTTGTTCTTGTGTTTCAAAAATATGAAAATTCTTGTTCATTCTATTTATGAATCTTCTGTCGTGTGAATAAATATCATTTAGTTAAAAACCTTTGTCACTACAGGTAGGAAAGTAAGCATCAAAAAGCATGAGACTCCGCAAATATTAACGATACGCAAGCTGAAGAAAAAGAAAATAATTTCAATAGTAAAATATGGAGAACTTCTGAAATGTCAACACCAACATTGGAATTCGGAGAAGAAACTATCGCGGATGTTAAACTGGTTTTCAATAAAGTGCGAAACATAACAGTGACTGGTAAAGCATAAACACATTTACTCTCTATTCTTTTGAAATTTGTATTTATTTTCATATCTATTTAACCTTTATACTACCGGAAAGTCATTATAGTGGTTTTAAATAATGCAATGGGTGCTTTGAAATATTTTTATGACAATTTTTCTTTTCTATACGGCTCGTGGTTAGTTAGCAAAATTAGCGCTCTTGTGGGGAAACTGTTGCAACTCTGGTGAGAGATGAATTAAAACTAATGGCGGGCGTGATCCACGTTGATCTGCACAAAAGTGTTGTGTTTAGCAGACGAAAAAGGTAAAAATTCTTGAGTTTTTAGTTTCACGTTAGATATGTTCTTTTCGCTAACTAACCATGACGTCAAACAGAAAAGAAAAATCGGAAACTAGATCATGTATTAAACTTAAACATTTTGTTTTGTCAGTTTCCTGTTAGTTGTTATTTTGTTAATTTGTTACAATGGATTCCCTTGAAATTATTTATGGGTTTTCGTGGTCGCTGATTACGAATCTGAAGTTCATTTTTAAAAATTCAAAATGGCGTATCCAATATGGTGAATAAAATTTAAAATTGATCGGATTCTCTTGAAATTCATTACTTTGGTGTTTTTGAGGGTGGATTACTAATCCGGTATCAGTTTTTTAGAATTCAAAATCCGTTGAATGGAAAATTTCATGCGAATACGATAAATTTTCAATTTCGCACAAAATTTTAATCAACCTGCACATAACAGACGTAATCTATATTATAATAAATTAATAGCTGATGCTATTAATAAGCAAGCTATACACAATAAGTAAGAAATTATTCTAAAATACCTTAAAAAATTATGTTTTAGGACATACTATGAAAAACTTATTTTATAAAAGAGAACGTGGATAAAGCTATAACAGGAATGGTCATAAAGCATGGTTTTGCAGAAGGACACATCTTGAATATATAAAAGGTAAATGTAGAATAAACTTTATAACCAAATAATTAATTGCTCGAGAAACTTTCTTTTTTTAATTCAATTTTTATGAATTTGATCAAACATTGGATGTTTTTTATACTATGCTCTGGGAGTTAAAAATGTTCAAATTCTATTCTGGATTTCCTGAGATTTGTTAATGTATTTTAATCTTCAATAACTGTAATTAACATATTTTCTAACAGGTAATGTGTATTTTTGCACCATGGTTGTAAAAATTGTGAGAGTACGAACATTTTATTTTAAGTACCAAGAAACAAAGTGACAGTAAAAAGTCGTTAATGTCACGAAACAGGAAAAAGGTATAAGACAACGAAGAATCAAAAATTATTAACTGGGATATGCAAGAAATAATGAAGGAAACCCATTCAAGAAGATGGATCACATTTTGCTTGATATTAATTTTTGGCGGAACAGTTTTAACTCAGACAACACAACAATGCCCAACGCAAATAGAAATGGAACCATGCAAATGTGGTGTCAAAAAATCTGGTTTAGATATTATTTGCGAGCTCACCGATTTGGTTCATATCAGCAAAGCGATGGATATACTTAAAAAGCGACAAAATACTATTGTTGTGTATTTGAAACTAAGGCACAACAATTTACCTAAACTTCCGGGCTTCGTTTTTTTAGGACTAGACATTATTCATTTAACAATACACAACAGCAGTCTTGCAGTTATTGAAGAAACATCACTCACATCAATCGGTAAGTTTTAATTTGCCATATTCATAATATAAATATTATATTCAGTTTTTGACAGTATTTATTAATTACAAATCAAATTAAATAGAATAAAAAAATTTCAGTAAATAACAGTACAATGGTTTTTAAATATGTATCTTGTTTATTTCTAGGTAAAGCGTTAACTCAATTAGATATATCTCAGAATTCCTTAAATGCAGTTCCATCATCAGCATTGAAAACTCTTCATCATCTTCTTATATTAAACATTAATCATAATAAAATTAACGCAATACATGAAAGAGCATTCGAAGGTTTAGATACTCTGGAAATACTTACTTTATATGAAAATAAAATTTCTCAAATTGATCCTAATGCTTTTAAAGGAATCGACAAGTATGTATACAAATTAATAATTGACTTACAGTGGGCTATTTAATTAAAATAAAGAATAATATAATATATATATATATAGATATACTTCCCCGGATCTGTTAGCTATAAACAAATGTTTCACAACTTTTAAAAAAACTAAAGACATCTGTTTATCACATTGATATTTTTGACAAATATTTTCCCAATTAAAAAATAGATAAATATATAACATATTCGTTTGCTCAATCTAAGAAAAATAATAAATATATACAATTTCTTTATTAATAGACGAAAGTTAAAACGATTGAACTTGGGTGGAAATGAATTACTGAGAATTCCAACTGAAGCTCTTTCACTGCTTGAAAACTTAAAGAAACTTGAACTTCAAGAAAATAGTATAACTTCTATTAAGGATGGAGACTTTGAAGGTATTTAATTATTTACATTTTATTAATATAATTCACGATTCCAATTATTTTTTTAAACAAAAGCTTGTCTTTTGGACAACAAAAATAGTTTCAAAACTGAA
This sequence comes from Leptopilina heterotoma, assembly GCF_015476425.1. Classification (NCBI taxonomy): domain Eukaryota; kingdom Metazoa; phylum Arthropoda; class Insecta; order Hymenoptera; family Figitidae; genus Leptopilina; species Leptopilina heterotoma. The sequence goes on from NW_025111199.1 coordinate 2,467,989, forward strand.
AACATATTTACTAGTAAAATATAACAATTTTACAGGTTTAAGAAGTTTAGATTCTCTTATATTGGCACATAACCATCTACGTGAAATACCAGGAAAGGCATTCAGCAGTTTAAAGCAGTTAAATTCTTTAGAACTAGAAGGAAATCAAATAGGACAAATTGATCCAGATGCATTCATGGGAGTGGAAGGTAAGAAAAAAAATTGATTTTTTCAAAACCTGATTCTGTCGTTAATATTAACTACTATCTTAAACTTTGACAAACAGTAATGGAGTATTCACATTATATATTAAAAGACAATTTTTCTACAAATTTCCCCCTTTTTAAATCGCTGTTATTGTTTGTTTACCTTAAGTTAGAACAAGTATTCCTTTAAGCGTATTGATCTCACTTCAGGTTTACTTGATTAAAAAGAAAATTAATTTTTAATGAAGTGATAGAAGATTTGGGAAAAGTAAAAATAGTCATTTCTTGTTATACAATTATAAAAAGTTTTTAACTTGATGAAGGTTTAATTAGAGACTGCTCGCTAGTGCTCATTCTCAAGTAACAATCAACAATTCTAAAGTGATTGGATAGTCTCTCTGCAGTGAGTTCCAAGAATACAGGGACACTTTGTTCATATCATGTCGAAGAGAAGAATCTGTAAAGAGATACGATGTGAATACATGGTATTTCGCGATCGAAGATTTTTTTCTTGATAATTTTAAATCATTAAAGTTTTACCTATCTGCCAAATATGCAAAATCCAATCTACTTAGTCCTTTTATTGTTGTCTCTGAAAGTTTCCTTATTCAAACTAAATATTCTAAGTTTTTCCTTCAAATCTTGTACTAAAGATTAAAGATTTTTAAATAATTCAAACAGTCTTCAAGCTGCGAAGATTTACAGACAGTTTGAGTACTTGCATTTTTTTTAATTCTCCATGTACATCCTTTCTAGGTTTTTACATATCTAAAAGCCCACTATATTCTTCCAAATTTCCTTAGCTCAAAAATTCGTCCATTTTTTAACTGACTTTCACTTAAATCTCGTTTTAAAACAGTTAACCATTTTTCTTGCCATTGAAGATGCAAATTATACAATTCACATGATTTCACTTTTCTAACACATGGCAAACGAAAAAACGACACTTTGTAAATTTTAAATCGACTGTAGCAATCGAGTACGATATAAGAATTAGTCATTTTTGAATATTTATTCTTAAATAATTAAATTTTCACTTTATGACTTTATGACACATACAATGGCAAGGTATATTTACATGCCTATTACGTGGTTGCACCTGGAGCACAATAGTCAAGGAAAATTATGTAAATGAATGAAGAGATGAATTTAAAATTCTATTTAGACAAAAATCTTTTAAAAATAAAGTACTTTTTTCAAGTAATTGTATTAAAAGTATAGGATAACAAATTACTAGAGATGTGCAAAAAGCTCGAAATGTCGAGCCGAGCCAAGCCCAAGCCGGCTCGATGTATCGAGTACTCGAGTGACTTCGAGTACTCGAAAAATTCGAGTACTCGGGTAAATTCGAGCACTCGAGTGAAATAAAGTACTCGAAAAATTCCAGTACTCGAATGGATTCGAGCTTTCGACTTACTACAAAAATTATTAATAAGTAGAAAATTTCGAATTTATTCTAATTACTGAATCAATAAAGTAAAGAAATCTTTAATTTCAAAGTGTATTTCTATTTGCTAAATATAATATATGCAAAAATTATATGAATTTTCTCTAAAACTCGAATTTACTCAAGAGCTCGAAAAAATTCGAGTACTCGAATTCCCTCGAGTGCTCGAAAAATTCAAGTACTCGAATTAACTCGAGTACTTGAAACGTTCGAGTACTCGAATTATTCAAGCTTTTTACACAGCTCGGCTCGACTAGATCTCGGCTCGTGCTCGAACTGATTAGGCTCGGCTCGGCTCGAAAAATAAAAAGCTCGAAAAAGCTCGATCGAGCTTCGAGCTTTTTGCACAACTCTACAAATTACCAAAGTAACAAAGCAATACCATAAATTTTACTTTTTGGGCGGTACACTTCGGTAATTTAGCCTCAAATGCTTTACAAAGTTCCTTCTGCGAAATTAATGTAAGAGATTATTTGACCGAGAAATAAAAAGAAATCAATGCCCTTTACTCTTAAAGATCTAATATTAAAGAAAAATTATTAACATATATTTTGTAATTACAATTTGTTGCAGAAAATTTGCAGTATCTACGTTTAGGTGACAATAATCTTCATTCTGTTCCGAGCGATGCACTACGTCGTCTTCATAGACTACGGAACCTTGATTTAAAAGCAAACAATATTACTGTGCTTTACGAAGATACATTTACTGGATATGGTGATTCTATTACGTTTCTCAATCTTCAGAAAAATCTGTAAGTTAAAACTTTTATTTTTATCAATTTAACAAAAAAGCTTCCCATTATTCATTACAAAATTTAATTATAAATATGTATCCATAAAACTAGCAGTAAAACAATTTAGACTCCATTTTATTTTTAGTCTTCTTCTAATCTTGATTTTTGACAAAACTTTGAAAAAGGGTGTGTACTAAACAGACTCCATGTTCTTTGCATAAAATTCTGGCTTCATTTAATTTTATTTTCATAACATCTTTTATAATTTTATCATATTTTTCTTACACAAAATAACGGACATCCGACAAAGTGGTCCTTTTTCTAAAATTGCGTATTTTAATTAACAAACCTGATTTTTTGCGAAGTTAAAGTTAGATGTTATTTTATTAAGTTATTTGAAGCAAAAAAAGAGAAAATAGACATAAAAAAAATTTTAAGGGACTTTATTATGAATAATCTTAGGAAATATCGAAATTTCCATTTCTAAAAAACGAAATTAAAAATTGTAATGTGAATTTCTGCGGTTCTTCTGGGAAGTTATTCAGATGAAAGTTGTTTTAAGTCTAGTACGCCCTTAAGATGAAAAATTAAAAGGTTTTAAATTTTCCCGCCCCCTCCATTTTGAAACAGAAACAACTTTCGTAACAGACCGACAAAGTGGTCCCTTTTCATTTTTGTTGTCTAACAACAAAATAAAATACTTAAAGTATTAATAAATTAATGAAAAATGCATAATTCGGTGTGTGAGACCTTGTTGAATAAGAAAAAAGAATAAAGAAAGATTGGATATTTTTTTCAAAATTAGTAAATTGTGATTATTACGGAATCTAGAACTGACAAAGTGGTCCCTTTTTATCTGGACGTCCACATATTTTATAAACTACTGCTTAATTATTGTATAATTAATATTCTATTTTAACTTTGTTTTAGTATAAAAGTTCTACCTACAATGGTTTTTGACAGCTTAAATTCGTTAGAGATTCTCAGCCTACAGAACAACAAATTAACCCGCATACCGGAAGATATTATGGAAAATGTTGTGGACACACTTAGAGCAGTCGATATAACAGGTGTGTATAAATAATTTTAATATTCCAAAATTTGTGATACGAGTGTTTGAAATTTACCTAAATTAGATTACTTTATTACTCCTCGAACTGTTCTTAATGAAACATAATATATTTTATCCAATTTATAAAAATGAGTATCACTAGCTCTCCATAATAATGGAATTCCTCAATTTAAGATAGAATTATGAAATCCCTTAGAAACCGTTAAAAGGTTTAAAGGAAAGGGGCCCCAAAGAACTTTGGATATAGTTCTGATAATATTATTTGCTCTCGATGTCTTTTTTGTTATTTCTATTATATGCCGATGCCATATAAGTTTTTGATCTGAAATAATACCCAAATATTTAAACAAGATTGCATGGAAGAGTTTGTTCTTTTAAGTTACTGGAATGTTCTGTATATGAAAATTTTTTAGATTTTCTAAATATAATGTTTACTAACATTTTTAAGTTTTCGTTAAGAAAATGTTAGTCTATAGTCGTGTAGCCAAGTTGAAATTTGGTTGAATTTGCCAAGGATTTTCCTTCTCGTCCCGTAGATGTCGGAAACCAGAAAGGTGGCAGCATTTATTGCAGACCTTTCTCTCCTAAAACCGAATTGAAAGTCTGGAAGACATTTTTTGTCTTTGTACAAGATATTCCAATCTTCTCCGAACTAATCTTTCCATTATCTTTGCTAAACATGAAGTCAGAGAAATTTGTCAATTGCCTCCACTAGGTTTGGGCAAAAATTTCACAAAAGTATTTATTTTTGAAAATATATTATATGTAAAGGAATCCAAACCTGGAGCAGACTTTATGTTTAAAGCATCTATAACTCTCCACCCATTGGTTGAATAGGTCATGAAATACTAAAAAGTATTTTAAACCTGTTGAGCTTCTGGGGAATGGACCCATGACATCAGTGGCCACCACACTCCATGGTTAGTGAACATCACGTTGTGTCATCAAGCCACGCTGTTAAGCTTGTTCGCTTTTGTTAAATTGGCAGACAAGGCATTTACAAAAGAATTCTTCAATATCTTTAAACATGCCACTACAATAGTAGTGGATTGACGCACGATCAAAAGTCTTTTTTGCCACCTAAGTGACACACGTTTTGGTTATTTATCTATTCTTTTAGAAATGTTAGGACGGAAACAGATTTAGCAGCCCCAGAAACATAAAGTAAGCAAAATGAGAACCACAGATTAGAGAAAATATTTGTATGGTTGTGATGATCAAATTCACCAAAGAGGGTAACCCTAACTTGTGAGATTACATTTTAAACGTTAAAATTAAATTTTTAAAATGGTATTTTTGATCATTTTACTTTATTTGTTTTGAGATAGTTAATAAGTAATTACCCAAAAATAATTATGATTTTACGCTTTTAAAAATAAATAAAAATTTTTTAATTATAGATAATCCTTTGTATTGTGATTGTGAACTAAGTTGGTATGCTGCATGGTTAAAAGGGCCACAGGAGATGATTGAAGAAATAATGTCTAAAAGAAAACCTATTTGTACAATGGTCGCAGAACATCGAGAGTACCCTGTTCAAAATATACCACTGAAGGAGATGGGATGCGTAGGAAAAAATGTAGATCGCGCAACGTCTTCAGCAACAGATGTTAACAAAAATAAACTGGTAACATTCTTAATGTTTGTTGTTCTTGTTATTTTACAGTTTTAATATAAGAGATTTAATAATGAATTAAATGAAAAATTAATGTCGTTACGTAAATAATTAAAAGACTGTTTTGAATAATGTGAAATTTAATATTTTTTTGGACTGTTAAATTATATTAAATTACTGTTATGTTGAAATAAGTCGCAGAAATTGTTTTTATGAAATTGAAATACAATTGTCCAACCAAAGCACTTCTGATCTGCGTTTTCTACGTTTTTATAGATAATTATAAACTTTTGACAGATATTTTCGTAAAGAGTTAAAAGTATGATATAAAAATGCCCTTGTTGAAGGATTGTAGGCAAATTTTTGCCATTCGCTTCCATGAGTAACTTCCGCAATTTTTTTAAAAATCCTTCTATATGGGTGGCGACTTTTCAACCTTTTTGTCCCCTTGGTATGTATATGATTCACATACAAAAATCCCTATGATTAATTATGATTCTCTGATTAAATTATAAGTAGAATTCCAAATTCTAATTACAATTGAAATGAGAAATATTGGTTGTAAATTCATAATAATGTTAATTAATATTTTGAAATTTATGTCTAGACAATGCCATAATCTATGTATCCAACAATACGAAAAGGTTAAAAATTCGCCCTTTTAACTCTTGTAACTTTTAATTTTTATTTTAATAACCGGACATGAAGTTAGTTTTTTTTAACTAAATTCAAGATTACTTCCATAAGTTAGAGATAAATTATAAGAAAAAAGAGTTATTAAGGTTACGAAATTTTGATGGCCCAATGTTCACTTCCTTTAAAGGGTCACATGTGAAGCAAAGGTAGGACAGGTTGTACTTTGAGTAAAATTTATTGTAATGATTTAATACAATTAACATTTTGATTGCTATGTTTTAATTAAAAAATCGTCCTCATGCTCAATTCCTAATGCGTCTAACAATGTCTTTTGATACATCATTTATGTATACTCTTGGAAATCTGTCCTTATTTACGTAACATATAAAAATAATCATATAGACTTAGGTTTGAATACACACACAATTACTGAGATAATTTTTGTTAAGTGTCTATTTAGTACAATGTATAACAGGAAAGAAAGTACGCAAAAGTGTTAAAAATTTAACGAAAAACACATATTGTTATAAACGTTATAATAGTGAAAGAATAATATGCAAATCCAAAAGTTATTAAATATTTTATTCTTGTTGTATACATTTGTGATATGTAATTTGAAGATTTGTATAAAACTACTCTTGAACTTTTACGATTTATTTTTTATTAAAATTTTGCAATTGTAAATCTTCGAATAACATAACATGACAACAGGTCGAGAGAAAAATAGGTGATGAAATTGTTTTTTAACTAATTTAGAATAATAAATTTATAAAAACATTTAGTTATAATCTAATAAAAGTGATAAATATTGTAATGCGTTATAAATATCAGAGTTCTGTTGGTCATCGATTTTTTGGAATGTTAAGGTGTGTGTGTTCACAAGTGTTTTGTTTCATATTTTATACAATTGTTTATGTTTGGAAATTCTATTCAATTCAAGACTGCAATTTGGTTTGAATTGTTATTGACAAATTCAAAAATCCGGTTAAAACGCTGAAGATCTTCCAGAGTGAATCTGATAATGTGAGACTAATTACTTCATAAAAAAGTTTCAATTTTGTTCTTTAGACGATACTCTATAATCTATTTGAGTTAGGTTAATTTTTGGTTTAATTATAATGAAAATCACAGTCCAATGACTTACATGAACAGTTCTATTCGCAATATCAAGTACATGCATATATTAAATTTATTATTAAAACAAAAATTTAACTGTACAAAAATTTAAACAATATATGTTTGCAGTAACAATTTCTTGTACATTTCTCTTACATGATTAGATACGCTTATATGTATATGATTTTATGCAAGAAAATGTACAGATTTTTTCACGGGTATTTTAAACTGGGTTTGATTATTAACATTCCTGTTAATGCCCCAGTAGCGAAGTATTTTTATAACATAAAGTTCAAACTTAGAATCCGGAATAAATTAAACCTTATAAAAGTAATAACCCATATAAGGACTTTCCTGTTAGTTACAAATTAATTTTGTATTTCCTTCTTATACATATCAATAAATTGCCTTGAGAAAGAATGTTTGAAGTCTTTCGTATAAGACAATTCTACACTTTTGAAATTGAACATATTTAGATTAATCTAATGTTGTAATTTTTTTCTCTTACAAAGATTTGAAAGTTTATGCTAATTTTAACTTTTTGAAGAGTAGGATTATTTTATCATTTTAAAATTCTTTACACTTTAAAATGTATTATTAACATATGCTTTAAAACAAGAAGAAACTTTAAGTACTCAATTTAGTGTGAAGATTTATATGAAGTTTAAGAAGTAATGTTCACTAAAACACTGTGCAGAATTTCTTATACGATGTCTCAAAAACTTTCTAATTATACATATCACGCAAAAAAATGGATAGTCGTTATAATAATGTTTCATTACAATCACTAAATATTTGTAAAATTAACTTGTCGATTTCTTGTAGGAAATTAATAATTCAATTTGTTTAAACAAAATATTATATAGATTTATCATATTTCAATAAATATAATTTACAATGTAGAACACTACATTGAAATATATATTTTTTAAGTAAATACAATACTTGAAAAATGTTTAGTGTTAATAATATTTAGAAATAATACACATACATTTTTGCAAATTCTTTGTTTTTCATATTATACTAATGTATATTATAATAAGAGTATTTATTAATGGTGAATACCATATAAATTGTGTAATCACTAATGTTGTATCTAAATTTTTTTACTTTAAAATATTTTAAAATATTCTAAGAATGTCAACAATCTTTGTATAAACATTACATTGAAGATTGGTAATGGTATAAAAAAGAGCATTATTAAGCAATTGTGACTTAATATTCTTTATACGAAAATTATATTGAAAGTCGATAATGGTAAGAAAGAAAATCATTATTAAGCAGTTGTGATTTTAGCCATATTATAAATACTCTCGGGTTTTAATATTCGCGGTTGCAGTTAGAAAAGCAGAAACACTCAACTGCTTTTTTTAAGAATGTAATTCTACATTATAAAAAATACGCTAAATGTAGTCTTCAGCTGGCCCTATACATTTTGAGGACACACACGGCATATTTTATTTACATTTTTCAAATTTTGATATATAAAATTCTTAATATTTTGATTTAATTATTTAATCATAAATTCTTAATTGAAAAAATAATAAGATATATGATGCATATAAAGCAGAACAGTTAAAAATTTATTACATTAAACTAAACATTTATACTGCCAAACAATTTCGAATATTAAAAGAGCATCGTGAGTTTAAAAAAGTTAAAAAAAAAAAATAAATTATCAGTGTACTTAGAATTTTGTATAAAGACATTAATAATAATAGAAACAATGAAAGAATTTGGAAAAATTATTGTGGCTTCTAACTAAAACTATTTCAGTCATATCTTTATCACAGAAAATTCTGTCGAAAATTTTGTCATGTTAAGATGTATAAAAGAGTTCTATAAAACATCACTATTAAATTCTATTATTATAGTCATGCTTTTGTTTCCGACAAAAGTACGTGGCAACTTCATAATTACTATACTGAAGGTAATCGCATTGTTTAAATATATATGATCTTATATAATAAGACAGAAAACCCCAAGTCTCTCAATAACCTTTGAGACTTTTAAACAAATTCCACATAAAATATTGCACAAATGTAAATTAGTTTATTTCTAAAATGCTTTCTTCATAAATACTTAATATGTATGTAACAAGCGTGTGCACTTTATTAAATTTATGTATGTTAGTATTAAAGTAAAGAAAAATATCTCTGTTTCCTTACACTTATCTACATAATCCTTTAATCTGTATACAAATTTAGTTTTAATTTAACAATGAAATTTTATGTTTTAAAAGTTTCTGGTTGAGTTAAAATTAAAATACTGTTCAATGCAATTAGATTTATTTTAATTAACAAGTGTAATAAAGCTACGTTAAAAGTTAAAACACATATTGTTGATAATTATTTAATTACCTCCAAATATATACATGTAGGGGAGATTGAGAAATTGTGGGCCACCTCCATTAATTAATAATATTTGTAAGTTTGATTATCTAATTTTTTTATGTTCTTTTGTTCGTCCAAAGTATATTTTTCATGAACATTTTATGACTTTACAACGCTTTACAATTACCTATAAATCGTAAACAACAATCACCTGAAAAATTGTATTCAAATATTTATTTGCAGCGTTCATGTTTTTATTGTTTTTACAAGGATTTTCAAGAATTAATTATGAAAAATATTTGTTTAATTATTGAGTGGCATTGGTACTTTGACTCCAAACAGCCCTGTGGCCACTAAGACAAGGGATGACTTTAGGAAAACTTTAAGAGTCAGTTCCACAACTGCATTAACCAGAGTTTATGTCGGTGAACTCGGTCTAATTACATTACAATTATGTGACTGTCCACGAGAAAACGCGGCTTAGCTCTAAAAATCAATTGTATGTTTTTATGCTAATCGATAGATATTATATCATTTTTTCAAATTCAAAAATCAGAAGTTGTAAATGTAAATTACTTTCGACAATATAACTTTTTAAAGACGTTATATTGTATGCATTCCTTCGTTCTGCTTCTGCCCAGTAAGAAACGAAAAATTGAAAAGTATTAAAAAGATTCTATTCTTTTGAATGCCATTTCTGTCCAATACTTTTCTATCCAGTGAGAGCAATATGAAAAGTAACGATATCAATCCTCTTGAATACCCAGTAAGAAAGCAAAGATTAAGAAGCATTAAAAAAATTCTATCCTTTTGAATACCATTTCTGCCCTATGCTTCTGAATTCCGCGACAGTAGTATAATAATATAATACTAATATTATTGACATATAGAATGTTCAATTACTTTCAAATAACTGCACTCATGAATTTATTTGCTATTTTAAAAAGGAATAATTATTAAATTATCAGTTAAGAGGGTTAAAAGTGTTTAAAGGTCTCTGAAATTTTTAGGTTATGATTTATTGTCTAACAGAATAACGGCCCTGACTCGTTTAAATGACGTTAAATTGGTAAACAATCAATTTTTCAGCAAGTTTTTCTTTGAACACAAACACTTTTTACAAAATCTGCCACTGTATGTATCTTATAAATTACAAAAATCCAGAAGATTGCTTGAATGCATGCAGAAACGCGGTTCCAATGAAAAATTGAAAAGTGATATAATGACAGGCTGTAATAATTTCGGATGGGATTGGAAAGCATTCAGAAAAAAATTTTGTCTTTGTTAAAAATTACAAAAAGAATTGAATAGCATTCATTTTTAGACGAAACGTGGTCCTATCATGGTATAGAAAAGTATTGGACAGAAATGGCATTCAAAAGTATTGGATAATTTCTACTACACCATACAGAGTTTGAATTATTTCAATCCTTTTCAATTTTTCGTTTCTTACTGGGTGCTTCTTGCTCGCCCTGTGAAATTCACGTTTAGGTGCTAAGCCGCGTTTTCTCGTGGACAGTCACATATATATATATATATATATATATATATATATATATATATATATATATATATATATATATATATATATATATATATATATATATATATATATATATATATATATATATATATATATATATATATATATATATATATATATATATATATATATATATATATCTCCCTATATTACAAAAATATATCGCTGTCGCCGCTGTTTCAAGATTCCATCCCCCCTCCTCAAAGGTCAAAGGGCAAACATAACCTCAAAAACCCCTTCCCACTCAAGGTCAAAGGGCAAACATAACCTCAAAACCCCCTTCCCACTCAAGGTCAAAGGGCAAACATAACCTCAAAACCCCCTTCCCACTCACAGGTCAAACATAACCTCAAAACTCCCTCCCTACTCATAGGTCACATGGCAAATATGACCACAAACCCCCCTCCGCACTCATAGGTAACATGACAAATGTAACCTCGAAACCCCCTCAAAACATTACCTTAAACCCTCATTTATATTATTACATTACACCCCTTCTTCCCACTCACAGGTCACAGGACAATCATAACCTCAAAGGCCTCTTGCAAGTGAAAGCTATAGTATATTCAAAACAACCTTTTTTTACTTTTATATTAATTATTAATAAATTATAATTATTATATTTAACAATAATAATAAAATTCATAATTTCAACATAGAATTTTATGTTATTTATGTTATTTATTTATGAATTTTATGTTTTTATTTTTTTTTAAACCAATAATTATAATTTTTAAATATTATAAAATACTATTGACGTAAATTATTAAAGAAAGAAGAAGAAAAAACAAGGGGGTTGGCGCGCGAAGCGCGCAGGGGGCGGAGCCCCCCTAGTATATATATATATATATATATATATATATATATATATATATACTAGGGGGGCTTCGCCCCCCTGCGCGCTTCGCGCGCAAACCCCCTATCTCTATTTTTATATTTATTTTAATTTTTATAAATTTAAAGTAATTTTTTCTTAATATGAATGCATCTTAATAAATTACATACAATACATATATGACAACATACACATAGATTTTGACGCAATGTAACAATCGTTATGGACCTTTTTTATCTATATGTCAAAAATTAAATTAAACTTTGACATATATTTTGACCCATTTTAACCTATAGGTTAAAAAGACGTTAAATTTTAAATAGATTTTGACGTATCATAGATACGTTTGTTGTCCTTTATTGTCCCTTTTTAAGTTGTAGTTAAATAAAAGTCAAATTACACATAGATTATGACGTAACTAAATAACAGAGTAAAAATAAAACGTCAAAATTAGGTCAAAATGATAGGTGTAAGAGCAAACACAATTTTAAAATTACTTTACATTGTTAGGTCAGATGGCAAACTTCACCTCATCATTAAGTCTGCGCGCGGAAATTGTTTGACAAATTTTGACCTCTAGGTCAAAACTGCCCTCAAACATGACCTAAATTTTAGCGGGAATTCTTTGTCAAATTTTGATGCGTAGGTCAAAACTGCCCTCAAAATTGACCTAAATTTTGAGGGTAGCGGAAATTGTTTCTCAAATGTTGACGTCTAGGTCAAAACTGCCCTTAAAATTGACCTAAATTTTGAGGGTAGCGGATATTTTTTGTCAAATTTTGCCGTCTAGGTCAAAACAGCCCTTAAAATTGACCTAAATTTTGAGGGTAGCGGGAATTCTTTGTCAAATTTTGATGCGTATGTCACAACTGCCCTCAAAATTGACCTAAATTTTGAGGGTAGCGGGAATTCTTTGTCAAATTTTGATGCGTATGTCACAACTGCCCTCAAAATTGACCTAAATTTTGAGTGTAGCGGGTATTTTTTGTCAAATTTTGACGTCTAGGTCAAAACTGCCCTCAAAATTGACCTAAATTTTGAGGGTATCGGGAATTCTTTGTCAAATTTTGATGCGTAGGTCACAACTGTCCTCAAAATTGACCTAAATTTGGAGGGTAGCTGTTATTTTTTGTCAAATTTTGACGTCTAGGTCACAACTGTCCTCAAAATTGACCTAAATTTTGAGGGTATCGGGAATTCTTTGTCAAATTTTGATGCGTAGGTCACAACTGTCCTCAAAATTGACCTAAATTTGGAGGGTAGCTGTTATTTTTTGTCAAATTTTGACGTCTAGGTCACAACTGTCCTCAAAATTGACCTAAATTTTGAGGGTAGCGGGAATTCTTTGTCAAATTTTGATGTGTAGGTCAAAGCTGCCCTCAAAATTGACCTAAATTTGGAGGGGAAAACTGCAGGTCAACTCTTGACCTGTAGGTCAAAAAATCTTGAAACAGCGGCGGCGTCGGCGGCGATATCGTTTTGTAATATAGAGAGATATATATATAATTTTTTTATGAGTCGGAAGTGAAAAATCTGTAAATTCAGATATCTGGATAAAGAATCCCAGGTTATGTAGGGGAGTCAAAACGCGTCAACCGTGAATAGAATTTTTTTATAGTTTTGGAAAAGTCAAAATTAATAACTCATTACTGTTTTGCTAAAAATTAATGGCAATTTTTTTGGTAGTCATTGAATATCCACTCTTTTAAATAAACTTAATTGTGAAAAAAAATATTGAAAAATTTTTAATTTTTAATAACAATTTTATAAACAATTAGTGTTTTTTTATGCTTTCTAGAGCAAGGATTTTAATAAAATTTATATGTAAGATACATTGAACCTACATCTTTATATTCCCGAAAAAAAATTTGTATTTCCAATTACAACCGGAGATTTCTAGAAATTGAATTCTTTTCTATTCTACGCTTCTTACCGGGTTACCCCAAGGGCACGCGAACGTTGTTCGTTTGGATGTGGAGATCGATGTATCTCTCCAAGACAGCAGGAAGTTTCCGCGGAGGGAATGCATCCCTGGTATTATATATATAACACTGTGTTACAAAAAAATATAACTTTAAATACTTCTTATCGGGCCTAGTGGAAGTTGTAGGGCTTGAAAAACTGAAATGAATGGTATATATTAAATTGACTAAACACCCTCAAAATTTTATTTTAGAGCTAAAAAACCGTTTCTAGGAGTACTTTCAATTTTATAGTTACATATAAAGTTTTAGAGATTACTAATCTGTTTTTTATTTTTAACAAAATAGCATAGATATTTAGAGTAAATTCTTTGTAAACTAAACAAAATTATGATTTTAGTCTTATTATATTTGCAGATGCTCAATGGGAAATTCACAATGGTCACAATTGGCTTTTTAATTGACCAATATTGGCTGCCAACAGTTTTTTCTTGGTTAAACATTGATAACCAATATTGGACTATTATTGCTAAAATCTTGGGATGTCCACGACTTTGCCAAGCATTGGCAGCCAATATTGGTTTACTATTGCCTGCAAAGGCCAGTTACAAATTAATAAAAAACTATAAAAATTAACTAAAAAATAAATTTTTTTAAACATTTTGGTCTTTATTGTCGTCAATTAATAAGATACGACAAAAATACTGATAGGTTAGAAAGATCTGTTTTTCAGCTTAAAAAAAATTAAAATCGGTATAGAAAAATACACGGAGAAACTTTTAATACCACTAATTCTTAAAACTGGTGAGACATTTTAGTATGTTAGGTTAGATTCAAGGGAAAAACGACATAGGTTATAGAAATTGCTATTGAGACTATCAAAAACACTCATTCAGTATATATTTTACAGTTCTTTATAAGGAAACTAACGAAAATTAGTATGTTGTTTTAGAAAGAAAATAATAATTTTTGCAAAGTTGGGAAAGCCATGAATTAAAAAGAAACACAACAAATTAATTGTCTATAGATACTCATAGAGACGATAGTGATACTTGGATCTGATGGTAGATGGCATTAGTGTATGTCACTGTAACTGTAGGTAAATATATTTAAGACGACGTAAGAACCTAACCTATATTATTAACGCACACACGCACACGCAAGTAAAGACACGACGATTGGTCACGGAAACCGAAAGATCGCACGATTCGTTAGAAGTACACAGCTGAATCGTCCTTATATATTAAACGAGTGGAAAAATATGTGCCTTCGAGAGAGAGCATTTTTTAAAATAACTTACTAATCAAATTATGTAAATAAGTAAAAGTCGTGAAAAAAATTATGTTATATTGAGGAACAGTTCTTGAATTTAATTTGGCATGAGGAGACATTCACGTTTATTAATAAAAGGTTTTTTTCTTTCATACACGTGTGAATTTCAACTTCGAAAACATTAGGGTTAGTTCGCGACGTCAGGTGATGGACTCGGTGATATGCTCGGGCGAAATCGGTTAAGTCCGCCCGCAGTCCTTCCAAAATTGGTATGTTACGTTAGAATGTCTGTTATATATTCTATCTATATGTGGAAAAAAGGTTAGAATTACCGTATTATTTCACAAACAAAAACTAGCATTTTATTCTTTTCTAAAGAAAAATAAGACTATTTCTAATGCAGATAGTAATTTTTGTACACCGAAGGTTGCTTAATATATAACGAACTTATCATATTTTCGTATTAATGTTGAAATTATTAGCACAACGCACGAAAAATCCTCACATTCTAACGTACTTTTAGAATAAACATAACCAAATATATTTAATATTATAAGAAAAAGTTTCTCCGTGTAAGAAACTTAATCAAGTTTTTTGTGGAGTAACTCCTAAAACGGTTTTTTTGCTCTAAAATAAAATTTTGAGGGTGTTTAGTCAATTTAATATATACCATTCTTTTCAGTTTTTCAAGACCTACAACTCCCACTATTCACGATAAGAAGTTTTTGAAATAATATTTTTTTTGTAATACAGTGCAATTATAGCACTATATAAATATATTACTATATCCACACTTGAAATTGTAACATAATATTCTGGAGATATTATGCATTTACTTAAAAAAATTGAGAAAAAAATACCAAAAAAATTTTTAATACATGGGTTTTTCAGAATAAAATGATGAAAATTAAATATTAAGAAAATGTAAGCTTAATTTGTAACATAATTAAAATTTTAAATTTTATTTTTACAAAAAAAGTTAATTAAGTTTTTTGAACTTAATCAATTATACAGAATTTATTATATTGCTTCCTCATAGAGGAAGGATTGTATTAGCAAAATTTTTTATTGTGATTTTTTGACATATTTATAAACTATTTTTCATTATACCTAATCTTTTAGTACTTTATGCACAAATGGGCATTGCCATTATAAATGTTATAAATTAATAAAAAAAATTTTTTAAGTGTTATTTTATCTCAGAAGTCCAAAAAACGGATTTTAAAAAAATGTCCCGATGTGTGTGTGTACTAACATTACATTTGCCTAAATATCTCAGAATCCCGATTCATAAAGTTAAACTTTTTTTTCATTTTGTAAAAAAAGATTTTTGGAAAAAAATGTTAGGACACCTATAAATGTTTTTCTTTAGTTTTCTAGAGTTTTTTAGGCGCATTTTTTGAGCCTTCATTTAACATTTTTCGTCTATATTAGCCACAGATATTAAAGTTTTAAAAATCTAAATTTTTCGAAAATAACACTTTTTTGAAAATTTTGTTGAAAAATATAAAAGTAACTTTAAAAGTATCATTACCAACTTGTAGAGCATTAAAAAAGGCTTCCCAGGCGCGAAAGACCAGTGCTGACGATGGGTTGAAACTTGACTGAGTCTTGAACGCCCAGCGTGGGTAACCCAGAGTTGGAGCAGTCTTTATATCATTGTCACTCAATATTGGTTCAGCATGGGACACCAATGTTCGTCCCATGCTCGATTCAAGACTCGGTCAATCTTCGTGAGTGGAGCTTCAACATCCAGTCTTTATTCAATCTTGAATCAATCTTGATAGTTTATTTATTACCGTGTGCACTTACCAATATTAGATATAAATTAGATATAAATATTTATAAATTATTTAATATTAAAATATTATTATCTGATATTTTTTAGTAATTTTTTATACTATTTAAAAATTATTATTCTTATTATTAATTATTATTAAATAATATAATAAGTATTATTATTATTATTATTAAGATATCAATTGGTAAATAAATATTATTATTTATTTAGTGTATAATATTTATATTAATTATATAAGATTCATATCAATAAAGTTAAATTATTATATATTATATTTTTTTTCTTGCACAGTGTCAAATTATTATTTCAAAGTTCAAGAGTTTCGTTTATCTGAAAAATTTTCAGTGAAAAAAATGTTCATTAGGTAGTAATAAATATTTATGCCTAGTAGTTTTACACTAGGTTTAACTGTTTACTGAATATTATCAAAAATATATTTTTCGTCAAACGCGCGCGACTAAACACAAATAACCTTGAGACTTTACAGCGCGACGTTGCGATTGTCGTGCTCCCACCATCCCATCTACTCAATGCTTTCCCCTCATGACGTCACAGGCGGGGAAAGCATTGAGTAGATGGGATGGTGGTATTTGTGTTTAGTCGCGCGCGTTTGACGAAAAATATATTTTTGATAATATTCAGTAAACAGTTAATCCTAGTGTAAAATTACTAAGCATAAATATTTATCACTACCTAATGAACATTTTTTTCACTGAAAATTTTTCAGATAAACGAAACTCTTGAATTTGAAAATAATAATTTGACACTGTGCGAGAAAAAAAATAATATATAATTTAACTTATAAAATTATCAGAAAAAATATTTTAATATTAAATAATTTATAAATATTTATAGATAATATTGTACAGTGCACACGGTAATAAAGAAACTGAATATTGTATCAAGATTGACCGAGTCTTGAATCGAGCATGGGACGAACATTGGTATCCCATGTTGAGTGACGGCACTGGCATTGATATAGTAGATTAGGCGAGAAGCCTTCCAGCCTTCTGTGGCCGAGCGGTTTAAATGCGTGCGTTGAGAACTTCCGGTATGCGTTAGGGGCGGGGTGCGTGAGTTTCGATCCCACATGCGAGCGAATATTTTTCATTCTTTGTTATAAGCGTTTATATAAAATAATAAAGTTGTGTGTTGTGTTGTGAATAAAAAATGTGAACATGTTTATAAATAATGTTAAAAGTCTGTTAAAAGTCTGTTAAAAATCAAGAAAAAAATGTAACGATTAACAGAAAAATTGTCTTTTTTTACTAAAATTATTTTTTTAAAATTACTATTCAAATGATATTTATTGTTAGTAATATATTCTTATTTATATGAAAATAATATAATTATTACAAATAATAACTTATTGTCATTAAATATATATGTATATATACGCACATGAATTAAAATAATAACAATAATATTTATTATTATTATTAATAATTCATATATTCACATTATATTGAATAAACGTGAGAAACGAGTAAATTTGGGAACAGTGGAAGCAGTCTTGTTTCAGTCCTGCATTAGGCGTCCGCAGCATTGATTGAGCATTGATGTCCAATGCTGAATCAAGGCTCGCGCTGCAGTCTGGAATCGGTGTTACATTAAAGCTTCGATCAGTCCTGCTCTCGCTGATTCACTCATGCTCAATCAATGTTGACCAATGCTCGGCCAATCTTTATAAAGCCTGAACTCGGCGTCACTTCGCCCCTGGGTTCGATTGACCTATTTTTGAACCTGATTCGGTCAAAAATTATCAAATTATTGATATTTGAAAAATCAAAAGTTGTGGAAAATATCAAAATATAAATATCATTTTTAAAATATCATTTTTTAAACATTCTTGTTTATTAACTTAAGTGTTATTATTAAACTATTATAACCATCTTATAGAATATATAAAAACATATTTTTTGGACCAAGATTTAATGATTTTTAACTCTTTTATAAAAATTAATTCTTATATTTTAATTATTATTATTTCTATGAGGAAGCAAAGTGTTCATGAAATGAACACCAAAATTATAATAATGTACAACTTGGCAGCGGTTTTTAACTTGTATTCGGCATTGAATTGTAAAGCTGATTAATACAATTTTAATCAATAAAAATAATAATAATTTAATATTTTAATCTTATTTATTATAATTTACTTTTTTGTAATAAGTTTTCTCTTTTCTGGGCAACATCTTTTGTCTGCTGCTTCTCATAAAAAATAAAAAATGCATAAAAAATGTCGTTGCCCTTTTTATTTTGTGCTGTTCCTGTCTTTCCTCTTTTTTGAAAATTAAAAAATTGTCGCTGTTTCACAACTATTCCAGCTCGTGCAGCATGTCCTATAAATGAGAATTTTTTTAAATATAAAAAAAAACTTTGTGTATCAATATCAAACACAAATTAGGATAAAATATAAATGCAAACCTCTATCAAGAACATTACCGCCTAATGCTGCAGCATAAGAAACAAGAATATTATTCGTCTCACACAATTGATTTTAAAAATATATAAGAAAATAAAGTAATAATAATAGTTTATTTGTTTTGTGACCGTAGTCAATACAAAAAGGGTTTCCGCAGCGTGTACAATTATTAAATTATTTACATACTTTTTCTTTTTTTTAATTCGATTTCCAATCTTTTCATACATATAGCCTTAATATAATAATATAAATTTTCCATTTCATTATTTTGAGGTTTTTCTAACATATTGAGAAAAGTGGTTTTAACGATTGAGTCGTCTCGATCTGCACAAATATATCTTCCTCTTTCTACATGGAGAGAAGGACATTTAATTAAAAAGTAAAAACACATTTCTGAAGTATTAACACCACATTCACTGCAGACTCCAGACACACATAAACTGAACATACTTTTATTTAAAATTTTAATTCTAGTAACTATTTTATTTAATAAACGAATTTGAGAGAATAAAGTATATTTAATTCTAATTCCTTCTTCTTAAAGAAGGAAAGGTTAATAAAAAAAGTCAAATGTCAATTTAGCATTTTCAATGGTAAAGAATAAGATTATTTAAAAAGTCTATTATTCTATTAAAAAAATTATAAAAACCATTTTTCCATATTATAATAGTTTAATATAATCCTTCATTTCTTTATTCTCCATCTGATTATATGTAAATATTTGTTCGGACAGATATAGTTCATCTTCCTTAAAAAAGTTTTCCTTACACCTTATAGAATTTTGTTTTATCATCTTCTTTACGGGTACTGAAAGTGAAAAATGTTTGTATTTAAAACAAATTTCGACAAATTGTTCAATTAAATAAATTAATAAAAAATAAAATTATAAATATATCTTCCCTACTGAAAAAAACGACCGTAAATACGGGCATAAGTATGATCCTAAATACGAACCTAAATTCACCCTCAGTAGGGTGGTGCAATTCTGTCGGGGAGAGTAGGCTACATTGAACCAGGTTTTTAATAAAATCCAAGAACTAATTAAATTTTACAAATTTTGATCAGGTTTCTTTATCAAAATAGAACTGAAGAACTCCTTTAGTTAATACACACGTTGCAAACACAAATTATTATGATTAAATAATGAAATTAAATTTTTTTCTAATCAGTTACACTTTTCTTATTTTTAGGGATATGTGTCTACATTGAACCACCTCTAATAAAATACTACAATTTACTTCGAAAATAATATTTCCACTTTTACATTGTAAAAAATTATATTCTCGACTCAAAAAAGTAGAGAAATGTTGTTAAATAGTTATTATTTGTTAATATAGGAAATTAATATATTTCGATGTCAGGTTAGCCAGCAAAAGTGACAGTTTAAGTTTATCTAGTTCACAATTGTGATGAAAGCATATCTTCCAGTATTTTTCTTACTAATTTGTAGAGCAGACAACTTTACCACTCTTAAAATTGAAAATTCTTTGCTTTTTCGGGTGGTTCAATGATGCCGCACTCACTGTATTCACATGATATTCACAACAAAAATTGATTATAATAAACTTATGTAAGACTTAAAATTATGTATCACTTTTGGAATATTGAAGTTGACACCCTAAGCGAAATAAATCAAAAGTTTACTAATTTTTAAAACTTCATATTTCAATAAAAAAACGTCATTATAATTCCACCAAATTTTTTGTTTTGTACGTGAAAAACTGTTTTTTAGTTTTTCTTTGCAAATAATAAACCTACGTGCCGGAAATTTTTGGACCTGGTCTGCGTCGGTAATACTAAATACTAACTTATATATTGAATAAGAAAATGGTGTACCAAAGTTATGGCTGGTGGAGTTGCGTAGTGAGAAAGAGAAAATTGATGTGATAAGGGTTAAAGGAAGATTGAAAGAAAGTGTGATAAGAATAGATGAGGATAGAAGTTGGAGAGAGAGAAGAATGATGTAGTTATTGAGAGAAAGAGCGTGGATTAAGAGAGTGAATGGGAAGCAGGTAAAAATGGGTAAATATTGTATGTGGGTGGATGGTGTAAGGTATTGTGTGAGGGAGGATACGGGTGGAGTGATTAAAGCATAAGGAGCATGATAGAGTAAATGGAGAGACTATGGTATCGAATGGATTGGTTGAAGGTGGAAATAGGGTTAAAGTAAAAAAGAGGGGTGGGCGAGATGAGACGAGGCCAGCATGGGCATAAAAGAAACTGGAAACGGAAGCCCGGCACTGGCGAATTAAGAGGTAGAGAGAGATGCAAGTAGGTTAAGTTGAGGATATGTTAAGTTGCGATAGGTTAAATTAAGTTGTATGAGTTGTATTTTAGTTGTAAGAATTTATGTAAAAATAGAATAAGTTGATTTATGTATTTTTTTGGGAGTCTCGAACCCTGCGGATGTTGACCAGGGGCGTATCCAGGGGAGGTTTTGGGGGTTCAACCCCCCTCCCGAAATTTTGGAAAAACATATATGTTAAAACCTAAATTTCTAATTTTATTCTCAGTACACCTCTTATAAAATTCCATAAACCCCCCCCCGAAACTTTTTTTGGCTACGCCCCTGCTGTTGACGCTGGTTCAATGTAGCCTACTCTCCCCTAATTGAAACAGTAAATACAGCCGTATTAATGCCTGTATTTAGAGTCGTATTTATGGTCAAATATGAATACTATTTTTTCCATATACATATATATAATATAATATTGCACTAAAATAATAGATTTTTTCAGATATAAGTATTAAAATATAATTTATTATTAAATATTTTGAAATTTTTAAGGGGATGTCAAAGTCGATGCGATTTTCCCATTGAAGCTCAATGCAAAAATCCAATCGACTTTGACATCCCGTCAAAGTCGATTGGATTTTTGCATTGAGCTTCAATGGGAAAATCGCATCGACTTTGACATCCCCTTAAGCGTTCAAATAAAGGAAATGAAAAATGAAAAAAAACAAGAATGAGGATAATATACATTAGTAGAAGTTGATGTATCCCACTTATCGACATTGCAGATCTAAAATGATTAAAAATCTGCAACGACCGTTTCTTTGAAAATATAAGATATTATTACCTATAAATTTGGAAAACTCATTTTTTATCATGAATACACAGGATGAGTATTTTATTTGTTGTAATTATTTGAAAAAAATTATTGTTAGAAAGTTAAATATGGGCAGTTTCCCTGTAACAAATCTTTGATTACTAGCTCAAACTGCAACGACCATTTCTCGAAAACAACGAAACAAAATAATTTTTCCATTTGGGAAATTTAATTTTGTAGGAAAATACGGAGGATGAGACTCATTTGCCATTCAGGAATAAATAAAAACTTTATTTTTTGTAAAGTGTATATGTGACAGCTGTTCGGTGGCACTTGATATTTAATTTACTAGCATTAACTTTTCTTTAACAATTTGAACAAAATAAATCTCTCTCATTGTGTGTCTTTCATCACTAATGAATTTTTACTCAAAAAGAAAACATTATATTTTATTGTTATTAATTTAAAGCTAAAAGTAATCAAAATTTGTTAGTTCTGGAACCTTTGGCGCCATCTCTTGGTTCTATGAACTACTAAAAGCTGTCACATGTGTTCTTCTTGTTGTAAATTGCTATACAAAACAGTTTACATAAATTAAAGTTTTTTATTGTTGTTTTCGTATGTAATGAATCTTATTATGTGTATTTTTTATTAAAATTAAGTTTGCTAAATGGAAAAATTATTTTGTTTTGTTGTTTTCAAGAAAAGGTCGTTGCAGTTTGGGCTCTTGGAAACTGACCATATTTAATTTTCTAACAATATATTTTTTTTAATAATTACAACAAATAAAATACTCATCCTATGTATTTATAATAAAAAATGACTTTCACAAATTTATAGGTCATAATTCCTTATATTTTTCAAGAAACGGTCGTTGCAGATTTTTAACCATTTTTGATCTGCATTGTCGGTATGTGGGATCCCCTTGGCCTAAGCACAATAGGTTCGCGAAAGTCGTTCGCAAATGCAAAGCATGAGTTAGAAAAGGACAGTGATATATTTGTGTCCTTGTCTATCTCATGCGTCTCGTTCGCGAACGACATTCGCGAACCTATTGTGCGTTGGACTTTATAATTATACTATAATTGAATTTAATTTTAATTAATTTATTAATTATTTATTTATTTTATTTATTTTAGTTATTTTATTTATTTTATTTATTTTATTTATTTTATTTATTTTATTTATTTTATTTATTTTATTTATTTTATTTATTTTATTTATTTTATTTATTTTATTTATTTTATTTATTTTATTTATTTTATTTATTTTATTTATTTTATTTATTTTATTTATTTTATTTATTTTATTATTTATTTTTTATCCTTTTTTATGTGTATATTGATACATAATTCATAATCATCAATTTGTTGAATTTTTTTTAAATTTCCAAACGACTTCAAAAATAATTGCAGTGTCTGAATTCTTTTATATGTCCTTTAAATTACAAAACGTTTTTAATTATATTTTTACTTTCTTTACTATCTTCTAATTTAATTCTTCTAATTTATTTAAATATTCGAATAATTTAATTGACAAATAAGGATTTTTATCGAAATAAAACGAATTTAAGTCAGGTGTTCTATCACTCATACTAATAATTTAGAATTTCTTTATCGAAAATTTAAAAAAAATTTGTAAATTATAAAATGGAAAAATATGTAACCGTAAAATTTGAATAGACAAAAAAAAACTATTAAAAATATGCTTCTTTCTTTTTTTTCTTCTAGCATTTTTAGGGTTAATTTTTTTTAATTATTTATTTATAATAATAATAATTTTAATATTATAATTATTTATTATATATTAAAATAATTATATTTCAATTAAAAAAAATAGTAATTTGAAAAAATTATAAATTACAATATATTTATAATACAATATATTTTATTTTATATCAATTTATTACAAATTTTTTTTAGGTTTTCCAATTTTTTATCTTTATTTAGAAAATATTTTAAAAATAATTTTCTAAAAAATTGTATTTCCACAATCATTGTAACTTTATTTCAAATGTAACCCAGTAAAAAAAAAAGTATTCAGAATAGAGAAAAAGTATTGGTGGAGACGTT
Organism: Leptopilina heterotoma; assembly: GCF_015476425.1. Classification (NCBI taxonomy): domain Eukaryota; kingdom Metazoa; phylum Arthropoda; class Insecta; order Hymenoptera; family Figitidae; genus Leptopilina; species Leptopilina heterotoma. Next base: position 2,492,049 of record NW_025111199.1, read on the forward strand.
CGGTGAATGCGTTTTCGCGACAAAACCGTATTGGTGGGTTACGGTGAATACATTTTGCTTACCGTGAATACTTTTTTTTTAAACTTTCGATTTAAAGATTCCTAAGCAAAGTTGAGAATATTTATAAAGAGCGTAAGTGACCTGAAGTATAAAAATGACTATTGCGAGAAGGAAATAAGAAATTTTGAGAAAAAACGAAAAATTAAATGTGACAAACAGATTGTCAAATGTTGATCAATTACCATATGCTTTTCTGTGCCTACAACGTACGATGATTAAAAGGAACTTTGACGTTACCGGCGGAACTTACTGTTTCACATACATTTACTTGGATTTCTCAAGTTTCTGTCGGTATCGTCAATGTTCCTTTTCATCATCATACGCTGTAGGTTTGTCACATTTAATTTTTCGTTTTTTCTCAAAATTTCTTATTTCCTTCTCGCAATCGTCATTTTTATACTTCAGGTCACTTACGCTCTTTATAAATATTCTCAACTTTGCTTAGGAATCTTTAAATCGAGAGTTTAAAAAAAAAGTATTCACGGTAAGCGAAATGTATTCACCGTAACCCACCAATACGGTTTTGTCGCGAAAACGCATTCACCGAACGTCTCCCCAAAACTTTTTCTCTATTCTGAATACTTTTTTTTTTACTGGGAATTTATCAAATTCAAACGTACAATTTGTTGATTCCCAATCTTTAATAAATACTAAAAAATTTAAATCTAAGAAACATTCGTCAATAATGCAATATGCTTCAAGTTTTCCTTTTCTAGTAAAACCTTCATCTGGACAATTCCACTCGTAAAATAGTTTGCGAATATTATTTCGAATAAATATGTTGAAATATAATCCGTATCTCCAATTTATCACATTCCATATAAAAATTAATGGAATTCTGTTAATATAAGAGAATGCTGCAATTTTTGTTTGTTGCTCATCATTAAGTATATGATTAAAAAATAGCATTCTTCATTCTTGTATGTTCCGGCAATTTAGTGATTTGCAAATATTTTAATAATAAAATCCATGGATTTACTTTTTTTTCATTAAAAATTGAGACTTCATTTACTGTTATAGAGTGTTTTAGTATTTGTTTTCTTTCATTATCTCTAATTAATTTTTTTTCATTAGGAATATTATTTTCATATACTCTGTAACGATTAAAAACTATATATTTATATGTAACATCTAATTTTAATTAAAAATTACAATTCATCTAATTGTTTTTCTTAATTATAAAATATATATTATTATTTTTTATTTGTAACGTTTAAGGGGATGTCAAAGTCGATGCGATTTTCCCATTGAAGCTCAATGCAAAAATCCAATCGACTTTGACATCCCCTTAAGTTTGCATTTTTTAATATAAAAAATTTTCCTATTTTAACAATAATATATTATTAATATAATATTAATATTAATTATAACATTATTAAAATACTAATTCTTCATAATATATTCCCAGTAAAAAAAAGTATTGGAAGAGAGCGAATAGTATTGACGGTGAGTTTCTGACAATACGTTTTCGCGTAAAAAACGTATTGGGGGCATTCTGCCAATCCTGCTTTTTCACCGTCAATTCTGTCCTCTTGAATCTTTTGATTTCACGTTCATTGACTCGATTTGGCATTTTAATCAAAAAGACTGATTGATTTAATGTGTAAAAATTTAGGGTATTTTTTAGATAAGCGCTGTGACTTTTACTCACAGCGCCCCTAGCGCGAACGTTGAAAGCTCCCTAAATCATGTGGTAATAGATCAACAGTACACACTCAAGTCGAGTCAATAAACATTAAATCAAAAGATTCAAAAGGACAGAATTGACGGTGAAAAAGCAGGATTGGCAGAATTCCCCCAATACGGTTTTGACGCGAAAAAGTATTGGCAGAAACTCACCGCCAATACTATTTGCTCTCTTCCAATACTTTTTTAGGGCTTCGTACACCGTAGGTGTACTGACAGAACCCTTATGAAATCACTCGTGTGTCCGTCCCAGACACGCAGAATAGGCGTCCCCCCCTTAACTTCTACATATCTCAACCTGGTGAGCTGAAATTCGGTACAGATACGTATTTTCACGTCTAGAATATAGGAAAAATATAGCGAACCCGATTAAAAGTCATGGTTACGAACTAGCACTCAATGAATTCAACTTTTTCAGAAAAAATTACGACACAAGACTTTGTCCCCCCACCTTAAGGAGGATGGTGACTGTCTTTTCGGGGCAGTAGGCGGCGAGAGGGGAATTCACATGCTTTTATATGGGATTAAAACTGCAAATACCAACTGTTTTAATATATATTTTATAAGTGAAATATGCAATACCTAATATATTAGACATAAGAAATAGTATTTTTAATAATTCCAATTCATTATTCTCAAAAAATATTTTAAAAAATAATTATTTAATTACGTAAAAAAAATTTGGTAAAAAAATTTTATGAGCATGGAGATCGTGACAACAGCGCATTCCATGCGCATGCTAGAAACAGTTGGTAACACTGAATAAGATTTCATTCGTATGTATATGATTACATTGCGACGTTGCCACGTTTCTGTGTATTATGTTAGAGAGGTTAGAAAATCTGTAATTTTACGTCAGTTTTAATGTTATTTCTAAAAATCGGGACAGTCGGTTTACCCTGCTGGAAGTAAATAGATAGAAACCTTTTCTCTTTTAATCCCTTTCTATTGCTAATATAGAAAGAGATATGAATAATGTATAACTTTTAATCTCTTACCTATACTTCTTTATGCCTTTCTATTCCTACCTTTATCAACTTGTTCGCTACTTCTTTTAATCACCTTTTTTGAATAACTTTTAATAGCCATTTTAAACCCTTCTATCTCTTTTTATATACAATCTTATTACAACTTTTTTTTATCCCTTTAAATCACTTTTTCTCTATTACTTTTAAAATCCTGTCTATTTCCTTGTATCTCTTTCAATGTTAGACCTTATAGACACTATTATTATTATTATTATTATTATTATTATTATTATTATTATTATTATTATTATTATTATTATTATTATTATTATTATTATTATTATTATTATTTATTATTATTATTATTATTATTATATTATTATTATTATTATTATTATTTATTATTAGTTTTTAATTGAAATTAATCGATTTCTTCTATAAGGGGTATCTCCTTTTTTACTTTCCTTTGGATTAGAAAGGATGTGAAAATGGATAGAGGAAGACAGAAATGTATGAATAAAAAGAGATTGAAAATTTTTTATCTCTTTCTATATATTTTTTTCTATATATTTCTATATCTAAAACTGTATATAAAGAGATTAGAAGGGATAAAAAGATATATAAATATAAAGTTATAGAAAGAGATAAAAAAATTGTATCTCTTTTAAGTATCCATTTTGCATCTCCAAACTATTATATTTTCTAATCTTTTTTTATCCCCTTTTTTTAATCTCTTTGTATCTCTTTACTTCCAGCAGGGTACTCAATTATTTTTTTAAATTATTCCAAAAGTATTAAACTTTAAAAGAGTACAATTTTTAAAAAAAGTTTCTTTAACTTTTTTACACAAGTTATTATCAAAATAGTGCACTTCACATAACACTCTCCATAAGAGCCCATATAAAAACATGCAATTTCAACAATTAAATTCTCAAAAACGCGGAACAGTAAAAAATTTTGAAAAACATTGTTCTATAATTTGGGCATTCTTAACAACGAGTTTTTACAAATTTCAAAAAATTCTTAATATTTTTATTTGAGTCACCATCCTCCTTAACTTTTACATATCATGACCTAGTGAGCTAAAATTCGGTACACATAATCAACTTTAAGTGTAGATTACAGGACAAATATAGAAAACCTGATTGGCTGTCATATTTGCGAACTAGAAAGGAAATAAATCAAATTTTTCCAAAAAAAATTCGAAAAATGACCCTGCCCCCCCCTAACTTCTGGATATAAGGATTTGGAGATTTGAAATTCAGTACACATACTCATTTTTACGTGTAGATTGCGGAAAAATATAGAGACGCCTGTTTATCCCCGTTTATGCAAATGCTCTAATAGTCATTTGATCTAATTTAAAGGTTATAAATATTCAAATGATCTAAAGAACATTGAATATAATGTGATTTTATATAAAAGTCTAATTAATAAAATGAGTTTATTCTATAATTTATTTTTAAGCCAATAATCAAAATATCCAATTCGCATTTTCTATAATCATAAGCAATTATAAAATTTTTTCACGCAAACTTTCAACTGATAAAATAGTTGTATAAGCCAAAGTTTATTTTTTATAATTTTATAATAACCTAATTTTAAAGTGTTATAATTTTTAATTTGTATAAATTGTAATTTAACAAATGTCTGTCAAATCTAAATGTAGTAAAATATAATTTATTTAAATAAAATATCTTTTTAAAAAATGCTAACAACCTCGAATCGTCAATTGATCAAATATTCAAAACATCTAATCGTCATTTCGTCCAATGCTAAAAACATCGAATCGTCAAATGGTCGAATGCTTAAAACATCGAATCGTCAATTGATCAAATATTCAAAACATCTAATCGTCATTTCGTCCAATGCTCGAAACGTCGAATCGACAAAAATTGGAAAAATTTGCTTGGTTTAAATAAATGTTAACTTACATCAAGCAAATTTTTCAACTTTTTCTCGATTCGACGTTTCGAGCATTGGACGAAATGACGATTAGATGTTTTGAATATTTGATCAATTGACGATTCGATGTTTTGAGCATTCGACCATTTGACGATTCGATGTTTTTAGCATTGGACGAAATGACGATTAGATGTTTTGAATATTTGATCAATTGACGATTCGAGGTTGTTAGCATTTTTTAAAAAAGATATTTTATTTAAATAAATTATATTTTACTACATTTAGATTTGACAGACATTTGTTAAATTACAATTTATACAAATTAAAAATTATAACACTTTAAAATTAGGTTATTATAAAATTATAAAAAATAAACTTTGGCTTATACAACTATTTTATCAGTTGAAAGTTTGCGTGAAAAAATTTTATAATTGCTTATGATTATAGAAAATGCGAATTGGATATTTTGATTATTGGCTTAAAAATAAATTATAGAATAAACTCATTTTATTAATTAGACTTTTATATAAAATCACATTATATTCAATGTTCTTTAGATCATTTGAATATTTATAACCTTTAAATTAGATCAAATGACTATTAGAGCATTTGCATAAACGGGGATAAACAGGCGTCTCAAAATATAGCAAGCCTGATTGGAGATCATATTTACGAATTAAAAAGGAATGAAATTTAATTCTTCCAAAAAAATGTAAAAAAATGATTTTGTCCCATACCGAACTTCTACATATCGCCACCTATTGGGCTAAAATTCAATACACATTTAGATTTCCAATTGTAGATTTGTGGATAATTTTTGAGAACCTGATTGGAGATCATATTTACGAACTAGAAAGGAATGAAATTTAATTTTTAGGAAAAAATGTCAAAAAATGATTTCTGGAGAAGATGGAATTTCTCAGGTACTCTGCAGATTTGCTTGTGACCAAACTCCTTTCCAGTTCATATTAACTGAACTTTAAGACATGTTTTGTACCACATCAGAAAGATTCCTAACAATCGCCGTAATTTGTTGATCGTCATAATAATTATACAGCTTTTCTACGATGGACTGTATTCAAGTCAGATTGCTCGCTGACAACCTGAGTATCCGAAACTAAAGCCTGATGTTCTTTATATGCCACTATATCGGGCTTCTTAACTCCAGATGTTCTTTGAATTTTTGGTTCTAAAAGAACGTTATATCCTTTAGTTTTGAATTTTTGGGCTAAATATTTTATAATTGTTCGAAAACAAGTTTGTAACACGTGGTTCAAGGTCTCCGCTGTTCCACATCCTGCTCTACAAGAACGATCTCCTGCTCTTCATCTTGCAGAAGGTGATGAAATCCCTGCCGGATAGAAATCTTGTTCCATCCCCAATCCAGTCGTGTTGGCCTGGTGTTTTGGCTGAATCACGCAGTCCCATCCCATCAATTGATGCGTGGAGGTTTTTTTGATCACATCTTATTTATTTTAGACATTGACACAATGCAATGACCATTCTCCTTCCATCTCCTCTCCGAGATCTGTATTTCAAGTGTGACAAAATCCTGCAAACCGTGTTGTACTGATATTAATGTTTGCAGTCTCTTAAGCCTTATTGCCGGTGCCACCCATCTGAAGGAAGGTATGCCAAGACCCCCTTCTGCAATTGAAGAATGAAAGTATCCATTTGGTGTATCATGTGGAAGATCTAACCACTTTCCTAGATACGTCCACGCATCCGTTCTTCTCATTTTTCTGAGAGGTCTATTCGCAATTGAAAATTCGGTTGTAATATCCATCGTTGAAATTTTCTGTTTACCAGATGGTTTAAACCCCAGAGTAAAGCTTTTATCAGTGTTTATTGACAAGCTACACTCTCACCCAAGAACTGAGTGATTTTGTTTATCATGACTTGCAAACCTCTATGTGTGGAAACGTATAAATTTAAATCGTCGACGAATACTGTTGCATTGATGTTGGTTGCACCTAACTTGTCCAACCTTGTCCATAAAGAATAGTATAGCTATTTTCATATACATATGAAACACTTGTTCTAAATCCCTTCTGTCTCTCATCAATTGGGAATGGCTTGCTCAATCCTCCTAGCAAGTATTGTATGTAACTTCTCTAACCATATCAGTAAGTTGAAAAGACATTGGATAACTACGAACGGTATATCGTTGTAGTTTTTCCCGGTGAGTCCATCTGGACCTGGGGCTGTCTTCTTGTCAACCATGCTTTACTTAATCTCCTCAATGGAAATCGGCTACCACAATTCATGTAATGTATTTCCTGACTCTTTAAAAGTTGGAGATTGGTCAGATCTCTGAGTAAGTACATTTCTCCAAAAAGGTTCTATGACTTCTCTATCCGGTTGTTTGGTGTTCTCTGTGCCATTCAAGATGTTACTAAGGCATCTACTCCGGATTTTCTTATACATAATTTGTGTTTTTGAATATTCCTGCCTCCTTCTTATTTTGCGCCTAGATAAATTGGAGCCCGTGTTAGGAAGATGCGGTCGGTTGCTTTACCGGTGTTAATTTTTTTAGATATAGCGACAGTTGGTCAGATATCTCCTCCTTATCCTCCGTTAATGCTGATTTGCAGATGTTAAATAAATCAGTACAATGGTACTTTACCAACCAGTCACTTTTCTCTTGTGGCAGTTCGAAATCTGAAAAGAACTTCAATAATGGTTCCAATGTATGTTCGAGCAAGTTGTCTGCCTGCTCCAGCCCCTGTGTACTTGTTACGCTTGACGAATCACTTATGAGTTGCTCCTGCCTTGCAAACTCTTCGAAGTCCTTTACCAGCGCTTTATGAGCCCCTGTTATTCCATGTGATTTGATAGCTTCTTGTGATCTATCAGGAAATTCCCTTGCTAGTTTGATATTAATGAACCTCACTCCATTAGCCATTAGTTCTACTTCTCTTCTCGCCAATAATCGACTTTCTTCCTCCGTCCGCCGTTCTTTGAATGGATTTACCAAAACTCTTTGATCTGCAAATTCTGTATGTTTTGATCTTCTATGTACGCCAAGACCTGTCTTCGTAGTAAAACTTCTCAGACATCCTGGAAATTCGCATGCAAATAATTTTCTTGCAGCTAATTGGTTAGCTTGGCCAGTGGGCCTAGCTGTTTCATCCGAGGCAAAGTTAATATTATTTGGGCCAATTGCAGATAAGATGAATAGGGATGATAACCCTCGACATCCTTTGTTTTTATCATTGCTCTTTAACCACATAAATGTGGACAAATAGTCACCTGTAATAGGGGAGTTGAAATTTCACTAATTTTAGCTCAAGCGTAAGAATGCTTCTTTTCTCATCGTATACATATTAATAAAATTCTCCTAAGTTCTTGTGCGCATTGCTTTGCACTATGGTACAAAATAAAACCTCCACACAGGTCAAAATTCGTCTAAGTTCCTGTGCGCATTGCTTTGCTTTTCGGAACAAAATAAAAATCCATTACACTCCATACGTGTTTGCAGCGCAATTGAATCTTTTAGCCATACTGCTCCTACCCTACACTAAGATCAGGTAAGAGACAGCATGTTACCAGCGGTCGCCCCAAGGATGCATCTTCAAGCACTTGAACAAGAGAAGCTAAGTGCCAAGGACCGTCAAGTCCAGCTCGGATCCCGACTCCCGAAAGAGTCATTCACCTCGCCCAGGCCCGGTACGTCAGCCAGACCCGCTTACCGGCCAAGCCCGACACGCCCCGCTCCTTAGAGCCAATCCTTATTCCAAAGTTACAGATCCAGTTCCCTATCTCCCTGCTGGAGGTTTCCAGGGAACTCGAACGCTTATACAGAAAAGAAAACTCTTCCCGGATCTCCCGACGTGCTTGGTTTTCACGCACAGTCATTTGAAATCCAGCATCAAATGATAGCTCGAAAACTGTTAATTTAGATTTTAGCCAAATAAAATTTACAATTTTACTCACCAACCAACCAACCACGTTTGCCATTTTTACAGCACTGCCAGCGTGAAAGTAAATGTTAAAGGGATTTCCTAAGGTGAGGGTCCCAATTATAGTACGCTTTTAAAAAGCGTATTTAAAAAGCGATTTCGTTAGCTTAAAGCTAACGAAATTTCTATGACAAATATCTTAAAATTAAAAGTGTTAATATGAATAATTAGGGCGTAGAATTAAAAATTAGTATTTTATTAATAGTATTTAGGCCCTAAAATGTTCATTTTTCATGAATAAATAATAAATAAAATAAATAATATTAATTAAACTGAAAGCTCGGATGGAAGAACCGTCACTCTGTTCTGTGTAGTCTGATTGAGTGAGCCTCCAAATGCTCAGGGAACCTGCGCGTTTGTCAAGCGTCGATCCTTTGATTTATTTTCATAAAAAGAACTTTAGATTTTTCATTAATAAATTATTTCTTAGGCACTTAAGTAAATGTGGCGGATCAAATATGTGAACGATTTCATTGTCACATATAACAATTGTATGGTTGACATTAAGTTTTCCTTTTTTGAGGTACGTAGCTTTGGTATCAACTATAAAAGATGTTATAGCGTATTCCTTTCATTTCCCTTGATCACAAACATATGCAACGACATTAAATCCAGCTAAATTAACCCGGTGAACAATCTCTTTGTAGGTTCGTATGAGGTCCGCTACTTTTATTGAGGTTTTACAAAAAGAGAACGCAATCGCCTGCTTCTACGGTTTTATTCGCGTTTTTCTGCAAACCCTTTAACATCCATACAGATGCATGATCTGCTATTTTGCACTTACGTTCAGTTCCGTCATCAGAAAAACCTTTAACTGTACCGGTCAATTCGTTTAAAAAAAGTGACGTCTATTTCTACTTCATCCATTATCAATACGCAATACTTATCATGCGTAGCCTGCTTTTCCTCTTGCAACCGAAGATTTTCGAAAATCGCATCACACAAACCGGGCCGTACATTAAGTAATTGTGCCAGTTTTTTAATCCAATTTGTATGAAATGAATGTATTTAATTATTTTAACACTTGGGAAAGCAATGGATGTATTTCTGAAAGTATGCTGATAACGTGCACAGTCCAAATGGTAATCTCAAAAACTTCTAATATCGTCCAGGTACGGTAACAGCCGTGGACTTACAATCTTCATCGGCGATTGGAACGTGTAGAAAGCCATTTTTCGGTGGATCAGTATCCACTGCGTAATCAATTAATTTGATTCTCAATGATTGGCAAAGGATACCTATTAGTCACGATCTTTTTATTCAATATTCTATAATCGACGCAGACTCTTTTAGTTCCACATTTTTTATCAGTAAGAAGCAAAACTAAATTAGCACTAAATTAGTTATAAATTCTGACATGAAAATTTTTTTGTGAAAGTGGTACTTGTAGGTTTACTTATCTCTTGTACTGCCCAGTAAGAAGTAAGGAATTGAGAAGAATTGGACATTTTTAACTTTTTACAGAAAATGTTGTGATCAATTCCGTTTTAATATTTCTTTAATTTTTGAATTTTTTTGTGAATTCCGAAATACTGTGTGATACTCTGACTCGGTAAGTTCAATTCCTGTCTATTCCGTTTTAATATTTTGTAATTTTTTAATTCCTTTGAAGTTTGCAACACTTTGAGATAAGTGCTTCTAAAATTCGGTAGTCATAGTACAGTTTAAATAGCTGAGCGGACAAGCTGTTTGTCTCCGACAATGAAGCTTGAGGGTTCAAATCTTCGAACCGACAAATTTTTTTTCCGCTTAAAATATTAAAACGGTATTCAAAAGAATAAACTTAGCTTCTTTTCGGCTTCTCCAAATGAAAATGAAAAGAATTGGTCACAAACGGAATTCAAAAGAATTAAAAATTTCGAATTCTTATTAATTCCTTACTTCTTACTGGGTGCCCACATAGCACCGAAGATTTCCTAAAACTCGACAGGACCTCGTTCAGCGAGGTTAGAAACATTGAGTGGCTATGTACATGGGAGATTGTGTGGATGTTCAAATGTCCACATAAACTCGCGATGTTCAGTCAATATTCAGACGATTTTGGTTTATACGTGTATAATTATCAAACGAAATTTTTATAACTATTGCTAGTAGTGACAAAATGACCAAACAATTCAATCCAAATAAATATAGAATAAATTTAGGTTAAGAAACTGCAAAAATGTCCAGTACAAGAGATAAAAGAACCTACAAGTACTTAGAGCTAAATTTATTTTATATTTATTTGAATTGAATTGTTCGGTCATTTTGTCACTGCTAGCAATGGCATCTATCATGTACATAATGTAAATACCACAATTGAATGAATCGTGAATATCTTGTCCAAGTCCTTAGACTTGAACAACTAAAGTCGCTAATGATCCACTTTATGATTTTTAGTGTACTAAATGTTAACTTTGCTGTGCAATTATTTATAAAATTATTGAACTCTTTTTTAACTCTTTGGTGATCTAAACTACCCGGTAAGAAGCGAGGAATTTAAAAAGATTAAATTTCCAGAAACATTCTGTCAAACGAGGATTTTTTAATCTTTCTGACTGCTTCGAATTTTAGAAACGCATTAAAAGGAATAGAAATTTTGACAAACAATTTGAAAAAGCCTAATCTTTCCAATTATTTGTAGGAGCTCCTCTAGTTATTGTTTTAAAATAAAACGCAGTGACAGCTATTTTTCGCGTCGTGTGAATTTCATTGTGATTTCAGTGCTAAATTATTAAAATGAAATATTAAAACTAGTGAAAATATGGTTAAAAACGCACAGAGCTTACGATAAAATAAAAAATTCTCTTATTGAAATAAATGAAAGAAATTTTTAAGTGTTCAATGTTTAACGTCAAGTTTTCAAAACCTAACCTTTTTTTCAAGTGAAATATTGAGTGATAGTAAAGCAATTCAGTGGAATAGAAATTTCTACTGATTTGTCGTACTCTTTCACTCTTTTGAATGCGCGTTTCATATTTTGGTGAAGTCAATTAAGAATACCCAAGCAGCACGGAATATAACCTGAAGATGAAGGGAATATTACATTTCATATTCGGAGTATTCCAGTGGAATGTTCCAGGGATCTTAAAGTAATATTAAAATGTCCGCCCCACAGGAATATTACAAGATAACATTGAGGGAATGTTCCACGGTAATATCGAAGCAATATTCTAGGATGATGTTGACGGAATGTTCCATCGTAATATTAATGGAATATTTCAGGTTCATGTTGAGGGAATATTGAGGGAATGTTCCAAGAATATTCCCTGGGAACATTCCAAAATTTCATACTTTGAAAAAATTTGACTTTTTTTTCTTTTTTTCTTCTTTCTTTAGTAAAAATGAGATTCAATGGCATTTTCAACATATTTAATATTACCTGGGTGTATTCCCTCAACATGACCCTGGAATATTCTATTAATATTACGGTGGAACATTCCCTCAACATCATCCTGGAATAAAGCTTTGATATTACCGTGGAACATTCCCTCAATGTTATCTTGGAATATTCCTGTGGGGCGGACATTTTAATATTACTTTAAGATCCCTGGAACATTCCACTGGAATACTCCGAATATGAAATGTAATATTCCCTTCATCTTCAGGGTATATTCCGTGCTGTTTGGGTAATAGATTTTGCTACTTTTCCTTGCTCCACCGAGGAATTGGATTATTTTGGAAATTCGACCATTCAAACGAAATAAACTTCTGAATTCTTTTCAATTCCTCGCTTCTTACCGGGTACTTATTATAGGATGAACCATAGTTAAATTTTTTTCTCTGACTTTAACTATTAATAGTCTCCAATGCACTTTAAAAACGTAGGGCATGATAATCTTTTTCACCGGTTTTCTGATACTGTACTATCTAATGTGACTAATTTTCCTTCTTGTCTCATTGTAGTCTCTAATGGATGTTCTAGTAACTCTGTTGGTAAATATGTTATGTCTTAATTCCAGTATTTTAATCAAGATAATGTATAAGCGTCTATAATTTGTCCGTTTATTAAGATGTCTGGTACATAACTAAAGTTTGGAAATGTTTGACATGTTATTTCGATTTCACAATTTGTTTTTGGTATGTCATTCAGTATTTTACACTTTCCAATTTTGATGTAGAGTAACAATGTACGTTTTTGCGATAACAATTAGAAAATTTATTAACAGAATTGATTTCTTTTTCCTCAAATTCATTTTGGTTTTTTCAAACACCATTAGTGTGTTGACTTATAATATTTTTCATTTCTATATCGTTGTCAGATTAAAAAATTGTTTCTTTATCAACATTTGTTATCAATGAAGTATTGTTTTTTTCTTTGAATTAGGAGACATGATTATTTTCGGCTCTGAGTCACTAATTAAATTGTCAATTTATGTGTTTCTATATTTCAATTGCTCTTCTTTAAAACAAAATGTTTTATTTTAACTTTATTATGGAAAAACTAATTGAAGATTAAAATTGTGAATATATTAAATCAAATAGACATTAAACCAGTAAAAGAAAATAGCAACACTTTATAAAATAAAGAATAGAGATATGATAACATAAATAATTTAAATTAACAAAATAGAAAACTAAAAGAAAATACACTTCACCAAAATTTACCTATCTGTAGATAAAACTATTATTTGTAATTAATAATTATTTTCATACAAATCGCAAATGAGAAAATGAGTACTGAATTGTAAAAAAAATTAACTTATCAAAAATTACATATAACATAAAATAATACGTATAAATGCAGCGAGTCTTATCATATTCAAAATTATATTATCGCAGACTTCTGGATTTTCAATAATTGTTTTCTAAAAACAGATGGGAAAGTTGTAAAAACTGGATAGGGGACATGCCACGGTAGTGACATTTTAGGACTGTTTTATGTAATTACATTGATATGGGTCAAATTAAACAACTTTTTTTTTGGGTCCAATTAGAATAATGAGTCCCAAATATAGTTTATATATAAATCAGAATGTTAATTCATTATAGTATGCAGTTAATACATATAAAGGACATAAATATCACAGTTTGCAGGAAATCATCCACATAAGAATTGCTTACACGTGAAATTTTAAGATCAACTAAGTCAAGTATAACGCTACCACAGATAGAAATATATGGCAAAATTGCAGCGTTATATAATCTATGAATTCTGGAGCATACTCTCTAAATTTGAATCAGCGACTTTTCACTGATTCAAATTTAGAGAGATAATATTAATTTGTTATATCTTTAACAGCAAGCTCCTCTGTTCTTAATTCGTTTTCAACAGTATCATATTTTGTGTAATATTTTTTATAGAACTTTGCTCGAACCTAGAATGTCACTACCGTGGCATGTCCCTTAATACCAAGTTTCATTGAAATCAAGGAACTCTTTCGGAACTGCACTTGAGTGTATAAATATAATAAATAAATTAGTTAAATAATTAAAAAATACATTTATTTTTATATTAATTACCCAGTAAAAAAAAAAGTATTCAGAATAGAGAAAAAGTATTGGTGGAGACGTTCGGTGAATGCGTTTTCGCGACAAAACCGTATTGGTGGGTTACGGTAAATACATTTTGCTTACCGTGAATACTTTTTTTTTTAAACTTTCGATTTAAAGATTCCTAAGCAAAGTTGAGAATATTTATAAAGAGCGTAAGTGATCTGAAGTATGAAAATGACTATTGTGAGAAGGAAATAAGAAATTTTGAGAAAAAACGAAAAATTAAATGTGACAAACAGATTGTCAAATGTTGATCAATTACCAAATGCTTTTCTGTGCCTACAACGTACGATGATTAAAAGGAACTTTGACGTTACCGGCGGAACTTACTGTTTCACATACATTTACTTGGATTTCTCAAGTTTCTGTCGGTATCGTCAATGTTCCTTTTCATCATCATACGTTGTAGGTTTGTCACTTACGCTCTTTATAAATATTCTCAACTTTGCTTAGGAATCTTTAAATCGAGAGTTTAAAAAAAATGTATTCACGGTAAGCAAAATGTATTCACCGTAACCCACCAATACGGTTTTGTCGCGAAAACGCATTCACCGAACGTCTCCACACGGAGAGAAAAATCTAGCTTTAATAGTATGACACTACCTATACTAATTTCGCATGGACTATAGTCACGCTTCAAACGCATGAAAACATACCGAAAAACCATGGTGAAGCGTGGACTCATGGTTTTTGGGTATGAATTCATGCGTTTGAAGCGTGACTATAGTCATGCGAAATTAGGATAGGTAGTATCATACACGGAAAAAAATAGTGTGCTAAAAACACATGAGCGAAACTGTTGTGTATATTGCACGCACGTTGGGTATATTCACGCACACTACCATGCGTGATTTGCTTGGAATCCATCCTATTTTCGCATGGTGCCTTAGCGAAAGCCACATGAGCCATGGCTTTTACTACAACACCATGCGAAAATAGGATGGATTCCAAGCAAATCACGCATGGTAGTGTGCGTGCAATATATGCAACAGTTCGCTATGTGTGTTTTTAGCACACTATTTTTTTCCGGGTACTAATACTATTAAAGCTAGATTTTTCTCTCCGTGCACCAATACTTTTTCTCTATTCTGAATACTTTTTTTTACTGGGTAAGAGAAGTTAACGACTTTACCGATCAAAGTGACATCTATAAAATTTCACACAAACTTTCATACAAAATTTTAAACACTATGATAATTCTTCAACACAGTCGATCTGTAATTATTTTTTAAATTAAAAATAAAATTTTTCTCTTAAAAAATAAGCCGCGGATTTTAATTTTAATTTGAAAAGATTACAAATCGATT
This sequence comes from Leptopilina heterotoma, assembly GCF_015476425.1. NCBI lineage: Eukaryota > Metazoa > Arthropoda > Insecta > Hymenoptera > Figitidae > Leptopilina > Leptopilina heterotoma. The sequence continues at coordinate 2,507,412 of NW_025111199.1, forward strand.
GTGTCGAAGAATTATCATAGTGTTTAAAATTTTGTATGAAAGTTTGTAAGTCATCTTATAGATGTCACTTTAATTGGTAAAGTCGTTAACTTCTCTTAAATGATATATGATAACTAACCGATGATAGTACATGGAAAACTATATATACATATCATATACATATATACCAGGAATACCACGGATTGCTGGGCGTTTTTTGAAAATTCTAAGCATCTTTTTACTTTCTTAAAATTTTTCTTTTTTATGCAATAATTAAATGAATAAAGACTTTAAGAAAATTATACAGGACCACAAAATTTTTTTAAAGGAAGTATTGACCAGACCATGTTTTTTGGGTCGCTGAATTAGAATCTGAACTCAGTTTACAGCCATCACGTCAAGTTTCTTCACAAATTAATAAAATTCGGAAAAAAACTGACTGCAAACAAGATTTAAATAAAAATAAGCAGAAGATTATATTAAAAAACAACTTTAAAAACTCTAAAAAAATTTTATACAAAGTTAAACAATCAAAAAAACTCGTAAATATATTCAAAATTTAAGATGGCGGATTCAATATGTCGTCGATTTTTTTAAAATTCACCCAATTCGCCTGAATAAACTTGTTACTCTGGGATTTTTAGGGTTGATAAATACGATGAATGTCACCTTAGTTTTCAAAAATTCAAAATGGCGGATCTAATATGGCTGACCAATTTTTAAAAAAATTATTGGATTTACCTGAAACGTTATACTCACCTTAGTTTTCAAAAACTCAAAATCTGATAAATTTTTTAATAATTCGTTATCCATATTGGATCCGCCATTTTGGATTTTTTAAAACTAAGGTAAAATTCGTATTGAACAACCCCGAAAACTCCCAAGTAACAAGTTTCGAATATTTTTGATAAATTTTTTAAAAATACGTCAGCCATATTGGATCCGCCATTTTGAATTTTGAAAAACTAATGTAAAATTCGTATTCAGCGACCCCAAAAACCCCCGAGTAATAAGTTTCAAGTAAATCTGATAAATTTTTAAAACATTCGACAGCCATATTGGATCCGCCATTTTGAAGAAACTTGACGTGATGGCGGAAAACTGAGTTCTGATTCGAATTAAGCGACCCAAAAAACATAAAAACATGGTCCGCTAAATACTTCCTTTAAACAAAATTTTGTGGTCCTGTGTTAGTTTCAACGAAATTGGCTAAATACTAATCAATATTCAATATAAAATACTATAAAGGTACTATGAAGGTATCGCAGCTAGTTATTAAATTTGAAAATTTGGATTTTAACATTTATTATTCTTCAAGTATTTAATTTAAATTTTTTATCGAAATGAGTTTGAAAACGTTTCTTCACGACCTTTCGATTATGTACATTTCTAAAGAAAATAATATTTGACAGAAAAAAATTAAAATTAAGAATAAATTGTTGGTCCCTTGACATAAAAAAGTAACTACAAACAAACAATTATTTAATTATACTTTTAATTAGAAACTAAAATTTGTATCAATTAAAAATTCTGCAGTACAAGTTAGTATATACTCTCTAAATTTGAATCAGCGAAAAGTCGCTGATTCACCAGCCCAGAGTATGCAGCTGATGAAACAGCGTATATACGCTGGAAAATCAGTGCATATACGCTGTTTCATCAGTGTATATACGCTGTTTCATCAGCTGCATACTCTGGGCTGGTGAATCAGCGACTTTTCGCTGATTCAAATTTAGAGAGTATGCATTTTGCCATGATTTAAGTAAAAAAAAGGTTAAAAATTCTCTGCAACAAATTTTGTTAAATGAGATCTTCAATATCCATATGAATTATTAATATTGCTGTTAAAATTACCTGCAACAAAAATTATACCACCTTTTTTCTGTGTTTTTATAAAAAATTAATTAAATTTTTTTTAATTTCAGAGGTCAACCAAAACAGCCATCAGAATTTTATGTGTGGTTTTTCTATCTGGAGGCTCATTTTTCCTATAGGAACATGTAGATGAGAAAATGGGCCTAAATTATGTAAATTTTGAAAATTAGTGATTTATGCTCAAAAAGTTTGTTTTTAGCATAATGATCACTAATTTTCAAAGGAAAAATGTCCATTTTTTCATCTACATGTCCTTATAGGAGAAAATCTCAGCTTTCGTTTAAAAAATGATTTTAAAAATAAATTGTATCCATATGTTTAAAAAAATCAAATTTGTTCTTGATTTTTTTATGAATTCTTGAAAATATGTTTACTCCCCGTCCATTCGTTCTGGTATATTTTTACGTATAGATTATTTAAAAAATGTAATTTTCTTAAAAATAACTAAATAAGTAATAATTATATTAACAATAATAATAATTATTATTGTTATTAATTTTCAATTAAATGAAAAGTTTAGTACGTGTATGGAACCTTCGGTTTTAGTAAAAGTTTATCTCGCACTTGTCATGTGATTTTTAAATTTATTTAATATAGACTAGCAAATATTGAAAGATAATTTATTTGATTCAAATTACCAATCACTTGTCTATATTATCAAATAAATATTTACTTGAATCAAATAATTTTTATTTAAATCGATTAAATGGTATTTAAACCAATAATCTTAATATTTGAAGCAAATACAATTTAATTGACTCAAATAAAAATTATTTGATTCAAGTAAATATTTAATTGATAATAGTTAAGTAATCGCTTATTTGAATAAAATAAATTTTTTTCAGTGTATAGATTTTATTAAAAATTAATATATAATAAAAATTCAAAGAAGTATATTTAATTAAATTTTAAAAGATAATTTTGCAAGAATAAAAAAAAACTGCTGTTCGAATAGACTTGTAGGGTAAACCTTCTATTGTATTTAAAAAAAAAATACTTTAAAATTATGATTAGATTTGTCAGCAGAATTTATACATAACAGTGCATTTTTTACCACTGTGTAATCTTGATATATATAAACTATAATCTCAGCTCAATTCGGACTTTAACAATTCAAATATACATTTTTATATTTTATATTTTCGTATATATCAATTTTTTTAATCGTAATATAAACCGTCTGTTTTTAATTAAGTATTATTTGCAACAATTTTTTTATGTAGAGTCATTTATCCTTCCAATTATGAAATACAAAAAATTTCCTTCAACACTCAATATTACGCAGTATAAAAATTAGTGGAAAATTGACATAACTATGTTGAATTGCAAATAAGTAGCAAAATAATTTAAAGTTTGTAAAACTGAATGGCAGACTCATTAAGAATACTCATCACTTACAAATGACAAAACATATTATAGGGATCAAAGAACCTCATATTTAACATTTTATTAGAATAATATCAGCAAATGATACAGCTAGCAAAATCTTCAAAATTAATTAAATTTAAAAAATTTACTCTATTTTCAAAATTATAAAAATTTCAAAAACTAAAATATTTTTTAACAAACATATTATCTTTTAAAATTAAAAAAATGGTTCCCAGTTATTAGCACACAATTATTTTTTAAAAATTAAATTTTGAAGTTAAATATTCTTTTTGTTTATAACCAACAAAAAATGTTGGAAAATTAACTGAGCAACACTTTCAATATCATTGTTTCAATTAAATTAAAATAAATATTAACTATTTTACTCGATCATTTATCTTAATTTGTTAATACAATAAAAAATATTCTCATATTAATATATTATTATTAAGGGGAGACTTCGAATGCATTTTTTTACTATATCAAGAAAATGATTTAAATCTTCCATAAAATTATTTTTATAGCAAAAAAAGGGTCAGAAAATATTCAGACCCATTTAAAAATTTTTTTTTTAAATTGACAGATTTTAAAATCTACCTGTAATTTTGTAGAAAATATATATTCACAAAAAAATTGCCGAATGGAAAAAATTATTTTTATTAATTTTGAAGCATTTTTTTGAAAAAAAACATTTTTTATATAGGTTGATAATGCTAAAAAAACCATTGTTATTCATTTTTTTATACGAAAATTCACTTGTTTATTTTTCTAACAAATTTCAAATCATAATTATATCATAATTTTGTTGTGTTTTGTACTTTTTATTTTTAAAAATTATGATTTGAAATTAGTTAGAAAAATAAATAAGTGAATTTCTACATAACAAAAATTGAATAACAATGTTTTTTTTAGCATTTTCAATCTAAAAACAATGTTTTTTTTAAAAAAATGCTTCAAAAATAATAAAAGTCATTTTTTCATTTGGTATTTTTTTGTGAATACAAAAACATATTTTCTGCAAAATTTCGAATGGATTTTAATATCTACAAATTTTTAAGAAAAATTAAAATCCAAAAAGGGTCAGAATATTTTTTGGCCGATTTTATTTTCTGACCATTGATTTCCTCTCTAAAAATTACAATAAAAATAATTTTCTGGAAGATTTTAATCATTTTCTTATTAATATAAATAAAAATGTAGTCGAAGTATCCCCTTAAAACTGTTTTTATAAATTACGCTGCTTATTTTGAATTTTGATTAATATATTTTTATTAACATAAGTTAACTTTTTAAAAATTAATTTTTAATTCTATATTTATAGAATTGAGACATCAAAATAAATAAAATGCAGTTTCTCTTATAAAATAAAAAATAACATCATTTTATTAATTTAAAAATTCAAATATTTATAAGAAGAAAATTTTGTTACGATTAAAGACAACAATTATTCAAACAACTTTGAAAATATTTAATATAGGTTTATAATTTTTATTAACGTCAATAATAAATTTTTAAAAAAATTGTATATTAGATTTTGCTTACTTATTCTAGAATAAATATAAATAAATAAAAAACATAATAATTGAACTTTTAACTTGATTAAATTTATTATACGATTGATTAAGTTCAAAATGTCAAAGTTACATATGTATTTTAAAAATTTCAATAATTTAAAGGTTGGAAATTAAAATTATCGTTTATTAAAAAAAATTTAATTATTCGCAAAATTTTTAAAAACTGAACTTTTGATAAAGTAGGTGAAATAAGTAAAAACAATTTAAAAAATGTGAATAAGCGAGGCTTGGATTCCTGATTATTAACAAAATTTATTTTGGACCAAAAACTTTTTGTACTGAAACTATCCAATATTAGTTTATTTTTTATGTACCTTTTTTTATTTTATATAATGTAGAAGTATCTGCATTTGGGCAGTTCATCGACGTGAAATTTTTCTGTGGCATTTTAAAATCGGTTAAACATTTTTTTCACACGTTCTTCATAGAAAAATATTAAACACGTATTTTTTATTTTTTTATTATTGTCCAAATTTTCGAGTTATGAATTTTCGAAATTTATAGGATTTTTAAAAGTACACATATTTTCAGTAGCTTATAAGTTTGAAAGTATTGAGTTTGGAAAAAAGTTGTCAAAGAAAAAAAATTTTGGTTTTTCTTCAACTTTTAAGGAGGATGGTGACTCAAATAAAAATATTAAGAATTTTTTGAAATTTGTAAAAACTCGTTGTTTAGAATGCCCAAATTATAGAACAATGTTTTTAAAAATTTTTTACTGTTTGGTATTTGCAGTTTTAATCCCATATAAAAGCATGTGAATTCCCCTCTCGCCGCCTACTGCCCCGAAAAGACAGTCACCATCCTCCTTAAGTAATGTAAAAAAAATTATTTTTTTTATAATCATATTTTTTTTTAATTTGGACGCGATTAATTTTAATTTTTCTTTATTTATTTATACCTGATAATATAGAGAAAATTTTCTTAAGGGGATGTCAAAGTCGATTGGATTTTTGCATTGAGCTTCAATGGGAAAATCGCATCGACTTTGACATCCCCTTAAAAGTAACTTATACGAGGAACTTGCAAGCGAATTTTGAAAAATTGTTTTAACTCCTTAAACTCAATCGACCCATCTCGGGACTTTAATGGAAATTTTCTCTATATTATTAGGTGTAAATAAATAAATAAAAAATTTTAATTAATCTCGCCCAATTTAAAAAAAAATAAATTTGTTTATAAAAAGTAATTTTTTTTAATTAAAAAAATTTTTTTTTTATTTTTTTACATTAACTTTGACAACTTTTTTCTAAACTCATTACTTTCAAACTTCTAAGCTACTGAAAATAGGTCTACTTTTAAAAATCCTAAATTTTGAAAATTCATAACTCAAAAATTTGGGCAATTATACAAAAATAAAAAAATACCTATTTATTATTTTTCTATAAAGAATGAGAAAAATATGTTTAACCGATTTTAAAACGTCATAGAAAAATTTCACGTGGAATGGTATATACATATATAAATTTTACAAAAAATTAATTAATTTTTATTATTTTTGCAATGTAAAAATAAATTTTTTATTCTATATCGTCCTTGTACGAATCTATTATCGGGATTTCAAAGTAGATATATGTATAGCATAGTTTATGTTTATATTATTCTTATATAACCTCAAACAAACCACGTGGTAACGTCATATATTACTGAAAAAAATAGTACAATAATATAATAATTGTATTAAATAATACATTAAATTAACAACATTATTGGTCTAAAATGTGTTCTTAATTTATTGCAAATTAATTAAAATAAATAAAATTCGACTCGTTCCGTGACTGCATTTGAAATATGAAGCACAGCCTATATTTCGTGCATTTACCAGAAACTGGTGCGCACACTCAATTTCCTACCCATTGCTATACTCGTGCATCTACAGCAAATCATTGTTGTATTAGTATGTTCGCGATCATTGTGGGAGAAAGGCCTGTTCTCAGTGTAGTCTTACTTTAACCCGCGACTTGCTTTCGAGAACATGATAATTTAAACATTTATCAATGAAGGAACACCATAATGTCTTCTGATTCGCGATTTCTCGCGTCAACTGTATTATTTACAGTTTTTTTAACTTTTATAAGCGGCAAAACGTGGGGTAAGCTGCTAAAATTCGCCGGTATTTAACTGCTCAATATCAATATACATTGGCTCCATTCAAAAAGTATATTATGTCACGTAGGCCAAATGTGTTCAAAACTTCAGTCATTTTAACATTAATTATTTGCTTTTTTATTCAAATATTGAACTTGACAATGACTTCAAAATATTAAGTAAACACATTTTATCTTAAGGTTATCAGAAAACAATTTTAATGCAATTATTTATAAATAAAAAACAATAATTTGAGTTTGAAAAAAAGTATGCACATATAAATTTATACAGAAAGTATAGAAGTTATTCAAAATATTATAAAAATACACATCGAAATTATTTTTAATTAGAATATTTTATAAAATATATAATTTATAGACTTTTACATTATTCTGTCCGTCCACGTGAGGGGTTCATAATGTCAATTTTAGATTTCGTGATATACCCATTTTTAAACTATGATGAAAAGTGATTAAAATTTTCAAAAAAAAACACTTTTTTTAACTCGAAAAAAAATTTTTTAACTTATTTACCATGACCTTTAAAGTTTAAGACGATAGCAATAATATATAGTAATATAGTTATTTATTACATATAAGTATCTATATATATCTATGCACTATATACACATAGATAAAAAAAATTTATAAACATGTCAGAATATTCTATCAATTCATACATGTGAGTTTTTTCAGGTTAGAGTAAACAACGACTTTTTTAAAAAAACTTTCCTCTTAACTTATATGAAGTTAAATGATTTTGAAACCATTTAAAATGTTAATTAAAAATAGAATTGAGTTGTAAATAATGTAAAAAAAAATTTTGTTTACATTATACATGGAATTAATAAATGAACAACATTACATAACTACATACACATAACTATATGTATATGGGCAATTCTACGTGAAATTTTTCTATGACATTTTAAAATCGGTTAAACATTTTTTTCTCGTTCTTTATAGAAAAATAATAAATACGAATTTTTTTTACTTTTGTATAATTGCCTAAATTTTCGATTTGGGTAAAAAAGTAGTAGGCCTATTTTCAGTTGCTTATAACTTTGAAAGTATTGAGTTTAGAAAAAAGTTGTCAAAGAAAGAAAATTTTGGTTTTTCTTCAACTTTTAAGTAATGTGAAAAAAAAATTTTTTTTATTTTTAATTTAAAAAATTATTTTTTTATAAACAAATTAATTTTTTTAAATTTGGACATGATTAATTTAAATTTTTTCTTTATTTATTTATACCTGACAATATAGAGAAAATTTTCCAAAAAATTTTAAACTCCTTAAACTCAATCGGCCCATCATGGGACTTTTTAGAAAATTTTCTCTATATTATCAGGTGTAAATAAATAAAGAAAAAACTCAAATTAATCACTCCCATATTAAAAAAATACTTTTTTTACATTGTTTAAATGTTGAAGAAAACCTAAAATTTTCTTTCTTTGACAACTTTTTTCTAAACTCAATACTTTCAAAGTTATAAGCTACTGAAAATAGGTCTACTTTTAAAAATCCTAAATTTTGAAAATTCATAACTCGAAAATTTGGGCAATTATACAAAAATAAAAAAATACCTATTTATTATTTTTCTATAAAGAACGAGAAAAAATTATGTTATAATATATTATAATATGTTATTAAAACCGATTTTAGAATATCATAGAATTTCACGTGGAATTGCCCATATATAAATATGTATTTCGATCTTAATTGTGTGGACACCCGATTTTTATTATCTTTATGATACTTGGTTTTTAAAATAAAATACAAAAGTTGGTTCTATGTTTGGGTTTATTTTTAAATGAGATATCACGAAAAATGTTAAATTCAAGTTTTTTTAAAATTCAAATCATTTCTGAAATATTTAACATTTTTTAATCTTCTTATACTTATTTTTAATTTGAATGTAACATACAATCAAAATGCTTTATTGACATTAGTGTGATAATGCATTTCAAGACTCTTTTTTACAGACTAATATAATCCAAAAGTTCTGAAAGTTGAAATAAAAGAAATATTTTTTCATATTTTCAAAAATTTCTCACTACATCAATAGAGTGGTCACAAGTTTCAGTTTATCAATTTCCTTGGCATTTCCCTGACAATTTACTGACATTAAAATTAGTTTCCCTAACAAAATTCTTTTTACAGGAAAATATGAAAGTTTAAGGAAAATCAGTAAAATTTATGAATTTAATTAATTTATAAAAATTACAATTATAACCCTTCCTGGATTCAATTATTTTCTACAATTTTCAACTGAATTTCTCTTTAAATCAATTTTCTTAAACAATTTTCCGAAAATTCTTCTAGTATTCAATTACTTAAATACAAAAACTGAACTTTTTATAATTTTTGTAACTGCTCATGTTTTTTTCTTAACGTATTATATTTTCAAAAAAATTATATTAAAGAAATTCTTACAATTAATTTTATTTAATATTTAAAAAAAATTTTTTAAAATAATACTGTTTTAATGATATACAATTGAAAAATTTCCAAACAATTGAAATTTGATAAAATTCTTGAAAACTAATTGAATTTTTGAAAAATTTAAATAAAAATAATCAAAATTTTAAAGAATTTTAATTATAAATGTGACCATGACTTCTATAAAAGTTTAATATGTCTGAGAAATTAAATATTATAAATTTTTATTTACTTTGTTTGAAGGTAATTAAATCTTAAAAAATTGTGATAAAACAATTTTAAGAATTAGATTTTTAAAATTTGTATTTCAAAAATAATTGAATCTCTTATTAAAAGAATTGTTGTACTTATAATTTCTTTGACAAAAAATTATGCAGTATTATTGTGATAAAATTTTAATTTTAATTTGAAGAATAAATAAATAAATTTCGTTTATTTGAGCGTTCATAACTTAAGGCACATAGGCCAGTAATGAATTATATCCAAAGAGAAATGGTTCATCAATTTTATATCAAATTGATCGTTAAATTGATTCCTCGAAATGACGAAAATGTGTCCCACATTGTGAACATTTTTTGAAATCATATTGACGTTGATTTCACATCAATTTAATTTTACTTTGACGATAATATTTTTCAGTAATAAATTAATTTTTTAAAGATAATTTTAAAATTTTTATTTGAAGATTTTTATTAAAACTTTTGAGAATTTAATTATTTTTAGAATTTGTAATCAAAGTTCTTCAAAACTTTAATTTTCAAAAATTTGTATGAAATACTTTAACCAAGACCTGTAAAGTGAATAATAGTTAAAGTAATTACTTTTTTGTTAAAAAACAAAATTTAATTATAATAAAAATAATAATTTTTTTTTTCTTTTTAGGGGCTGTCCATAAACTATGTTACCAATTTTTCATACATTTTAGACCCCCTGCAAATTTCTAGAATTTTGGACCCCCTCCCCCTAAATTGGTAACATAGTTAATGGATGTGCCCTTTCGAAATTTTGACATTTTTAATTTTAAATAAAAATTGTTTTTTCTAACGAATATTAGAGCATATTATTAATTTATACAATTTTCTATCCTACATTTTATCATTAAATTGAGAAATTTCTACTTTCATCAAATTCACGTCAATTTAATGAAAACTGAAATTTAATTAAAAAAATGCATAAACTTAAATATACAAGTAAATTAATTCAATAAAATATAATAATTATTAATTATTACAAGTAATTAACATTTTAAAAAATGTCGTCAAATTTTTGAAAAATTTTGCTCATTGATTATAATAGTAAAAATTTTAAAGTTGATTTAGAAAGTATTAAAAATTAATATTTTACTCCTTAAAAAATATTAAAAGTAAAATTCTTTATGATAAAAGAATTTTCCTCTTGGATGTATTAGTGTTTATTATCGTTAATAAATCGATTAGAATTCATTAAAAAAATAAAGAAAAAAGTTCTGTCGTTCTGAGTCGTGTTTTTTAATCGTGCCACGAAGAAGGTTATCCCGATCGGATTGACGTGTTAGTATCTCCGCAATCATCCCCTATCGTTTTCAATGTTTAATACTATATACGATGAAAGCATTTATATTTAACGCAAAATTTAAAAAACGTACTTGAAAATATTAAAGTTAAAAATGAAATAAATATGATGTCAAATATTTAATTAATTTTTTAATTTATTAATAATCTCAAAAAAAAAACTAAATAACAATCTATAATTTCAGACAGTGATCAGAGTGATTCAATGTTTACACTTTTGTCCTCTTCTATCTCATACATCACGTTCGCGACTCTATTGTGCTTAGGGCTTAAACGGTTTTGCAAGTCGCATACTTTTATTTCATCTAATTATAGCGTACGAAGAAAATGTTTGAAAATTGTTCGTAAATTTATTTTAAAAAAATTTTAAAAATTTAATTTAGAGTAGATGAAAAAATAATAATAATAATAATAATAATAGGTTATAAAAATAAAAATATATCAAAGAATATTCAAAAACATAATTATAAAAATGTTAATAACATTTAATTTAGTAGGCAACAATGGTTAAGATTTTAAAGTAAACTTTGAGAGACTTCTATATGTTTTTTACAAGTTGCTAAACACCTTGAACTCATTTTTGACCTAAACTTTGAGTTTTAATAAAAGGAGAATTCATACTTTTAATTTTATCAAAATAGGTTAAAAAGATTTTGAGATATCTTGTGTACTCATATGCAAACTAAGTTTTACAGATTATCAAAATTTTTTTTTAAATATTTCGTCGCTTGGGGGGGGGGGGGGGAAGTTTGTGCCAATGCAGATCAATCAAAGAAAAAAATGCCATTTGACGCGATTTGTGAAAACTGTGTTTTTTCGTGTTTAACGGTGAAAAACGTACTTTTTCAAACGAACGGTAAAGAAAGTGCCTTTTCGATGAAGCAAAAGTTTTTTTAGGTTGTCTGTACAATGACGAGAAGTTGGTCATTGGATAATAATTTATAATATTTGAAAATATTTTTTAACGTAAGATAGTTTTTATTATTTTTTAAATTTAATTAAATTCTAAATAATTTAAATTATTTTTATTAACATTTTTTATTGTACATATTTTATAATTTTATGATACAAAATTATTAATATTTATTTGAGACGAGCGAAATATTTTCCAAAAACTTTTTTCATTCAATATTTATTTTTTATTTATTTACAAAAACATTTTTACAATTTTTACAATTTTTACAATAAAAAACATTTTGCTTTAAATAGAAAAAATTTGCTGATAAATGGAATTTATCTAATTAAGCAAATAAAAAAAACTGTATTTATTTTTTGACAAATAAAATGATAATTTATTCTGCTCTACAGAAACTACTGTTTTTTGTTTTATTTTTTGCACAAGATGTCACTGAATATTTTTTATATTTCATTTACAAAAAATATACAATTATACTGGCAATTATAATATCTTCAATAATAATTTTCAAAACGTAGAATAAATTATTATTTGTGGGAAAAATGCAGTGACGAGTTATCTTTATTTGCATAATTATAGAAAAATTTGATATTTAAAAAAAAAATTTTCAGTACCATGTACATATTGTTGGTTGATTAAAACATTACTCGTTTCTAACAAATATTAATAGTTTTGTATATTCTTGAAGTTAGTGACCGTTTATTAATTAAATATTTTTGAATCATATTATTAAAAATGCAATAAAATATGCTAATAAAAATATTTTCAACTAATTCGGTCAACAAACTATATCACGTTAAATAATATTTTTTTTCATAACGCGGTGTAAAAAAGGGCACTTTTTTGCACCTTGTTATGAAAAATATCGTTCGCAACTAGTGCTAGCAGTTGCCAATTTTTGAATTTTTGAACTGCTCGCACTCGTTACGAAATATACTATAAAAATAATAAAAATCCAATTACCAACTTTTTGTAATTTTACAGACAACCAAAAAAATCAATTTTTGCATTGTCGAAAAGGCACTTTTTTCACAGTTCGTCTGACAAAAGGTACAGTCTTCACAAATCGCATCAAATGACATGTTTTTCGTCGTCGATCTGAAATGGCACACTTTTCCCCCCAAGCGACGATTTAGAATCGGAATCAAATGCCAAAATTATATTAAATTTATTGTATTTCAGAAATTTAATTTTTATATTTAAAACACTTACAAACAATATTTTCCCACAAGTGCTTTACAATATTTAATTTTTTTAAATTAAAAATATTACTATTTATAAATCTGTACCATGAACGTAGATATCAATCTATACGGATTTATTAAAACTTGTGAGCTTTTTACTGTTTCATTAAAAGTTGTCACTCATTAAAAGTTGTCACCAGTTAAAAAAGTAAACACCTAATTTTCGCATTGTAATTAAACTTATTAACATCTTTATTAAATTAATGACTTAACATTAAATTTGTATTTCCATCAGTTTACACTTATTTGTATTGAAATTTACATTTTTATAAATACATTTTTGTTAAATGAAAAATATGTGAAACGCTTTTGACAGAAAAGAAGAGAAACAAAAGAAGTTTGTAGAATATAACTCCATCTACAGTTAAAAAATTTAAAAACAATTGGTTACAATTGAACCAATTAAAAACAATTAAAAACGATTCAATGATAATTGATTCTTAATTGTTGTAAATCGTGTTTGACCGATTTTTTCTAAAAGGTAATTTATGTTTTGATAAAAAAGGCTATTCTGATTCACTAAATTAAATGTTTTTAATTCAATTAACGTCTTAACGATTATAATTAATTAATTACATTAACTAACGTATTTACTTTTTTAATTAAATTTTAAGGGGGGAAACCTAATTGTAACTTTCAAAAAATTTATTTTTTATTTTTTTCATTTTCTTAAAGTATATATATTTAGAAATTTTTTATTATTTTTTCTATTATTATATGACTCTTTGTGACTTTAAAAAAAATTTCTGCTGAACAAAAAAAAATAAATTGAAACTTTAAATGCGTTTTTCTCAAAATCACATTTTTTATGATTGCGTGCAGTCTAACTTAAACAAATATTTACCGATTATAATGAGATTTGGAAGTTTTATTCTTTATAAAATTACGAAGAATATGAACCACCATTTAAGGTGATATCACGATTTTAAGAGTGTTTTTTTGTCTAATTAGTGTAAAAAAAATTGTGAAAATTTAAGGAAAAATTTCAAACACCTTCAAAATTAAAAATTTTTATTATTTTTACCTAAAATGAGGTTCATATTCTTAGAAAATAAGTTAAGAATGTAAGAAATTTTTTTTTTTAAATTTTAGTTAAAAATAAAAATTGCTACATGTCACGCAAGTCGAGAAAAAATATCAGGACCATCAGTGGTTACGACAGCATATCTGCCTTATTTCTGGTTAAAATAAATCAAAAGAATTTATAAACATTGTTCAAAACACTAATAAAAAGATGCTTAAATGTAATTGAATTTTAATTTATATTTCCCCCCCAAAAAAAATTTTAAAAAATCCATAAAAATAAGCCACCTAATGTGGTTTCCCCCCTTAAATATTTTTAATTAAATATAAAAATATTCTACATTAAAGTAGGATACTTTTGTTTTGAGAGGATTTTTCTTCTTAATGTGACATTTTTTTCTAGATGTTTCATATCATTACAATATTTCTATATTGACAGTTTTTCAAAGGATATCAGATTGAGACAAAAAACGGATTAAACAATTTTGACACGTTTTTGTCTCAATTTTATATTTTTTGAAAAACTGGGTACTCAATAGAGTCTCAAAAATAAGAAATAATCGTTAGGTTTTATAAGCTTAAATTATAATCTGAATGGTATCCCAATGCGCGCACAGTAGCTTCTATTGTTTTAAATATCTGTACATTGTTTTCAAGAGTACATGACGCATTAGAAGCTTCTAATTTGACATTCAAGAATATGTAAACGATGTAAAATAATTTTATAAGCAAAAATATTGCTGCGTCTTTAGGATAAACTGCGGTGCTAAGACAAAAAGACTATAAACTATCTTTTGTTTTAAGGCTGTTTTCTCCATAGTCATACGAACTTAATGATTTTTTTAATAGAAAATTTTAAACAGAATTTTCTCAAAATCACATTTTTCAAACTGTCCGCTAACTATACTTCCACACAAAAATTACAATTTTTTGACGTATTCACTTAGAAATTTATAAAACACAAACATAACATTTTCTATATAGAATTATGGAGGAATTTTTTACTTCATGAAATATTTTTTTAGTCAAAATAATTTTCTTTTTAAACAAACGTTAAAAATGTTTGAAATTTATAAATAAGTATGTAGGGAATTTTGAGTAAACCATTTTTTGTAAAAATGTCTAACATTTGAATCAAATTTTTTATAGTATTTATAAAAAATTAAATCATGAATTTCGAAAAGGTCTCAAAAAAAACCGTACGAGTCAATTTTACTACCAACTGTTATGTAAAAATGAGACTTACGCGTCCATTTTTTGACCTAGAGGGCTAAAAATTGCTATACTTATGTATTTTCACATAAGTGTTCACAATAGAAGAAGGAACAATTTTTTATTTTAATTTTATAAAATTTTAAACAAAACACGTGTCTCGCACATAGTAACGACATTTCTTGTGCGAGCAACCTTAGAGATTCGAAGATATAGGGTCACTTCACCAGTGAATGAACAGTTGATTAAAAACCTGTTATAATTAAGCATAAAAATTATTTTTTACAAAAAAAGAGTAAATTATTTTTTTTTAATTTTCTCTTTATCTGTATAAAAATTATGATATAAACGACGTATTAAAATAAATTTATATCCATTTGGTTGCTCAGAGTGTTTAAGCACTGATATTTTCAAATATATATTTCAAGTTTTTATTAATATTTCAGTTTTAGATATTTTATTAATACAAAAAACTGTTATTACAAAATTAAAGTATTCCAGAATATAATACTTACTATATTTATAAGTAATAATTGATCTACCTATTTAAAATAAGAATTAGTCAAAGTTTGATTTTTGATATTGAAAATCGATTAGAAACATGGTTCTTTATGAATATTTTATAAATAAACAACTTTTCTAATTAATAAACTACAATGTTTTGCAAGAAAATTATTTTATTTAAACTTTATAATATTGTTAAAAAATAGCAAAATTTAATTTTTCAAAATTTGCTCAAATTCGCTTAAAACTTCTTACTCAGGGATTTTCGGGGTCGCTGATTACGAATCTAAAATCAGATTTTCAAAATTTTTGTTGGTGGACATTTTTTTGAAAATTGCTCATATTCGCCAGAAGCTTATTACCTACTCGGGTTTTTTCAGGGTTGCCATTTTGAATTTCGAAAATCTGACTTCAGTTTCTTAATCAGTGACCTTGGAAACCTCCAAGTAACAAATTTTATGAGAATTTGAACAATTTTGAAAAAAATGTCCGCCATTTTGAATTTTGAAATTCTGACTTCAGATTCGTAATCAGCGACCCCAGAAACTTCCAAGTAACAAGTTTCAATAATATCCACTGGCTGAATTTTTTGGGGGCACAAAAGGGTTAAAGAAATTAAAATTTGTATTTTTGACCTTTACTGAATTGCTAATTTACAATAATTTTTTGTCTTATATAGACATGGCGGTAGCAGTTGGAGACAGAATTGATTTTCTTTATAAAAATGGAACGATAGTTGGAGAAATAAAAATTCCGGAAGCTAAAATGTTAACAGGAGTTGCTTATGATGATGCCACTCACTCTGTATTTTTCAGTGATAATAAAAATATTAATGGTTCTATATTTCGATTTATCATCAATGATAAAAACGCCAAACCACAACGATTACTGGAGGGTAAGATATTATTTAATTGTTAAAAAATTGACCATGTAATATTTATAAATCAAGGAGGTTAAAATGAATTAAAAAGAAGAATAATATCAGAGAACCAACTATGAAACGAGTCGGACTTATGACTTGATTTCATAGTTTTTAATGAATCGCGCACACTGTAGGAAAATCCAACTGAGGTAGGTAAATCTCCAAAGCAATTTATATTTTATTTTAAAAGTAAAGTTAATTTAGTAACTTATTTAAAAAGATTAAGGTGGTTTATCCAACAGAATACAGATCTTTAAAGAATTAAAGAATCTCGAAATGCTTAATTATGCGTATATTCCTATGTTTCTGGTCAATTTTTCCTGTATGAGTCCATTCATCTGATCCGTTTTTAGCCAAAGACGACTTTGATCAAAAATATCAAATAACTTGCAGTAAAAACAAAAAATTTTATTACTGGATTCAGAGTACACTAACCATTTTCTCTCCACAATTTCTCCCTTCTGAAACTCTTTTTACAATAAGCGCAGGATTGAAGTAACGATTTTGAGGATTTTAAGGAAAAGATATATTGGGTATTCCAGAAGGACCTTTTTGTAAAATAGATTCAACAGTGCTATGATTCAATTTTGACCTCAGAGCAGGGTCAGATAATAAACCATTATAACCTACAGCATCTTTACTATTCATTATTTCCGGATCAACTCACGATTCATTTGATAAGAGTTCCTATTCGTAAGCGACTCATTTAACACATACTCATTTTTTTATGATGCGCACCAACGAGAATTAAGTAGATGTTTAATAGACAATAATTTCGACTCCTTGTGGCGTCCCACTTCGACGTCTATGTAGATCTCGATTTAGACTATTTATAGATAGATGTTTTAGACGTCGATTAGATCTTTCATTTATGACTGGGATGCTAGATAAACCACCTTAAAACCCATAATCACAAAAAAAATTGAAAAAACACCCTCTTTAAAAGATGACAAAAGTAATTGATACGTAAATAAAAAATTATAATGTTTAAAGATTGATTAGTCTTCCATTGATCTGCAGATCTAATAGGTCCACATCTAATAATTTTTCATAATTTTATCGACTTCTTCGGCTATATAATATCAACTCCCTGACACTTGGAAGTGTCGCTAATTTTTAAAAATCTAAAGGAATATAATAAATCCTCAAAATACTTTTAATTGTTATCATTGTTATCATTTTTTATCATTAACGAAAGTTAATATTGTGCACATTACCTAGCAGTAAGGACGGATCAGAATATGCCTCGCTAACGGTGGAGGGTCTTCTTAATTGGTTTTAGATGCACTAGACGAATTAAAGTATTCTGCGCATAAAGTTTTATTGCGGCGCCACTTTTCTCTTTTGAGGTGTGCAACAGCTGTTACATTGCATATGTTTAGTATGCGCAGAACACTCAAATTCATCTAATTCATGGTGAATGTTTACTCGGTATTGTGGTACGGACAACTAATTTTCTTATCCTTCTGCGCAGACCATTCCTCCGTCATTTTTATTAAACACAATTTAAATTTGAAAATTTCTCAGTTCTATCATATGTTGGTGATGTAAAGTAAATTAATATTATTATATAAAAATATTTTATTTACATTAATTAGCTGCATTTTCATTTAATACACGAGGCGCATGATTATTCCCCAAATGTCATTTGACCGAACTGTCATTTTACCGAATTGTATTTACCCGAACTGTTATTTTAACGGAATGTCACATTTGCGAATCGCCATTTTTACGAATTGTCACTTTTGCGAAAATTCATTTTTGCGAATTGTCATTTATGCGAACTACCATTTTTTCGAATTGTCATTTTTACGAAATGTCACTGTTGCGAATTGTCATTTTTTGCAAAAAATTGATAGAGTAAATCTATATATGCATACAAGTTTAGGTACTATAGCAATTTTCGCAAAATTGACAATTCGAAAAAATGTCAGTTCGCATAAATGACAATTCGCAAAAGTGACAATTCGTAAAAATGGCGATTCGCAAAAGTGACATTTCGTAAAAATGTCGATTCACAAAAGTGGCATTTCGTAAAAATGACAATTCGAAAAAATGACATTTCGGAACAATAACGATTCGTAAAAATGGGAGCGTTTACAAATGATGTCACGCAATTTTTCGTGATTTTAGACCCTCCCTCCCCCCTGTCACGCAATTTCACATATAAAAATATATTGTGTCACGTTTAGAAGAGACCCCCCCCCCTCCCCCCAAAAACGTGACATCATTTGTGAACGTTCCCAATGACAATTCGTAAAAATGATATTTCGCAAAAATGACTTTTCGCAAAAGTGTCAATTCGTATAAATGGCGATTCGCAAAAGTGACATTTCGTTAAAATAACAGTTCGGTCAAATGATATTTGGGAAATAAGCATGCGCCTTTCTATTTTCAAAAATATTATAGATAAATAGTAGATTATAGATCGAGCTAAAGTTTTCACTATATTGGCGCTAATTTTGAAAAATCGAATGGAATGAAGTTAATCCACAAAATACTTTGAATTATTATTCTTATTTTAATAATGGCGAATATAAAGATAGCAGATTAATTTTTCAAAATTTAATGTTTTCAACTGAATTCAGATGAATTTTGATATACGGGGGTTTTTGGGGTCGCTGAATATGAATCCAAAGTCAAAATTCAAAAATGCAAAATGCAAAATATATATATATATATATATATTATATTTAAGGTAAATATCTAGATGTTAAAGTTTAATATTTTTATTCTTTAACATAGGGACAGCTATCTAGATATTAAAAGTAAATATCTGGATGTTAAGCGTTAATATCTAACATGTGATTTGAATATCTAGATATTAAAGTTTAATATTTTTGATGTTAAGAGTTAATGTATTTTTTCAATATCTACGTTTGAATATCCAGTTTTCTCCGTGTATTCAACTGAATTTAGATGAATATTTTTACTCGGGGGTTTTTGAGGCGTTCGTTGAGTTCTGCTTCTCTGTTTCTCAATTTCAATGAGACTTTTATATGACTTTTTTTGTGCATTTTTAACCTTCGGAGAACACACCTCTTTTTTAGGTCATTTTTCAATGCTCAACCAATTTTGAACTGTTCATCTGCTTAACCTAAGGATTTTTTGAAAATATAGTTTAAACTCTGTAAAATAAGTCTGTGTACTTTAAAATCCTTATAAAAAATATTAAACAATAGATAAAAAGCTTTTCGCAAAAAATCGTGGGGTCAAAATGACCCCATGTGTTCTCAGAGGGTTAAAAAATATTTCGTCATATTAGATCCGCCATTTTGAATTTTAAATTCTGACCTTAAATTCGTATTCAACGATCCCAAAACCCCCCGAGTAACAATATTCAGCCCTTTTAAGCCGCTGATATCAACGATTTCTAAAAAAATCTTTCGCCATATTGGATCCGCCATTTTGAATTTTGACCTTGAATTTGTATTCAGCGACCCCACTAACCCCCGGTCGAGTATCAACATTCAACTGATTTCAATTAAATATATTGAATTTTGACAAATTAATCTGCCATTTTGAATTTTTTAATTCAGACCATAGATTTATATTTACTGAGCTCAAAAATATGAAAATTTATAGTTATGAATAATTTTAGCCTTTTTACATGGAATGACCCATATATTTAATATTATATATTCAGAGACTTAAAATAAACATTTCTTATTTCCAGCTACCAGTGGTACATACGTTACTAGTTTAACTTTTGATTATTCATCTCGTACACTTTTTTGGGTTGATGCTTTGAAACAAACCATTATGAAAATGCATATTTCTTTAAATGGCATCCCAGGAGATAGAGAAATAGTTATTGACCTAAAGGGAAATAATCCACGCACCATCGCTATCGATTCTTGTAACAGGTGTGTATAAAATTCTCACATTAATATTTTTCGTATTTATTATTATTATTATTTCGAAAAAAGATTTTATCAATAACCCATTATCAAATACTTTATCCATCGACTTGCAATCTAACCATGTGGATTCTAGAATTTTATATGGGTTTTTGTATAAGGAACCATGTAGGATAACATGTGAAAATGCTACAATGATTTATCCAAATAATTATATAAATAGGGGAGCATAGTCAAGGTCGGCCCACTTTTTGACCTATCCTATAACTTTTATTACAAAATGAATTTGGACAATTAAAGTAAATTGTTGAAAAAATCTATGAAGAGGAACACTTTTGCCGAACATCGTAAATTGTTTGGTTTCAAAATAAAAAAGTGATAAACATTTCAAGAAGAAAAAGCAGTTAAATTTGAAGTTATATTAAAATAAAGCCCATCTTGAAGATGAGCCGACCTTGACTATGTTCCCTCTCATTTTATTATATTAAAAGACATTAATTTTAATAAAATCTTTTATCAAATTTTTGATTCAGGTGTCTTTATTGGGGAAACACAAATTCAAAATATCCAAGCATTCAAAGATCAAATTTTGATGGCAGTAATAAAATGACAATAATTAAAGATAATATTTATGATCCAGTGGCAGTAACAGTAGATGCAACAAATAGAAAATTATATTGGATAGATGATGAGGAGGGGATTAACTATAAAATTGAAAGAAGTGATCTTGATGGATTGAATCGTGAATTGATTTTCCATGGTAAACATCAGCAGCCCGTATATATGACAGTAGATTTAAAGAAAATTTATTGGATAGATTGGGTTTACAATGCAGCATGGGCGATAAATAAAATCAAAGAAGCTGGAAACACTCCGATAAAGTTAAAATCTTATTATGAATTATCCAAAGATGCAAATGCAGTTAGCGTTATAACTCGTGTTAATAGTGTATCAATCAACTGCAGCACTGACACTCCAAGAAAGAGTAACAAAATTCCTCAAGAAAACGTTATTTCTAATACAATATTTAATAATCTTACTGCTAGTACAGAAGAAACTGACTTAAACCAATTTACTATTATACACTGCCTTAATAATGGTATATACAATAAAGTAGATAAGTCTTGTTCCTGTAGACCAGGGTAAGTTTTAAAATTTATTTTTTTATTCAAACAATTACAGGGTTGCCACAAATATTTCATTTTATTTTTCCCTAACTTTTCCTTGATTTCGAGACAAAAATTTCACTTTTTCCCTGAACCTAAAGAATATTCGGATTCACTCTCAAAATTATTAGATACTCAAAAAAATTTCTATTACATTTATTTACAAATTTTTTCAAAAGTAAAATTATTCGAAAACATCAATAACTTCTTTTTTAAATAAATATTTAATTATTATTATTTTTCCGTAGGAATTAAAATTCTTCAAAACATTCAAATTCAAACCTTTTTGAAATTCAACAACTTATAAGAATATTATTACAAAACATGAAAAAAGCAATCGCCTTCTTCATGTTTTGTAATAATTTAAATTACCATAAAATTTTTCAAAAAAAAGTTAATTATTTATAAAAATCCTACTAAAATCCTTCGCAAGAATTCAATTATTTTTAAAAGTACACTCGAATCTCGCTATAACGAGAAGTTCGGGAGTCAAGTCTCCCTCTATTACGAGCGCAAGAGAAGAAATGAGAAATCCCCACTTTTAAGATTCTTTATTCATTTTTTTTAGTGTTTACAAATTAAATAATGTCAAAATTACAAACGTAACCTAGTTTACTTTGAACTTTAACATACAGAAAATTTATATAAGCTTAAATTTTGAAGATGTTCGACTCATTGATATAATTTCAAATAAGAAGTGACTTTTTATTTTTATTTCATATAAATCAAATTGATTTTAACCAAATTTAAACCAACTGAATGTGCATTTGTTTATAAATAGTGGGGGTAATCGGGAGAAAATTTTTCTCGCTATACCGAGAGACAGAGCCCTCGTTATAGAGAGCGCTCGTTATAGAGAAGGTCGTTATAGCGAGATTTGAGTGTAGTAAAATTTCTGAGAAAAATTCAATTATTTTCATAAATAATAAATCGATTATTCGTTAATTCATTTTTAAATCAATTTTTATAAGAAAATTCTAGAAGAATTCAATTATCTAAATTTAAAAAATAAATAATTTAATGTTTGTTAAAATTGAATTCTCATAAAGAATTTTATCAACAAATTTTTAAATAATTGAATTCTTTTGACAAATTTTAATAAAATGTTTAAGAATAATTACATTTTTCGAGAAATTTGATTAAAATTGTATCAAAAATAATTAAAATCCTACGATGAGTTTTATTATTTATGAAAATAATTAAAATTTTCCCGAGAATTTTATTAAAAGTTTTCTAAAGTAATTGAATTTCGAATAGAATTTTATTATTTATAAAGATACTTGAAATTTTGACAAGAATTTTATTAAAATTGATTGTTAAAAATAATTGAATATTGAAGAGGAGTTTTATTATTTATAAAGAAAATTAAAATTTTGATGAGAATGTTTTAAAAAATTTTAAACATAATTGAAGTTCTGCGAAGAATTTTTGAAAATAATTGAATTTCTGGAATCATTTGTAACTTTTCCAAAATTCAATTTTTTTTGTATTTTTAACTAAAATTCTTCTATGAATCGAGTATTTATGAAAATTGTAATAATTATTCATTGAATAATTTATAAGTCATAATTTTATGATAGTTTTTGAAAACTTAAGTTATTTAAAATAAAAGAACTGACTGTCAGAAATAGAAAAAATTGAAGGTTTTGTATTAAAATTCGTGGTAATTTCATAGTTTACGAGTCAAACAAAAAAAAACCTCAAAATTCAGAGTTTTCTCATGAATTTTAAAAATTCAATTTTTTCCAGTACCTGTACTTTTCCTGACTTGTGGCAACCCTGAATTATTTCAAATTCAATTTTCTTATTAGAATTTATTTTTTCAAAAATTCATTACAATCTTATGAATCTTTTACTTTTGCTGATTACGAATCAAACAGCCCCTTAATTAAATTTTTTATTTTGACCAAGTTTGTTGGTTTCCTGTCCCTCTGTGTATCTGATTAAATTAATTACTCAAAATTATACCTAATAATATAATAATAAAGAACTTTTAATTTATTTAAAGATTCAAGGGTGCAGCTTGTGAAACTTCTGTATGCCATAATTACTGCCTTGAGGGAAATTGCACAATCAATATAAAGGGTTTACCTACGTGTAAGTGCAGCAGTTCATTCATTGGCCTAAGATGTGAACGTAATGTCTGTTATAATTATTGTCTAAACGGTGGAGAATGTACAATAAAGAACGGAATGCCAACTTGCAATTGCAAAAGTTTTAAAGGAAGTCGATGTGAGTTAGAGCAACTTGAAAATAACTCAACCAGCCAAAGGAATATAGAATCTAATGTAAATAATATAGAATTTAATACAAATAAGTAAGTTTTTACAATTTTTATTTCTTAATCTAATGTAAACCGTTGTAATCAAAAGTGGGCTTAAAGTAAGATTTAAAATTATTTAGTGTTGAGTTAAATGTTGTCATTTAATTTTAAATGAGAAGAATTTAACTTTACAGGCCATGACACCTATTAGATGACAATTTTGATTCTTTGGTTTCAAGCTTATTATTAGACTGGAAAAAATTGAATTTAATTTAATATATCTTTAAATTTTTTCAGATTTTCGGGCACAAATTTAACTTATGAAAAACCAACGTCAATTAACGGAGTTTTTAATTGTGATAATACTATTCCTATTTTATCAACAGTGATTGTATTGCTGCTAATATTTGTAATTATATTATCCATCTATATTAGCAAATTACGACGCAGGCCGAGAATAAGAAAGCGATTTATTTTGAGCAAAGATGGAACAACTCCTTTGACTAGTAGACCACCAATTTCGAATACTCAATGCGAAATTACTATAGAAAATTGTTGTAACATGAACATTTGTGAGACAGTAAGTACTAATTTCTACTTCAATTTAATTCAATTTCATTTGTATATTACTTCAAACACCGAAAATATTTAATGAATAATCTGCATGCAGATCTATTAATTTAAAAAAAATGTCCGCTATTTTGTTCTGCAATATTGATTTTGAAAATCTGACTTCATATTCGTTACCAACGACCCCAAAAACCCATGAATAACAAGTTTCAAGCGATTTCTATCATTATTTAAAAAAATTTCCGCCATATGGGATCCGCCATTTTGAATTTTTAAAAACTGAATTCATATTCGTAATAAGCGACCCCAAAAACACCCGAGTAACAAGTTTCAAGTGAATTTAATCAATTTAAAAATATAAGTCCGCCATATTGGATCCGCCATTTTGAATTTTAAAGTTATCATGTGACACGTTATGTCTGAAATTTTTTCAACATGATTTTTAATATTGATTTTAAAATTGTTTGTTTCAGCCATGTTTTGAACCAAAGTTGAGGAACACTTCTCAAAAATCGAAGAAAGATGAAAAGAAAAGTCTTTTGGTTAATATGGAAGATAACAATAGCTAATGAATGAATATTGCACAAAAGTACAAAACATGTAAAACATTTTATAATGTAAAGGAAGTTGTAATTCTCTTTCTACCAACAGAATTTTGTTAAAGAAAGTTATAAAATATATATATCATTTAATGCGAATAAGTGTATTAGTTAATATATGTATATATCTCTTTTTTTCTCTTTACTAATGGTTATTTAACTATTTGTTTCCGTGTAGAAATGGTCCAACTTAGAGCTGGGCTTCGATCAGCACCCAATTTGTATTGGGTCTGATCTTGACTTTTTCTACACTGATTTATGCAAAATTAAATAAGAACATTGTGGTTTGTTTTAAAATTGATCAAGCCTAATATTATCACTTGTTAAAACAGAAATGATGGCCTTCACTAAAATAAAAGTTTTTGTACTTACATCTTTGTAATCTGCGATCTAATGACATTCCTAACGTACCCTACAAATTTTAATGTTAATCAAATGATTGGTTGATGTTTAAAGTTGATAAAATTTGTCTAGATTAGATTTTCTGAAAAAATTAAACGTAAGAGAATAATATACGGATATACCAAGTCTTCAAGTAAAATAAAATTTATTCATAAAATTCGCTGTAATAAAAATTTCCCTAAATTTTGGTTTCATTTTCATGTTTATACAACTATAACACTAAAGATTTTAATTGGAGCATTAATTTTTTTCTTACTTATTTTATGATGAGACATAAGAGGTGGACATGAAATGTTTTAGGAATATTTTAGGAACATTCTCAGAACAAAAATTAAGAAACTGATGATCAACTTTAGTTTTTTTTTCAGTAAAGTTGATCACTTATGAAATTAATTTTTATCTTTTTGTTAGGTACTAAAGTACTTAATAGGCATAGATGACCTATTTTATGCATTTAATACTTTAATATCACAGTTTGTCGTTTTTTTATTGCCAACAACACAAATAAGCCTATATTCTTCTAAAGAATGTAATCAATTGCAGATCAGTGTTATTGTCAAAAACTTTACTTACAAACTATGTATTATTATTGATTATGATTTATTATTTTCTTAAAGTGAACGATATTTTTTGTTTGCGAAGATAAATTTGTTAATATAACGAAAATGTTTGCGTATTATTGTTTTCTGTAAGCGAAAATGTAAATAAAAATCGATATTTTTCTTCTCTTCTTTTTTAACTATGCCCTTAATGGCGCAATTTTACAGAAAACAGGTATAATAAAAAAAATATTCACGACATATACTTACATTAATTCAACTTATCTGGAAAAATCTTGACATGAACAAATATGTGAACAGTAAGTAAAGAATGAATAAAAAATTATTACTTAATTGAATTTTATAACATTTTTACATATTTTATAGTACAAGTGCGAATGACATGTATTTGAATGCTCGCACATAGCTGAGCTGATAATCTAGGAAAAATTATCAGAGAACAGAATTGCAGATTTTTGCTTATTAATATTTAAATGTAATTTGTCTATCGCGTCCTTTTTTTAGGTTTTCTAACCCAGAATACATCTCTCTGACAACTGCAGATTTGGCTATATTCTTTGATTTAAGAGCATCTTGAAGAACTTTATTGACCTCCTTCTGCATTGATTCAGAAGCTTCGACGGCTTTTTTGTAAGATTCCTGTGTAACTTACAGTTGACCTTCTGATTCTTTGACGTTTTCATTAGCGTTTTCAATTTTTTCTAATTGAGCTTTTTCTTTAGCTTTACATTCGGATTCTTTTCTTTTTCGCTGCATATTTTCTTCACTCAGTCTTTTTTTTCCTCCAAATACGTTGCGTAGGACTAAAGGCGCTAGCACAGCTCCTACTGCCTGCCTGCCTGCCTGCAGGTTGACATGGTAACACATAAGAGTAAGAGAGTCAGAAAATTCAAATTAAATGTTTTTTCTCTCTCACTCTTATGGCACCTGCCTGCGCAGGCAGGCAGGCAGTAGAGGTGAGAGTGTACCTTTACGCGCGTTTTTTGAAAGTTTCAAAAGCTTTTCTGTTATAGGAACTCTATATGCTTGATTATCATATTATTTTTTATCCAATCATGATAGAAATAGTTTAGCATTTAGAGTTCGTTCAGCTATGTTTGCCCTTTCTTCAGTTAATAGTGTCGCGGCTTTGGAAAACCCTCTTTCGACTTCGGTGCTTCCATGATCTAACGATAACGCTGGCTTTACAACAATTGTGATCACGGGATATCATATGACTTTTACTCTCGGATTGTGTTTTCGATAGTTTCTTCATCCTCTTCTTCAATCTGATCATTTTTGACGTCTTCTAAGATGGTATCAATTGTTACTTCTTACGATGAGATATAGCATTGCTGTCAACATCACTGATAGTCATTCGCTTTGATTTTAAAACATTTGAATTAAACATGAATTCTTAACATTATTTTTATTCTTGAAAATCATGGAAATAGTGGAATGTCCAACACCAAATTCTTTTGCTTTTTCTTCAATTGTGAAAGCTCTGCGATGATGAGGCATTTTTGTGTAAAACTAACGAAAGATTACTGATCATAATCATATATGTACAACTAAATCGTTACTGTGGGTTTCAAACCGAGATTTTGCATTATCAATAATGTAATACTTAAGCATTTTCATAATAAAATGAATTTTAAAACAATTAAGTAATTATAGCTTCGTCATTATAAGCAGTGTGGCTACGAAAATATTTTAATATAAATATCATATATTCAATATAAATATCAACGTTATAAATTTTTACTGTTTCTGATGAGAACGATTGTGCCGTTGAAACGTAAAAAATATAATTGTCTATTACAAATTTTCTGAAATCAATGAACGTGAGTTTGCAAACAACTTCTACATTGATATTTTAAGATCTAAAATTTAAAAATTTCAGAACATGCATTGACATATTTAACGAAAAATGTTCAATATAAAGGGTGCAGTGAAAATATTAATAGAACTGAAATTTGACTTCAGCAGGCACTGGGACATAAAATGTCCTTAGGACGTAATTAGGGCAAATTCGGATTTATGAATAAAAATCTTTTTATTTTTGAATTCTAGAAATATTTTAGTTATAACTTTAAAAATAAATAACAAATTCCTATCTATTTTAAGTGTTCCTATTTCGAAGTGTGTTATGCGTATTCATATTGAATCAAAAGCCCCTATTTGTAATTTGTTATCCAAAATTTTCTTCTTTGTTGTTTTTGAATAATTTAATTTCCGATCCTACATAGAGGATCGAGAAATAATAGAAAAAAGAGAAAAGAAAGAAAGGTTAATTTCCGATCCTGCGAGAGGATCGTGAAATAGAGAAAACAGAATGAATTTTGAAAAAAGGATGAGTTTTTGAAAAAAGATTAGAGAATTTCCGATCCTGCGGAGAGGATCGAGAAAGAAGAAGGAAAAATAAAAGGAAAGGTTAATTTCCGATCGTGCGTGAGGATCGTGAAAAAAAATAAGAAAAAAGATTATTTTTCGATCCTACGGAGAGGATCGTAAAAATAGGAGAAAGAAAAGATTAGGAAAGAGAAAGTAGAGAAAGAACCTGGAGTTTTCTTTAGGTGGAGAATCTTCAACGGAGATTTTTCTTAACTGAAGAAGTCTGATGAGATTTTCTTCTTATTTTGTAGAAAATATATATAATTTAATTTATTGTAATTATTTAATACTTTAAATAAAAATGTTTATTTAATTAGTAATTATATTTTTTCTTTATTGTGATTCGCTTAACGTATATGGAGAATACAATTAGAACATGTTGTTCAAATCACGGGTCAGAGAGAAGTGAGTGCTCTTGTGTTTTTTCGTTAGACACGAAACAACTTTTTCTCGCGCCATGTCTTTTTTTTACAATTAAATATTCTCACTTTATTTCTATTGTTTAATTTTTCTTAATTCTTTTTTAATGATAAAAAAAATATATTTAATTAAATTAATTATTAATTAAAAATGAGCGT
Organism: Leptopilina heterotoma; assembly: GCF_015476425.1. Lineage (NCBI taxonomy): Eukaryota > Metazoa > Arthropoda > Insecta > Hymenoptera > Figitidae > Leptopilina > Leptopilina heterotoma. The sequence goes on from NW_025111199.1 coordinate 2,536,471, forward strand.
AGCAAATTCACTATACGGCCGTGATTCCCATGTGGGGATTTTCAATAGGGTTATAGAAACTTGTTTTGACAAAAAAGAATTTATTTTGTAAGTTATATCCTAGTACCTAATTTGTTCCCATTTCGTGAGATTTCCTTATATAAAGTCATTTATAACAATTGGAGACAGTATATACAAGTTTAATAATAATCAATATTACATCGTGTTAACTTTAAAATACAAAACTTTGTATAAAAATTGATAGGTAATTTATTTGAAATATTGCAAAAACATAAAACACATACATCTATCAGTAGAATAAACAATTTAAATTATGATTCATCTTTTTCTTTGTACCCAATTTGAGATAAATGTTTTACCACATCTACCCAATTCCAACCTCGAGGATTTTCATTCTTTCCATCTGTACGATTCCATAACTTTTTCTTTTGTGCTTTGGTTAACTGTTGTTTTGGTTTCTTTTCAACCTCTTCCTATAATAAAATAGAGATTAAATACAAATTTAAGAGACATTTAAGAGGAATTAGTAAAATTCTTTTCATTTTGAACAATTTTTCAAGTCATGGTGGTTTTTTGAAAATTGAATATTTTTACAATCAAAATAAATAGAAAAACTGATTTAAACTAAAATGTAATAACTTTATATTACATTTACATTTGGTTTAATTTTACCTTTCTCGTTTTTCATATCAAGCATTTCGTTTTTAAAGAAAAAATTTCATTTATACCTTTATAACAACTGGTTCTTTAATATTAGACGTTGAAGGTTCAATGTGAGTAATAGCAGTGGGTTGATCAATTAATAACTCTGGAAGATTCTCCTGTACCGATTGAAAAAGTGTGTAAGTCATAGCACATCCTAGCCATTGGTCAGCTTCAACCTCAATATGTGATACTATTTTATCTTTTACTTCCTGAATACTGTGAATTTTAAGAATTAAATTTTATTTCAAATGATATTCTTAATATTAATATATTCATAAAATCTTATCCTTTGCGTCAAGACGAATCAATTGGTATATATAAAGTATAAATTGTATTAGAATTTAGAGAATTAATCATTAGTTTTTGTCGTAACGTATAATGCGTGGGAGAAGTCTTTAGTTATCAACAATTAAAAAGGGATAATTTTTTTTAAAATGGCCCTATTTTTCTAAAATTTGTAGTTAAAAATATTTTAAAAATGAGTTTTAAAGGTGATGAAATTAGCTTTCAAATGAACCATGTACTAATTTTCCGAAACACTTTTAGCTGAAATAAAGGCTAAATTTATAGATATAATTTATACTTACATATGCTTATTATAAAAAGTATTCATATTGATAATCGGCTTCTTTGTAGGATAATTAGAATCCCAAGAAATCTCAAGTAAAAATGATTGATTATCATTATCTTCTCCAAACTGTAAAAATTTATCACTCATAAAGTAATGCATAAGTTTTTCTGTCTTAGGTTATAAATTAAATTGACAAATATTTTGCTTGAAGCTTATTAGTCGAGGGATTTCAAAGCCACATATTCGTAATCTGTAGCCAGATTTAAAACCAAAGTAGATAAACATATAAAAGTTAATAGTAATTTGTTTTATGACTTGATATTTTTCAGATTTTATTATGTTAATGTAAAGATTGAAAAAAGAAATGCAACGTCAATCATTTGCTTTAAGTTACTTGCGAAACTGAGAATAAGTATCGCAATTCAATTATTAAATAAATTAGTAACAGTAATGACAAATTTTTGGTTATTTTGTTTTAATTTTAGTTTTGAGTTTCTGATAACCAAATACTTTTTAGTAATTTCTTTATAACTGTATTTACCCGTGTAGAAATTACCATTATAGTCCCTATTAATAATAGGGCGTTTATATGGCCCGCAATAGTTTTCTTCAACAATAAAATTATATCATAATTATTCTTGGGTCCCGATGTGGTTCGAATCAGTTTCCTGGATAACATAATTGTGGCACACGAAATAAACCCCCTATGTATAATGGTTCCAGTCAGTACGAATAGGGTCCCTAATATTATACGTATTATACGTATACACAACATAACCTTCGAATCTTGAAGATTTATTGCGTGCAACAGAATTGTGAATGATTTCAATGATATAAATTAATAATAATATTTGTTTATCAGTAAGTATCACCTAAAAAACTTGCATTATTTATGTAAGTAAATCTGTATATGATTTTAGCATAATTTTTAGTGTTAATAATTTTAGTATTTTGAATATAAAGATACTGATATTTAATTATAAATTGAATATTAATATTTATTTATCAGTAAGTACACATAAAAAATTGAACTATTTATGCATGTTAACATGTATATGATTTCAACATAATTTTAGTGAATTCTATCATTTTTTAGGTTATAAATCTATAGAATTGACAATATAATACAATACTATTTTTTGAAACATATTGTAACTACTTATTTTAATTTTTTATTTATTTCTAATCGTAGAAGAAATACGAAAAATGAATTGAAGAATATTTTTTCTGTTATAACAATATATAATGAGAATTATTTTTTTAGTTGATATGGATAATGATGAGAGAAAAAAGCGTAAATTGGCTAATCAAGCTCGTATCAGGATGAAAAATTTCGTTTGGGAAAAAGGATGTAATTGAAGATTTATCATCTTCAAATAGTAGTGATTCTTCCTCTTTGATTGATATTCTACCTAACAACGGAAATACATATTCTCCAGAAATAATAGATCTTCAACAGGATGAACAAGATGATCAAATTGAACTTGCTAGTATATATATGGTATGAGAAACTAATTATATATTTTACTTTAAGGTATTTAGAATCCAACAAATTTTCAAAACCTTTAACACTTTTTAAACATTATAGTTCTTTGCTTAAAAACATTAATTTGTGTAAATTATTGTTAGTAATCTAGTTTAAAAAATAAAAATTTAACTACTTTTTACTATAAATAAATGTGCACTGTCTAATTAATTTAAAAAAAATTAACTAATATAAAAAATATATAATTTTAAACAACATTTTAAATAAATGGAACTAATTTTACAAAAATTTGCATAATTTGAAGAAATGTTGCAAAATTTGACTTTAAACTTTTACAAGATATATACTTATTAAGTAAATTGTTTATTGCAGATCAACAAAATTCTGATCACTCTTTTGGAGAAATCACCGATGAAGAATTGGAATCAAATGCTGACGATGATTATTTTTCTCCAGATGTGAGTGAGGATGAGGGAGATGACAGTAGTGATAACTCTGATGTTCCGTTAGAGCAGATTGAAAATGAGTTAGATAGAGAGCCAGAAATGAGAGAATTAAGAAAGTGGGCAGTAGAAAATAACATAAACCAAAACAGTCTTGATAAATTATTGAATATTTAAAGAGCACGATTATTCGAAAGGGGAGAGTACTGCGATATGTACCTTATTCTGGGAGAATGTCTGGGAAATACGCGGGCAGAGGAAGAACGATATAGAGAGTTGTATGGACTACAGAGAAGAAGATTACCCTGGTTCGTAACATTTCAACGATTAGATAAGAGATTAAGGAAAACTGAACGTGTGGAACCAAAACATCCTGAAAGAGCTGATTTAAATGCTAGAAATTTACGTCAAGAAGAACTTGTGTTGGATAAAGTTTGATCAAAACCGATAGATGCGAATTATTCAATTAATTAATATCGCGTTACAAACTATAGTGAACCAATGCTCAAAATCTGAAACGTCGTGATTATAAAAAAGACGAAGATTTAGTAGGTGGTTACTGGCAAATGAAGGACAGGTGCCGTTCATTTTGTGTACCGATGAATGTACTTTCACAAGGAATGAAATGTTCAACATTCATAGTGAACATCATTATAATTTGGAGAATCCATTCCTCCATGGTGAAGGCAAATTTCAGCATCGATTCAAATTAAATATTTGAGCTAGAGTGCTTGACGACTGAATTATAGGTCCATATATGTTACCGAAAACGTTGAGAGTAACCCTAGTAGAAATTTGTCGTGGCATGACTAGATTTATTCAAGTTACTGTACAGTTTTAGTCATGGAAGTTTAATCTAGCTTAACTGGCGAATTACTAGACAGCTACTGTATAACACTGTTAAAGAAAATATAAAGTTGAACTTGGTTATTACTGCATAGAAGTCCTGTACAGTTATTTTCATGGCACTGTCGAGGCGTTCCGAGAAATGATGTTCCAAAGTTTGTCGTGGCGTTAGCGCTACCGCCAGTTTCAGTAACTAAACAGTTGTGTATTGACATTTTCGAAATATTTTCTATAAAATAAATCTTTTGGTTTTACAGTTTATAGTTTTTATAATTTTAATTTTGTTCTTTTATTTTACTGTTGACAACTAAATAACAAATTTTTTAAATTATTTAATATTAAAATTTTGATTTAATAATAAAAATTTCTTTTCAATCAAAATTTATTTTTAATGAAAATTCCTTTAGAAAAAAAAAATTTTTTTAAAATTCGCTTCAATTAATTGAGTTAATTAAAATAACTAATTTTTTAAATTCAGAAGACAATTTCTTTTCAAGATTATATACTCTTATTATATGTATAAATATTAATTTAACAAACCTGTTACATACAAAAAGTTAGAATTGGTCCAATAAAGTGAGGTTATGTTTTACATTGATGAATTGACGTTGACATATGTATAGCTCTCCGATCTGAATAACAGAACTGTCTATAATTAATGACAGTAGACAGTAACAATTTATTACTAATTCCTTACGGAAAAAATAGACATAATTCTAGTTACACCCGCGAATTATTTCTTTCAGTGTATACTCTGATGTATTTATGGAAAATGTCTACACAACACTGTTCAGTTGCTGGACTGACGGTAGCGCTAACGCCACGACAAACTTTGAAACATAATTTCACGGAACGCCTAGACAGTACCATGAGAATAACTGGACAGACAGAACTTCTATACAGTAATAATCAATAAGTTCAACTTTAGAGTGTTATGCAGTAGCTGTCCAGTAATTCGCCAGTTGAGCTAGAAAAGATGAAAAAGGGAACTGCTTTACCTGCCGGTAGAGTATGGTTCTTATTTTTCCGGAATCGTCCATCGACTAGAACGGCCGTGATGCGTAAAGCGTGCGTTTAGGTATTTCGTCCCAGTGTGACCCGAGTTCGCTCCCCGAAACCGCTAGATATTTTTCGTTTGAACTGAATTAATTCTTCATATTAGGGTTTACTTATAAGTTTGTAGTGTGATAAAATAATAATATTTATTTCAGTGTTGTGCTTAATTAAAGGAAAAAGTGAATGTTGTTTAATGTAAAAAAATGACATGTGTTCAAGAATCAGTAATTTTTATATTTTTTTTTAATTATGTAGTTATTTAAAAATAATTTTACAGATAATTTATTATAAATCATTTATTATACGGAACAATAGATACACCAACAGTAAAAATATAGTTTCGTAAAATTTTAATTTATTTAATTTGTTGACAAAAAAATTTAACGTTATATTTTCAAATTTGTACGTGTTTAATACGTAACGTCAATATAAAGAAAGTTTTGACATTTCCAAGTGAATTATTTTGTATAGTTTTTCTACAGGACTGATGATCAGAAACTGTAAAATTTGACTGGACAATAACTTGAAGAAATTAGCGTGACATCACTTTATAGTTTTTAGCCAGTTTAACTGTAAAGTGCCTCGAAATTTTCCAGTGGAACTGTCCAGTGCCCTTAAAGATACTATGACAAATTTCTACTAGGGAAGTGTTCTTTTTTTGATTACCATTCACTTAATATTTACTTTTTCTGCTGCGTAAAACAACATATTTTGGCCTCGGTGAAGTACAACATCTTTTATGCTTAATGAGTTGTTTATCAAATTACATTTAAGGTGTAATCGCATGGCACCGTAATCTGCGAGGCATCGTTCACTGCAGCCAAGTGGACCTTTTTCACCTACACACAGACATCTTGTGTAAATCTCATCGTTGTGCTCCCGATACGAGTCATACTCACGACTAGAGAAAATTTTCACAACCGACTCATTTTTAAATTAAATCTCGTGTCCGGGTTGTCACAGAACGTATGTTTAAAAAACATTTAGAAAGTTACCTATCTTCCACGTTGTTTTAGAAATCAGATAAGTTAGGAATTGTTTTGGAAACTACGTATCTTTCGCTTTAGAAGCTACTAATGTACTAATTAATATTATATTTTTATAAAAAAAATTAAATTATTATTAAAAATATCCATTTTAAAGCAACAACTTACGACTGTCAGAGATACGTATTTTTTGCACGAAACAGAAAGATACGTAGATTCTAAAACAATCCTCTAACTTACATGATTTCAACCCGTCTTAACAATTTGAAAACTCTGATATCAGAATCTCCTCCCGGAACTGAAAGTAAAATTGTTTCTTCAACTTTAAAAGAAGTAATGTCCAATGAGAATGCAGCAGAATTATCCTTTACTCAACACCATGGTAAACCTTTAAATCTTATTGCGAAGGCTTCGAAGAAAGAACATTTGAAAAAAACCACCAGTAATTACAACAAGTGATATGAAAAAATACAAACACGATTCAGCCTTACTCAAAATCAAACAATTGGAATTGCATTTATGATTCGCGTTGCAACAAATAGAAGGAATATTATTGAATCTAATTTAAAAGAAAAACTTACCGCTAAATCTCACTGTTTAGATCAATTTTTTGAAGTGAAGCAATGTAAATTTAAAGTTACGAAAGGTGGTAAAAGTTCTGATTTCAATCAAGCGGTAGTGTATTGCACAAATTTAAATGGTTTGATAAATTATATCAAAGAAAAACGTAACGTATCCAATGTCCGTTTGAAATTTGGCATCGATGGTGGAGGAGGTTCTTTAAAAGTCTGCATGTCAATTCAGCCTGTAGAAACAAAAATGGATTCAGATTGAAAACATCGACAAAAGTATGAAGATGGAGCTGCTTCAAAATCTTTCCAAGATTCTGGTGTCAAAAAACTAATACTGCTGGGTTTAGCTGAGAAAGTCCAAGAAAACTATGATAACGTCAAGCAATTATGGTCTGACATAGGTATCAATAACGTGAATGAAACCATTACGGCTGATATAAAATTAGCTAATATTGTGACAGGTATTATGTCTTCTGCTAGATCTTATCCATGTACTTGGTGCTATGTTTCGAAGGGAATACTCGATGGATCTTCTACATTAAGAACAATTAAAAGTATAACTGAGAATTATGATAAATGGGTCAGCTCGGGGGGAAAAAGAGATTTATCTAAAAATGACATAATGGCCCCACCTGAACTTCATTTATTACTGGGAGTAGTAAATGGTTTAGTTAATCATATGTCAAGTAAATTCGAGGAAACAGTTATATCTTGAACAAAAATGTGTAATGTTAATCGAGATGTTACGCATAGTGGTGCAGGCTTTAATGGGAATTCCTGTAAAAAATTATTAGATAATTTAGATATTTTGCACAGTATTTGCCCTTTTGGATGTATGAAATTTCTGCGGGTTCTCAGTCATTTCAAACTAGTGGTCAAAGCATGTTTTAGTAAAACCTTAGATCCAGAATTCACAAGACATATACTCAAATAATTTTAAAATTAGTTATTTAGATTCAAGCGGATCTAAACAATTTTTAAACTTTTTGGTCGCCATATTGGATCCGCCATTATGAAATTTTTAAATCTAACATCAAATTCAGATTCTGCGATCCAAAATACTGTAGTACATTCATGAAAATTGAAATAAATTTGATTTGGTACATTTTTTGAGGTGCTTGTTTACGCAATTCACGATGCCCACCGTGATAGACTTTGTAGTATCATTTAATAAACATTGTGCGAAAGTAAACCTCAAAAGGTAGAGAAACAAAACTGATTGCTAATCGCGCATTCAGGGTCCGCTCTTTTATAGCTGCTTTATCTTCAATTACAATTCTTCGAGATTTCGAAAAGCTACGTTCGACATCTGAGTTGCTATGGTAGATAGTTAAACAGATTTCCACGACTTTGGATACCATCGGAAACTTTAAACTGATATCGGAGTTGTGTTATGTATCGCACTTAAAACATATTTTGTCCATTAATGATCTACTCGTGTTGAATTTTCAAAATTTGGCAACAGTTCAATTTGTAATAATTTCCATTCATCTGCAAGAAAAGAAACCGAAACATCTTTGAGAGGCAATTTTTCAGAAATATTTACTATAGCAGGTACACTACTTTTTCTTTGAATCCTGGAAGGTTGTAAACATCTCATATCATTTGTAGGCTTGAATGTGGAAGAGCTTGCAAAGAAGATTTAGATAAAATGTGTTTCGCTACAGCTTTGTAAGGATTTTTCACGTTTGTTCGAAATAATAATATTTCCTTTTGACTTAAATCCTTCATACATGATTTTGTTTGAGAATTAAGAATGATTGACTCTACATCTATTAAATGAGGCGATTCAAAGAGTTTTTCTGCTTCTAAAGTATTTTTAATCTTTCAATACTTGTGACTTTGCAAATACAACCTGTTAATGTAACTAGTAGCTGTTTAATTTTATCGAATAAAATAAGATTCTGCGGCTCTTCTTTTTGAAATAAAACTGAAAAACCTTTGAAGAGCATAGCACTGTTAATAACAAAATAAAGCTTCGCTATCATATCATTTTGTAGGAGATACTGCCTAATAGACTGATAATGCTGTGTAACTGCTAATTTATCAAATCCCTTTTGACCAGGAATATGTTGCAAAAAATATTCTTTCAGAGCTGAAAACTGTTTAACTACACGTAAATAATTTGATTTTAATGTAATCCACTGAGTAGTTGAATGTTTTATAAATCGGTGTAATGGCAGCTCGAGTTTCAATTGCACTTTTTCAAAATTTTTCAAAATTCTAGTCGTACAGGTCGACTGTGAAAAAAGTAAAATACTTTCGTGACCAAATCGCTACATTAGTCGCCAAATTCACTAAGACCTTTAGTTAATGCATTATCAACAATATAGAGATTACACGTGCCTACCTTCAAAAGACCTTTTCTTCGAATTTCAAGTACTTTTTCATTAAAAGCTTGTCATTTACAATTCATTTAATAGAAGATCTTATTCTTTCAGAGTATCAGTTAAATGTTAAGTTGAAATTTCACCAGTAGCAGATCCTAAAAAATAGTTTTTAAATGATGATCTACAATTTCTTGTCTCCTTTTAGAAAAATATCTTATGCGAATATCTTATACTTTCCGCATTTGTTGTTTTGTGAAACGAAATAGTGTACCCATTACTTTGCTGAACGTCAGATATCACAATTTCTTGAAAATGTGGAAATAGAACTTTAGTTACAATGTTATTCAGTTTCGTAGGACCTAATGAAAAGATTCGAGCAATGTTCAAGTCAGGAAACACAGAATGCTAAAAAGTGTCAATAGTGGCATGAGTGCACTGAAAAAAAATTTATTTGATTCAAATAACCGTTTACTTGACTATTATCAATTAAATATTTAATTGGATCAAATACTATTTATTGGAGTCAATTAAATGGTATTTGAATCATTAATTTCAGTATTTGAACCAAAAACCTTGTTAATTGACTCCAATAATATCAATAATATCAATTAAATTTTTTTTCAGTGTGGGAGGTCTGATTAATGATTTGTAATAAATTATCAACGAAAAACAAAGCCTGTTGACCAAGAAATTTTGGCAAAAGCGATTGAAACTATGCAAAAAGGAAACGCGATTTTGAAAACAGCGAAAGATTTTAACTTGAATTTCGAAACATTGAGAACTCATGTCAATCGTTTGGGTGCGATGCAAACGGAAAGAAAACATAAGACAGTGAATGAAACGCAATTGATACAAGCAATGACATCAGTTAGCAAGAGCACAGGAATAAGAAAAACCACTGATGAGTTTAAGGGGTGACGTGGGTCAAAACGACCAGAAAACGTATGTTTGTTAAATAACTTTGTATACATAAAATAAATAAATAAATTTTTTTATTTGAACACTTTGGTATCTAAAATTACTTAATTAGATAAGTAACTAAGTAAGAAATAAAATTTTTGATAAAAAATATTAAAAATCAGACCCGTAGCAACAGTTCTTCGGGCTGCTTCATCTAATACCTATCAAAAAACAAAAAACTTTCTGTTAATAGGTGAATATAGTTCGTGATTGAACTAAGGGTTCTTTTGGTGTTGATGAGAACCGATTTTACATGGTCTTTTAATGGTTCTCAAAATGGTAACTTTTCACAAAAGACACTGTCAAGAATCAAATTTTCTCTTTCTTTAAAAATCCTTCGTTCAATCACGGGATATATTCACTCACTAACAGAAAATTTTTTTCAATTTTGATTTTGGATGAAGCAGTCAAAAGATATATTGACCACCGCAAAAGCAATTTTTTTAAAGGGGCCCGAAGTACTGTTGCTACGGGTCTGATTTTTAATATTTATCAAAAAATTTTATATCTTATTTGTTTAATAGTGTACCAGCTGACTGATAACGCATCATATAACATAAAAAATCAAATTTTCGAAAATATTATGTAAAATATATTAGACCTGTAATCTTCAAATTAATCTGAAAAATCAACTGTTTACATTACCTCTTGTTTATATTGACCCCAAATGACCCAATATGTTTTCTTTAACATTTTCAATTACACAGATAAAGGAAAAAAAACAAAATCAGTCGGAAAATTAATTTTTTTTTAAATATTTATGATTATTTATTTATAATTTCTATTCTTATTTAGTCATTTATTTTAGTTATGACTCCAAACTCTATGTTTTCTCTGACGTTTTGTTATTTTTGTTTATTTTGTTACTTATTACACTTAATGATTGACTGATTTTTTAATGTTGATTGATTAATGATAATTTTAATTTGATTTTTTAATGTTAAAAAAAAATTTTGTATATTATTTACTTTATATTTTTTTAACCTACTTGAAAAGGAAATCATTTAGATTTTGAAAAGTTGGAGTAAACCAATATTTTTTAAAAACTAATTATCCGACTGTTTTCGTTTACTTTTCTTCATCTATAATTAATATTTATCGGACATAAAAGATTGATTAATAATTCTGTTACATAAAAAGTGAATTTTCAGAGCCACTTTACTCGAAACATAATGGAATAACTCAGTAATAATGAGTTTTTGCTGTAATTCTTTTGAAAGTTGGACCACTTTTCTGTACAAATATCATACAATATTCGTGAGAATTACGAACAAATTTTTTTAGTAAATTTTTTAAAAGTTCCGATAAGAATTTAATAAGAATTCAAAAAAAAATTAGTTGATGAATATTTTTAATTGTACCACTTTTCTCTGTACGAATTTCTTACGGCATTCGTGCGAATTACTAAATATTTTTTTTTAGTAAATTTTTTTTAAAATTTCGCTAAAAAATCGAAAAGAATTCCACACAAATATCGTACGAAATTTGTTTGGTAAAATGGCGCAATTTGCAAAACAAAAATTAGTTTAAATTATTTGTTCAATTCTTCTTGAATTCCAAGCGGAATTTTTGAAATATTCATTAAATTAATTCATTAGTAATTTGCACTAATGTCTTACAAAATACGTACTGAAAAGTGGTACATTTTTGAAAAAAAAATTGATAGCAAAAATTACAACCAGCACTCCTTTCGAAAAACTTAGTAAATAGAATTCGCCCGAATTACTTTCAAATTAGAACGAATTCTTATCGGCGTTTTAACACGAATTCTGAACAATTTTTATATGAATTATTTTCACTTAGATATTTTGACATAAGTTTTAAAAACATTGATACCTATTAAATTTATATTATGAAAAAATTTTTTTTTCTATTTGCAAATTTCAGAAATTCATCTTTTAAAACGACTAACAGTAAATAAAGTTCGGCTTTGTTAAATAGGAGAAATAGTTATTTAAAAATTGACTTACATTGGCAATTGTTTACAAGAGGAATAGTTTTCAAATTGAATGTCTCAATTGTGCTACAAAATTTATTACTTATGCTCTTCACGTGTAAAATTTAACTAGTGAGTAGCAATGAAAATGAATTCATGTATTTAGGATATTAGTTCCTAATTTTTAACACTGATTTTTAGATCTATTTAAACGTTGCATTATAAATAAATAAACAAATCAAGCAAATCTACACAAGCTTTTAAGAATAAATAAGAACATTAATAATAAAAAATAAGAATTGAAAAGAAGTAAAATACTTTGTACTGGTACGTAGTTGCATTTAGTTGTTTAAAAGCTAAATCTCCATCATATATTGAAAGTAAAGCTTCTCGTTCCTCTTCCTGAGCTTCTGCATCACTCATTTTTCACAAAAAAATGTTCTAAATACAAAAACTTTACTTCATCATAAAAATAAGCAAAATATAAACATAAACATGCTTTCTGTTAAAAGGCCTAATGGTGCGTCTCCAATAGAAACCTAAGGGGGGATTCATACCGATTTTTGATCATAGGAATATAAAGGTGTCGTTACATGTAAAAAGAAGACAAAGACGTCAAAGCGTGAAAACGGAAAACGTTTAACCAATTACGAATTACGATTACGAACGTAATCGTAACGTAACAATGCTAATGAGCATTTACTACACCTTCGGTAAAAATTGTTCAGAATGAAAAATCTATATTATAGTAAGAGAGACAGGCTGTATATCTGTTTCTCTTACTTCAATGTGGATTGTCCGTTCTGAACAATTTTTACCGAAGGTGTAAGGCCGCAGTCCCATGGCAGCGTTTTGAGTTGCGTTGTAATGAGAGAGAATGCAGCAAACATATATTTGCGTCTTTTTCTCTCCCATTACAACGCAACGCAAAACGCTGTCATGGGACTCCACCCAAAAGCTGTATCTACAATTAGAAAGTAAGACGCGAAACGCGAGAAATTGCCATGTATTTTTCTCGCGTTTCGCGTTTGCGTCGCGCGTTTCTCACTTTTTTTTCGTATTGTAGAGGCAGGTTAAAGGCCTTTCTCCAATAGGTTCCCAAAACTCTGTGTCTGCGTCGGTTGCTATAGCAACACATGCTAAAATCAACGCAACGCAGTCATTCGCAGACAAACGCAGAGTTTTTGGATCCTATTGGAGAAAGGCCTTAAACGCGCTCCATCAGCGTTAAAACGGAAAACGTTTAGGAAGCATTTACACCTTCGGTAAAAATTTTCAGAACGGAACATTTTTCATTGGAGTAAGAGAGACAGACTGTATATCTGACTCTCTTACTCCAATGCAAATTTTCCTTTCTGGACAATTTTTACAGAAGGTGTAAATGCACCTTTACGTAGCTGACAAGTTGTGTGCTAGGCCTTACGTACACCGCCGTAATTGTGCTTAGGCCTTAAAGAAGTAGCAAGCAACATATTTAATTTGTTTTGAATAACCTAACTTTTTGAAGATGTCACATTTTCAATGTATATGGCATTTAAACTGACCAGAAACGAAAGTGTTATGAATTTTGTTTGACGAATGCGAAAAATAAATAAGAAAAACTAAAAATGTCACTGAAGAGGAAGTTGGATGTCCAAGTTCCTGCAGAGGAGAGTGACTTAATGTCAATTCGACCTCTAGGAGCTGGCCAGGAGGTTGGAAGATCATGCATAGTGTTGGACTTCAAAGGGAAGAAAATAATGTTGGATTGCGGCATTCACCCGGGTCTAACAGGAATGGACGCTTTACCATTTGTAGATTTAATTGAAGCTGACGAAATAGACTTGCTGTTGATTTCACATTTTCATCTTGACCACTGTGGAGCATTACCATGGTTTTTACAAAAGACGAGCTTCAAAGGCCGCTGCTTTATGACCCATGCTACCAAAGCAATTTACAGATGGTTATTGTCTGACTATATTAAGGTTGGTGCATTATTTTATAAATTAATTATAAAATTCAATTTTTAATTGCAATAAATATAAAATAAATACTTTATATAATATAATTTAAACATAAAAGAAAAAATTTTCTGCCGGCTTCGCGCTCATCTACTAAAACCTACTATTTACAACTTTTTTTTTACAATTTGCTACTTTTTTTTTATTTGTGATACTAAAAGCTTTCCTTTTTATTGAAAATTTGCATGGTAGGTGGTCATTTTTTCTAAAAAATAATTATAATCCCTTTTGTCTAAAAAGCGATTTCTAATGAAATCTGCTTTCTAAAAAACATTTTTCTAACAAGTTTTGATTTCTAATATTTATTTTCCTGAAATTTGTAAAATTCGATAATTTTGATAAAAGTTAGAAAACTGTTAAAAAATTAAGATTAGGAAATAGAAACTATTTTGTACATTTTCTGCTTCTCAATCACAATTCTGTTTACAAAATTATGAGTTTCTATTTGAAAAAGAAAAATTTTTATAAAATTCCTATTTCTTATCACCATTTAAAAAAAATTCTGTTCTTCTTTGAAAAAAAGAAATAATAATTTGCAGCATTTTTATACCAAAATTTCTAAAATTAATATATTTATAAAACATTTATTTTGGAAAATTTTAAATATCTTCTGGAAAAAAATCCCTATAATTTCCATTTATTAATTACGATTTTTAACTAGATTATTTTTAAATTTTGTTAAAAAATTTGGATAATTTATATTTTTCCTTACAATTTTTTAACGAAATTTCCAGAATTTTTTTTTAAAGAATTGAAAAATTTTCATAAATTCTATTTTTAAATCATATATCTATTGATCGTCATTACAAAAATTGAATATTGTTAGGAAAAAAAATTTGAAAATTACCTTTATTTGAAGAAAGAAAATTAGAAAATCACCTTCATTAGAAAACAGTAAGTTATTTTAGAAATTCATCTTTATTAGAAAAAAAAAAGTTTTGGAAAATAAAAAATTAGAAAATACGTTTTAAAAAAACTATACCCCAACCAATTTGCACTACTTTACATCCTCTATTAGTTCAAATAAAAAAATTATTCTTAAAAATAAATTGTTAAATATTAAAAACATTGGTTTTGAGGTTTTTTGTCTAGAAAAAACCCTCATGAAGAGAATTCCATTTAAATTTTTAATTTATGTAAAATGGGTTGCCCAAAAATTGTCTCCCCGAATAAAAGGTACCTTTGGAAGTCCCAACTTACAGCTGCGAAATTGAACTAAAAATATTCAAAAAAATTGTTTAATTTTCTTCTTGTAATAAAAAAGAATTTTTGCATTAACTATAATACATATTTAACAGTAAGAATTTAACAAAGTGTGTTTTTACCAATTCTGAACCAGAAAGTCCCTTTAATTCAAAAAATTCAATTATTTCCAAAATTTTAAAAAAAATTCTCCGAATGAATTCAATTGTTTTCAAAAATTTTGATAAAATTCTTTATGAGAATTCAATTTTAAAAATCTTCTATTATTCTACCAATTATTTTTTTGTTAACATTTCAGATAATAATTGAATATTAAAAACGTTATTTTAGTATGAATTTTTGGAAATAATTTAACATTAAAAGATTTGATATTTGAAAATTTTAATTTATTCTAAAACTGTAATAATAGTAAATATTTATTTGAAATAATTATTAATTTATCATTTTTCTAAAAAAATTATTTAAGTTGTGAATAATTTTATTTAAACCTTGAGAAGTTAACGATTTGTCTCAAAGTTTTTAAGCGTATTTAAGGTTAATTACTTTTTTCAATAAAATAAATATTTTTTTCATAATAAAAATTAATAACTTAAAAACTTAAAAATTAATTAAGGTTTAAAACGGTAAATTGAAAAATATCGTAAGAAATTGTATTTTAATATTCTCTTCAAAGTACCGTTTTCAAAAAATGAAAATTTTTAGATTCTAATTTTTCATTTTATCATACCACTGAATATTTTCTTAGCGTTCAGACGAGCGCAGAATGATTTAGTTAATTGACTTCTTCAATTGACCCAGTCAGTCAACGACTTAGCAAAAATATGTGGGCCAACTAATCAAATTCTAAATTTTATACAAAGAAATATTTAATTGTTGATAAAAAACTTTAATTGCAGTTAAAATTATAAAACAAAAAAAAAAACTCAAAATTTTGGTTTTTAAAGAACGGCATCTTGTAGATAACAAAAAAATACATCTTTTTTCTTAATGAATTTTTTTTGTAGAGCTAATATTTCTCATATTAAAAAATAAAAACCAAAAAATTTGTGTTTAGAAATATAATTAAGTTTTAAAATACAAACGGTCTTTTTGCATACAAAATGTTAATGAATTTGCTCGGAATTTTATGTACATACTCATTTGGGTCTGCTGAAACAGAAAAAGTCATAAAACATTTTAAAATTATTTTTTGTTTAATTGTTTTTTATTATAAACAATGATCTTTCAGCAATAAGGTTATCTTATTTTCGATGAGAAAAAGTATCGAGGGAAGTTTTGAGTTGAACAAACTTCCAGTGAGAAAGTTGTTCTATATTATTCAACGAAGTTTTTCTGAAAATTTCAAATAAATTTGTTTAATAATAACAAAGTTATTTAATTTTTAAAAAGTCCCTGCCGCGTCACTCATACGTCACAAGAGACAGCGCCTTAACTTAGGCAATGTGGTGGCAATCTACTAGCGACAGCTATAGGTTGTTAATTTATTTTAACAATTTTTGTTATGTAAACATGGTTATTTCATCCCCTCCTAAAAATTATGTATTATTATTAATAATATAATAAATTAAATGTTTAAAATCCGATTAGAAAACATTAATTTTAAAGTAATTTTAAAAATAAAAACCTTTATGTTTTTTCTAACCATTTTTACAACATTTTTAAACTTTGTCAATAATATTAACAACATTCTAATTATTAGATTAAACATGAAATAACCATGTTTACATAAAAAAATTGTTAAAATAAATTAACAACCTATAGCTGTCGCTAGTAGATTGCCACCACATTGCCTAAGTTAAGGCGCTGTCTCTTGTGGCGTATGAGTGACGCGGCAGGGACTTTTTAAAAATTAAATAACTTTGTTATTTTTAAACAAATTTATTTGAAATTTTCAGAAAAACTTCGTTGAATAATATAGAACAACTTTCTCACTGGAAGTTTGTTCAACTCAAAACTTTCCTCGATACTTTTTCTCATCGAAAATAAGATAACCTTATTTCTGACAGGTCATTGTTTATAATAAAAAACAATTAAACAAAAAATAATTTTAAAATGTTTTATGACTTTTTCTGTTTCAGCAGACCCAAATGAGTATGTACATAAAATTCCGAGCAAATTCATTAACATTTTGTATGCAAAAAGACCGTTTGTATTTTAAAACTTAATTATATTTCTAAACACAAATTTTTTGGTTTTTATTTTTTAATATGAGAAATATTAGCTCTACAAAAAAAATTCATTAAGAAAAAAGATGTATTTTTTTGTTATCTACAAGATGCCGTTCTTTAAAAACCAAAATTTTGAGTTTTCATTTTTCTCACTTTCGACCCGACTGACTGGCTTCTCAGCATTTCAGCCGAGCGTAAATCGAGTTATTTGATTGACCTCCTCAATTGTTGTTTTCTAAAGTTATTGTGCTTATTCTTGAAATCTAATTTTACTTAAATATTTCAAAATTAATTCAATCTTAAAAGAGTTGTGTTTACAATTTTCACAAGTAGATGAACTTCAAAAGATTTTGATTTGAAATATTGTAAAATTTCAATCTTCAATGAATTTAATTAGAAATCTTAAAGAACGTAGATTTTTGAAAAACATTAATAATTCAAATTCTTCTGAAATTACTTAAATTTTTTAATATGTATTTAATTGATTATTAAAAATAATGGATTTACAGAAGAATTTTAGTTAAAAACACTAAAAGAAATTGAATTTTAAAGCAATTACAAATGATTACAGAAATTCAATTATTTTCAAAAGTATAGTCGAATTCTACGAAAACATTTAATCATTTTCATAAATAATAAAAATTTCACAAGAATTCAATTATTTTTATAAATAATAAAACTCATCGCAGACATTAAAATACTTTTAATATATAATTTTGATTGAATTCTTCATAAAATATAATTATTCTTCAAAATTTTATTTAAATTCATAAAAGAAATTCAAGTATTTTAAAAACCTTCGCTGCAATTTATTTATTTGAATTTAAGTATTATTTTCAATGCATTTTTAATTAAATTTCTTAAAAGAATTAAATTATTTCCAAAAATTTTAATAAAATTCTTGGCAGAATTTCAATTATTTTTTATACAATTTTCATCAAATTTCTGGAAAAATGAAATTATTCTTAAAAATTGTATTAAAATTTGTTGATAAAATTCTTTATAAAAATTCAATTTTAAGAGACATTTAATTATTTAATAAAATATTTATTTTTGTATTTAAATAATTGAATTCTCGTAGAATTTCTAATAAATATTGATTTAAAAATGAATTTCAGTTAAAATTTTAGGTAATAATTGAATATTAAAGGCATTATAACGTGAATTTTTAGAAATATTTGAATTTTCAAAAGGTTTCCAATTAAAATCTTTGAAAATTTGAACTTTTTATACTTGTAATTAAGAATTTTGTAGAATTAATTTTTTTCAAAAAGTTTAATGGAATTGTTTTTTAATTATTATTTAAAGTTTTTAATTTTTAATAAATATTTAATTGAAAATTGTCAGAATAATCGAAATTTATTAAAATTAAATTGTTAACAAAAGGATTTGAAAATTCTTAAATAACTTTTTCAAAAATTATTAAAAAATAATTGACTTAAAGAAGAATTTTAGTTGAAAATTGTATCAATAAATAATCGTAATGATGAAAATAATTTTTGAAGAAGATCGATCACACCGAGTCTTCGACTCGGAGTGATCGCTTTTTTTCATGTTTTATAATAATATTCTTATATGTCATTGAATTTGAAATTTTTGAAAATAATTTTAACTTCTATGTAAAACTAATAATGATTAAATATTTATTTAAAAATGAAGTTATTGATGTTTTCGAATAATTTTCTAATTAAAGAAATTCGTAAATAAATGTAATAGAACATTTTTTTTGTGCATCTAATCATTTTCCGAATAAATCAGAATATTCTTTAGAGACAGGGAAAAAGTCAAAGTTTTGTCAGGGAATCAGGGAGTTATTTATTTTGGTAAAATATAAATGTAGTTTTAAAAATCTGGAAAAATTCAGTTATGTAACCTGAAAAACCTGGAAAAGTCAGGGAATTTAAAAAGAGCAAAAGCGTGACAACCCTGTAATGTTAAGTAAAATAAAAAATTTCTAAATCTTGAAATATATCTCTAAATTTTTAATTTTTCGTTAAATAATCTTGTTTAAGTGAATTGGTTTATTCATAATAAATTTAAATGTATAATTTCAGGTCAGCAATATAGCAACAGAACAAATGTTGTACACAGAGTCGGACTTAGAAGCGAGTATGGATAAAATAGAGACAATAAATTTTCACGAAGAAAAAGATATTTTTGGAGTTAAATTTTGGGCGTATAACGCAGGTCATGTATTGGGAGCTGCTATGTTTATGATCGAAATTGCCGGTGTGAAAATTCTCTACACCGGAGACTTTAGTCGTCAAGAAGATAGACATTTAATGGCCGCTGAAATACCAAACGTTCATCCCGATGTTCTCATCACTGAATCAACATACGGAACGCATATTCATGAAAAACGGGAAGATCGTGAAGGAAGATTTACAAGTTTAGTGAGTGAAATTGTAACGCGTGGTGGTCGATGTCTAATACCGGTATTTGCACTCGGCAGAGCGCAAGAGTTACTGCTTATTTTGGACGAATACTGGAGTCAGCATCCCGAGTTGCAGGAGATACCGATTTATTACGCGTCATCGCTCGCGAAGAAATGTATGGCAGTTTATCAAACGTACGTGAATGCAATGAACGATAAGATTCGCAGGCAGATTGCAATAAATAATCCGTTTGTGTTTAAGCATATATCGAATTTGAAGGGTATTGATCATTTCGATGACATTGGTCCCTGTGTTGTGATGGCGTCGCCTGGAATGATGCAAAGTGGACTTTCGCGTGAACTCTTTGAATCGTGGTGCACTGACTCGAAGAACGGTGTTATTATCGCTGGTTATTGTGTTGAAGGTACTTTAGCGAAGGCAATTCTTTCCGAACCTGAGGAAATTACAACAATGTCAGGACAGAAATTACCCTTGAAAATATCAGTTGATTATATTTCTTTCTCAGCTCATACGGATTATCAGCAAACTTCAGAATTTGTCCGAGCTTTAAAACCACCACATGTAATATTAGTTCATGGCGAACAGAACGAAATGGGTCGATTGAAAGCTGCCCTCCAACGGGAATACGAAGACGATCCAAGTACAACTATGGAAATTCATAATCCAAGAAATACAGTCGCTGTCGAATTGTATTTCAGAGGCGAGAAGACATCGAAAGTAATGGGAGCGTTAGCTATGGAAACACCTAAATCCGGTCAAAAATTGTCCGGCGTTCTGGTGAAAAGAAACTTCAACTATCACATGCTAGCGCCTAGTGATTTATCAAAATACACCGACATGAGTATGAGTCAAGTTCTGCAAAGACAAAGTATTCATTTTTCCGCCTCATTACCGCTGCTTCGGCATTTACTGGCCCAAATTTCGGGCAATTTGGAAATTCTCGACGATAAGAGACTACGTGTTTTTAAAAGTATTGACGTCAATATGGAGGGAAAAATAGTTACGCTCGAGTGGATTGCAACGCCGGTCAATGACATGTACGCAGATTCGGTGCTTACTGCTTTGCTGCAAACTGAAATGATGGAACAACTTCCTAAAACATTACCCGCACCGACAAAAATGGATAGAATGCACTTCAAGGAATGTCTCATAGAATTATTACAAGAAATGTTTGGCGAAGATTCTGTACCTAAAATTTTCAAAGGTGAAAAACTCTATGTCACTGTTGACGGAAAGAAAGCTCACATTGATCTCATTAATCTTGAAGTAACCAGCAAAGAAGATGAAACATTACGACAGATAGTGCAAACAGCAGTTACTAAATTACATCGATCTTTAGCCCCTCCGTCGGAGAAAGTCTAATTACTTTAATATTTGTGTTGCTGTAACCCTGTGAACAATATAATAAATTTATATTTCCATTTTGTTAAATGTTTTATAATAAATACGTTCTTTTTAAAAAATTCTTCAACGAAAACTCAAAAGCGTCTGAAGGTCTAAGAATTGTACACAAATGAAATTTACATTAAAACATTTTAAATTGTATACAACATAATTATACGTATATTTTTTCTGAAGAAAAGTAAAAAATATTTTTAAGCAGATAACTGTTATTTTTCTTATTTTTATTATGGGTTCATGTCACGTAGTTAATTTGAAATAATCGATTTTTTTGTTGACGAATTTTAAAAGTAAAATATCTTAAAAATGTCGTCTAAATATATTTAGTTGGTGGCGACCTAGCGCCACCAACAAAGTATTATTTTCTAAATTTGTCCCCCACATAAAACCTTTTAGTGTAAATATCTGAAAAGTCCGCGAACCTGAGTGAAAAATATTTTCCAAAATTATGTTTCCATTCCTTAATTACTTGTTTTTAGTTAAAAATTTGTGCATTAAAAAAAAACTAAAAAAAAAATTTAGAATCTATTTTTTAAAACTTCATACGACCCTGAATGTTATTGTGATCTTGCTTCAAGGGTACTCTTGCTGTAATGGACCACATCACAATCGAGTCCATTACAGCGAGAGTTTAGTGTACTGAAACCTACTATTTACTACTTTTTTTACGTTGTACTACTATTTGGGTTCATTTTATTAGATTTCAGCTACTGAAAGCTACTATTTCTATTTCTTTTAGAATTCCCACTAATTTAAATTCGCTAATACTAGAAATAAAAAAATTATTCTCAACAATTATAATCAATTTCCTTAAAACGATTCAATATTTAAAAAAAAATTCAAAATTCAATTATATTCTCAATATCCAGTATTTTCATAAAATTTTGCAAAAGAATTCAACTATTTAATAAAAAAAATTGATGAAATTCAATTATTTTCAAAAAAATTATAAAATTTCCACAAGAATTCAATTAATTTAGAACAGCATTTTCAAAAAAATTTCGAAAAAATCAATTATTTAACAAAATTTTTATACAATTCTTCATAATAATTCAATTACTTATACTAAAATTCTTTAAAAGAATTCAATTATGTCGATAAAATATAATAAAATTCTTCCCGAAAATTCATTTTAATAAAATTCTTTGCAAAATTCAATTATTTTCATAAATAACAATATATTCATCACAAGGATTCAATTATTTTTAAAAGTAATTTCTTCTTGGAAATTCAATTCTTTTGAAATATTTTAATAAAATTTTTCGCAGTAATTGAATTATTTTCATAAATAGTAAAATTTTTCTCCGGAATTCAATTATTTTCTTAAAGAAAATTCTTCACAGGAATTCAATTCTTTAAAAAAATGTTTAATAAAATTCATTACAACTATTCAATTTATATTCATAAATAATAAAATTCATCTCAGGATTTCAATTATTTTTAATACAATTTTAGCAGGAATTGCTTAAAAAATGTAATTATTCTTAAAAATTTAATTTTAATTCCTAGAAAAAATCAATTATTGGGCATTTCCACGAAAAAGCGGACATTTTTGTCCATGCATCACGACATTAAAAATCGTATATCTTTGATACATTATGCTGTAAAATTGAAATTGAACAATTTCCCCCACAACACCGAAATTTTCCTAAAAATTTATTAAATATTTACTTGTAATATTCGGCATATTTAACTGAAAAGTTTAGTGAAAATTGTGAAAAGATTTAAATGTCCCGATTAAATAAATGTTTAGTGTGAAAATTTCCTAAACATTTAAATTATTTATTTGTAGGTAGTTATGTATATATTTGTGTCCTTTTCAATCTCATGCATCTCGGTCTCCAACGATTTTTGCGAACCTATTGTGCATTGGTCTATAATTTAAATAAGGTAAAAACGGTGAAAATCATCATATTTAAAAGTTTATTAGAATTTTGTGACAATCGACATGAAAAAAGCTTGGATTTTTTAATTAGTTATATAGTAGGAAACCTTGATTTGCATTTGTCAGATTTCTTATAGTTAAACGTAACATAGTGTGTATTTAATGTTTATTAAAGTTATTATTTACTAAGTTCATTTTTGTGTTAACTTAATATTTATTTTTTAGGTTATTATATTTTTGTTCATATCTTGGACATTTACATTTATAATTCTGTGGAAGAAAGGCATAACAGCATAACTGACATTTTTATCAAATTTGAGATAACATCAGATTTGTATATATTTAATATTGCTCTTCA
Organism: Leptopilina heterotoma; assembly: GCF_015476425.1. Taxonomy (NCBI): domain Eukaryota; kingdom Metazoa; phylum Arthropoda; class Insecta; order Hymenoptera; family Figitidae; genus Leptopilina; species Leptopilina heterotoma. Next base: position 2,559,773 of record NW_025111199.1, read on the forward strand.
AAGTTCAATAGCTGAAAAATCATTAAAATGGTTATTAATGTAGAAAATAATGGAAAACATAATCGCATAATTGCGTTTTTGACAAAAGGAGACCAGCATAATAACATAACTGCATTCAGCTTAAAAAACAATTGACATAATTAAAAATGAAAATAACCTTTATGAATAAAAACAATAAGAATTTTGTAATAAAATGTTTTTAGTAAAATACATTTTTCGTACTTTAAATTAAATATATTTATTTTAATAAAACTGGAACAAATTTTTTATAACATAAATTGTGCATTTAATTATGTACTTATTTTTAAGGGTATTTCTATTCTAAAAAATTTTGGAAAGTATTTCAAAAAATAAATTGAAAAATTCTTCAAGTTGAACAGTAAAGTAAATTTTTTTCTCGTTTCAATAAATTAAAAACATTTTATAAAAAAATAAATTTTATAACTAAATAAACTCCTATAATTTTTTCTAACGAATTAATAGTTTAATTTGTCTTTGTATGAAAAATTTTTTTATTATGACAAATCAAACCAAAATAAATTGTGACATTAAATGTGTCTGAAGTTGGACTCATATACAATCTGAACTTGCATAACCGCATAAGTGCAATAAAACTCATGATTCCGATGAAAAATTATCAAAATTTATATGAAATCGTGTGTTTTATTAAATGTTATAAAAGAATTTTGAAAATATTTTAAATAATAATACTAAATGCAAAAGACCGAACAAATCTGTTGATTTTCTGAATTGACAGAAGTGAGAGAACATTAAAATTAATTTATCTCGAAATCATGACAAATGCAGTTATGCCTTTCTTCCACAGAATTATACATGTACATATTATGCATAGGGCATAGTTGCACCAGTGATTATAACTTTTAGCAGTATAAAAAAAATAAATATTTTTTAGTTCTTTATTTCTTCAAAATATAGTTTATGATAAAAAAATAGATTCAATATGCAAATTATTTCTGAAAATAATGTTTTGGTGGATTATGAACATGACAAATGAATGAAGCATAAACAGAAAAAAGGTTACAAGTTTCAGGTACAATAAATAATATTTCTGGGTGCGTAATCTGGAAAATATGGATAATAGTAAGTTGCAAAATTGTTTCAGAATATTTGTAACGTTTTTCATATAATTTTTGTTATTTTTAGACATTGTATTAATAAAAATTTGATATGTTCTTTCGCTGGAAAATATAACTCTTCTTTTATAGTCATAAAATTTTTTTTCATTTTTTTCATTTTTTTTTTTTCATTTTTTTATAGTCATCGTACTTTCACTGTACTGGTAAAATGGACATTTTTCAATATTTGATTATAATTTGATACATATTATGTTATATTTATAAAATTTGTATCATAGCGGCTTCAAATTCTTTAGAAATTTTGCTATTCATTGCATGTGTTTAAAACGAAATTCAAGAATGTCAATTAAAAGTAAAAAATATCGGAAGTATACATTTTCTTAAATGTTCTGTCACTGGTGCCACTACCCTACATACAATAAATTGAGGGTCTGCCGGAAAAAGAGGAAATTCGAAATTGAGAACATTTAAATTTAGTAAATTAATTTTGCAAAATTTTCTTAATAAACACAATTTTATAAAATATTTTATTACTCAATACCAAATGTTGATTTAGAAACTATAATTTTCAAGTAAGAATTTATTTAAATTAAGTTTTGTAAAATTGTTCTTCAATTAAATATTTGCATCAAAAATATTATATATCAATGTCTATAAGTTTTAAAAATTAATGATTAAGATAAAAATTTTGTAGTTTTTAAAGAAGAAAAATGAATTAGTTGATTTTATTTATATTTCAGTTTATAGTTATTTTTATTTAATTTAATAATTTAATACTTTAAAAATTGTTAACCATTGTTTGTCAAAGTTATATATATAATTCCAGAGGTAATATAGAAGAATTTAGATAATTCTTAACAATTCAGGATTCACCATAATTCACCAGTTGTTCGTCCCTCGGTTTTACAATTTGATTTGTAAAATTTAAACTTTGGTCACAATTTAGAATTGAGAAGAAGAAAATATTCTATGTTAATTTTAAGTTTTTGTCTAAATTTGTCAGAGGTTAAACCTTTTATTATTCTCTTTAGGGACTGAAGAGGTGTGGTCGCGCAGGTATTGGGTGTAATGTTTCAGGTGAGACAATGCACATTGAAATCCTCTCTCAAATTATATTGAAGAAAATTAACAATAGAGCAATATTTTTGAAGAATCTTCAGAATACTTGATGCAATTGAGAGAAGAAGCGTCTTTATGACTCAGGATTTTGTTACACATAGACAAAAAATACAAGGATTTTATTATTTTAATATTTCTTAAGGCTGTTCTTAAGACTATTCTTTTTCAAATGTCAATACAATTCTATAACTTGAAAATTAGTCTCCTAAATTTGTGCCATAGAATTTTAACTGAATTTCCCGGCGGGTAGAAATTGTGGCCAGGTTGACTCTCACTGCAGGAGGTACAGTCATTAAATCGCGAAAAGTATAGGTAAGGAAACGAGATCCATAAAATCAAAAGACAATTTTTAAGCATATTTGTATTGTTTATTTCAATCGCTTTGAAAATTTAAAACATTGCAATGAAATTTTTAATTTAGTTTAAATTAAATTCTTCAACAGCCATGAGGGGAATAAAATTATACTCAACCCCAACAGCACCGAAAATTTCCTGAAAGTTGAAATTAACTTGATTGCAACCTTCGGAATTTTTAGTTGCGAAGCTCATGAAACTTGAAGTTGTTCTTTAAGTGTCCGCTGTTATTGAATGTTTGACGTAAAAGTTGACTGAACATTGCATGGGAGTTTAAAAAATTTTAAACTTTCATGCAATGTTCAGTCAACTTTTGCGTCAAACATTGAAAAACAGTTGAAATTTAAAAAATTACTTCAACTTTAACTAAAGATTCCTAAAGATTCCGAACATTGCAGTCAAGTAATTTCAACTTTTAGAAAAGTTTCGATGCTGTGTGGGTATATGAATTTTAAAACAATACCTTGATTTTTTCTTATTTTTGTAAATAATTAAGGTGGTTCAATTCATCCAACACAATGCAGACCTCTGGAAAAATAATTAATCAACATTTAAATAATAAAAATATTTTTGAAAGTATTTTCTACAAAAAACAATAATCTCAATTTTTAAGAAAAAAAATTTATCTATACAACTTACACACAATCTCAATTTTTTTTCATACCGCTTCTGTAGAATTTTTTAAAAATGATTTAATTTTAATATAATACGACTTATTGTTCAAAAAAGGCAAAATTTTCTTTTAAACAAATAAGCATAGTTTCTAAATGACGTTCTTGTTTAAAAATCTGAACGGTGACGTTGTAGTGAATCATTATTTTTAACAAAATAAAACAAATTTATAGGATGACGAAAAATTTGAATCGTGTGCAAATTGTATAAACAAATAACTTTTGTAGGTTTTAATTTTTTTTCTTGAAAAATAATATTTGTTCTTTCAGAATATTATCTATTATAATAATAAATTTTTAATTTTTTTTAAAGCCTACATTTCTTCAGATATAAAAGTCCTTAAATTTTAGAATTTAAGAAACTTTCTTCAAATTATTAAAATTATTATTAATTAACAAAAATTAATTATTTAAGTTTTAAATAATGTTATTTAAAATTCTGAACAAATTATGTTTCTGAAAAATTTTTATTCAATTAATTAACTATAATTACATATTAGGGACCGTCACGGAAATCAAATTTTGATTTCGTTACGATATTCCAAAACAAAACGAAATTATTAATGTATTTTGATTTTATGATTCGGTAACGAAACAAAATTTACTTTTTATTTTTATTCTGATACTGTAACGAAACAAAATTTACTTTCTATTTTGATTCCGATACTGTAACGAAACAAAATTCACTTCCTATATTGATTCTGATACGTTAACGAAACAAAATTTACTTCCTATTTTGATTCTGATACTATATAATACTACTGCAATTCGGTTTTCTTATAGAAACAGAAGTCGATTCGAATTCTATTTCAGATTTCGTATGTAAAAACGATATTATCTTCTGATATATTTGACATTTGCAACAAAATTTAGGTTCAATGAGACTTATACACGCGCAGTAGTATTTTATCAAAATTAAAACAAAAAAGAATTTTGATTTTGATATTGGAATCAAAACTAAATAGAATGGAATTTTGATTTTGATATTGGAACCAAAACGAAATGGAGTTGAATTTTGATTTTGATATTGGAACCAAAACGAAATAGAGTGGAATTTTGATTTTGATATTGGAATCGGAACTAAATAGAGTGGAATTTTGATTCTGATACCCATATCTGAATCAAAACATAAGTATTTTTTAATTTTGTTTTGATTCCGTGATGGTCCCTGTTACATATTATTAAATATTATGTTTTGTCAAATTGAAATTATGCAGATTTTTGTTCTTTCCTTCTAAACAAAATTAGAAAATTGTTAAACAAATGTGATTAAGAAATAAAAAATCTATTTATTTTGCATTATTTTTGTTTATGAATCACAATTTTTTTAACAAAATTATTATTTTGTTGCAGAAGAAAAAGAAAAATATTTGCACAATTCCTATTTTTAATCTTATTTTTGGAACAGGATTTTCTACAGGAATTAAGACATTATCAAAAATTTTAAATTCAAACTTTTTTTAAATTAAACAACTTATAAAAGTATTGTTATAAAACAAGAAGATATGGATTGCTCCGTGTCGAAGACTCGGAGTGATCGAATTTCTCATGTTTTCTAAGAATTAAAGATGACCGAGAGATAAAATCAGTATTTTATATTATAAGATTATTGTTACTGTAACTTCATCAAAATTATTTTCATCATTTTAATTCAATTATTATTTTCTAGAATTTTAAATTATTTTTTATGAAAATAATAATTGAATTCCTTAGAAAAATTCTATTATTTATGAAAATAATTGAATTTCTGTGAAATTTTTATTATTTATGAAAATAATTAAAAGTTTGCATACAATTTTATCAAAAATTTTTTTAAATAATTGAATTCTTTTTGGGAAATTTTATTAAAATAGTAGAAATTGAAAATCATTGAAATTAGAAAATTTTTTGAAAATAATTGAAATTAGGACAAGAATTTTTTTGATATTTATGAAAATAATTGAACTTTGAAGAAGAATTTTGTTATTTATTGGGGGATTTTTACGAGAATTTTTTTCAAATTTTGAACATAGTTGAATTTTATAAGAAAAATTTTATTTTTTTTTTAAATAATTGAATTTCTGCAATTATTTGTAATTTCTCAAAAATTTTATTTTTTAGTTTTTTCAACAAAAATTTAAATTAGAAAAATTTTTAAATTCTATTATTTTATTTAAAAAAGGTAGTAAGAATAAGTTAGCCGCGCTCTTTAGCGCGCGAATTGTTGCTAGTGCTTTTTTAAAGTTACTTGAATTTTTAAAAAATGTATTAAAGAATGATCAAATTAATGTAAATTTTGTAAAATTAAATTGAAAATAATTAAATTTGTTAATGAATTTTATTAAACATTTAAAAAAATCGAATTTGAAAGAATTTTAATTTAATAATAATTGGGTAAATAATTTCATATTTACAGAGAGTCACAATCGAATATATTGTATGTTTGTTAGTATAAAAACATAATTAAATAGTCAAAAATGAATCTAATATAATATTTAATTTTGAAAGAGTTAAAATTACAATTTTTATTTATATTAGTTATTATTAGGTACTCATAATATTACTTTTTAATTGAGAAAATGTTTTTTATAAAGTAAGTAAGGAAAAATTTTTTGATTTTAAATTTGAAAAAAAAAATTTTGTGTGTAAGATATTGAGCTAAAAAAAGTGTGGCCCACAATTCCCCAATCTCCCCTACCTATCTCAGTTTTCAACATTAGCATGTAATATTACTTCAATATCAACGTGTAATATTACCATGCGGCGGACATTTTGATATTAGATCACTGTAATATTACAGCTAATATTATGAATATTCAGTGTAATATTACAGTGATATTAAGATAATTCTACGTGCTTCTGGGAAAAGAATTTAACTTAATTTTTTTTAAACTGAATTTTCGAAAAATTTTATTTAAATTTAAAATTATGAATAATTAGGTGATTAAAATACCTAAACTTTTTTTTTAAAGATAATTTAATTTTTATAAATATAAGTGATTGGATTACCTCTCTTAAAATGAAGGAAAAAATTGAAAAGTTTTTGGAAAAATAAGTTTTTCTTGCAAATTGATATATATATAATTATTTTTGAAATTTTGGAAATAATTCTTTAAAAACAATGGATTTTTAAAGTAAATAAACTCAAATGCCCACATAGCACTGAAACGTTCATAAGAGTTTATTAAAGGTTTATTTGCAAACTTCGGAGTATTTACTTGCAAAGTTTAGTGACATTTGTGTAAAAATTTAAATGTCCCACTTCAATAAATAAATAAGTGTTTAGCGTGAAACTTGCCTGAACATTTAAATTACATTTTCACCAAAATTCATTATAGGCGAAAATATATCGTGAAACATTCCTAAAAATTTATTTATTTATTGAAGTGGGACATTTAAATCCTTATACAATTTTCACTAAACTTTGCAAGTAAATACTTCGAAGTTTGCAAATAAATATTTAATAAATTTTTAGGAAAGTTTCGGTGCTGTGTGGGTGTAGGTGTAAATATTTCCATAATTTTTTAAAAAACCATTATTTCCAAACGAAATTTGAATTTTTTCCACAGAATGCAAAGTTTTATTATATTTTTAATTTTTATAGAAGTTCTCTGTTTGAAAACTATGAACAGTTAGAGAATTTTACAAAGAAAATTTGTAGAAACTTTAAAATTATAAAAATCAACTATATATTAATTTTATTACATATATAGATTCCCTTTTTAATAAATTAAAAAATTATGTAAGTATAAACTTTTCTTATTACAAATTTATTGGCTGCATTTTGTTAACAAAATTGAATTTCTTCAAAAAATTTTAAGTATTTTATAATAAATATTAGGTATTAGAATAATATAACAGTTTCGAGAAAATTTAAAAAGGAATTTATTTCCTTTGAAAGTAAAAGTTTCTTTTCAATCCTTTCATATACTCTCGTATTAGTTTAAAATTACATTTTAAATATATTTTAATGACCTATACGACAATATTAACTACTGGGTATTCACCAGTTTTCTTCAATAAGGTGAATTAGTGCGTTGTCTGGATTCTTTACTCCTTTGTGCGCCCTAAAGTCATTAACACTAATTGCTTCATCGTCAAAAAAAAGATTTTTTTTATAGAAGTTCCAATATCCAGGCTTCGCACTCCATAATTCATTTTTAAAAAGTGTCAAAAATCAGCTTTAAGACTCAGGGTGTCTATACTAATCGGGAAAAACCGGGAATAAGCCAGGAATTGTATGCCAAACCGGAAATTTTTTCACCAAATTAAAAAAAGTTTTATTAATTAAATTTGTTTTTAAAAAATCGCTTTTTATTTCAATTTTTTTAGATATTTATACTGTTCTCTAAATTTGAATTAATTAAAAATAATTAATTTGGAAGTAAAAAATCAGTCACTGATTCAAATATAGTATGTAAATATATTTTTAAAAAATTATCGAATTAATAGAAATTTTGTGAAATTCAACTGAAAATAATAAAATTTATTAAAGAATTTCATTAAAAACTTTTTAACAAATTGAATTATATAAAGAGTCACATTCTAATGTATTCATGTTTCTTAGGGATCATTTACATATTACGTCACATGCTTAGAGGGGAGAGAGGCTCTACAATTTTGTGACGGCCTGTGTAAAAATAATTAATTTCTATGTAAGAAAATGTGACGTAGGGGGGGGGGGGGAAGGGTTAAAAATTTACCAAATTTGCGTGACGTAATATGTGAATGATCCCTTAGTTCGAAGACTAATAATCAAAATTTTTATTACTTAATTAAAAAAAAGATACACACTTAATTTTTTTTAATAAAATTGAATTTTCGCAAAGTTTTTTTGAAAATTCTGAAAAATAAGATTTTTGAAATTTTTCAATTCTGTTGTTTCAAAAAAATTAAATTTTTATAAACAAATAATTGAACATTTTTGAAATAATTAAAATTTCTTTAAATTCTATTAAAAATAATTAACTTTTTTTAAAGAATTGTATTGAAATTTTTCGAAAATAATCAAGGGAAGTTAGTCAACGTAATTATAATTTTATTTTTAAATATTTCGTCGCAATATATTCAATTATTTCCATAAATAACAAAATTCTTCAGATTTACTAAATTCTTTTGAATATTATTTTTAAAAAATATTCTTCACAAGAATTCAATTATTTTCATAAATTTCCATAAAATTCTAAAAAACAATTCAATTATTTCCATAAATAACAAAATTCTTCAGATTTACTGAATTCTTTTGAATATTATTTTTAAAAAATATTCTTCACAAGAATTCAATTATTTTCATAAATTTCCATAAAATTCTAAAAAACAATTCAATTATTTCCATAAATAACAAAATTCTTCAGATTTACTAAATTCTTTTGAATATTATTTTTAAAAAATATTCTTCACAAGAATTCAATAATTATTTTCATAAATTTCCATAAAATTCTAAAAAACAATTCAATTATTTTTAAAAGGAATAAAATTCTTCGCAGAAATTTAATTACGTTTAAAAATTTTTTTAAATTCTCAAAATTTCAAATATCTTTATAAATAATTAAATAATTGTTCTCCACAATTCAATTACTTTCAAAAAATTTAATAAAATTCTATGCAAACATTTATGTAATTATTTTCATAAATATGTAATATAACATTGATTAAAAGGATTCAATTACTTTTATAAATAAAAATTCTTTGCAAAAATTCAATTAGTATCAATACATTTTAATAAAATTGAATTAATCAAATTTTCAATTATAATTATACACAGACAAGATTATTTTAAAAAATTGAAAAAATTCTTTGTTTAATTTAATTATTTTCCATACTTTTAATTAAAATTATTGAAAAGGCGAACATTATTTTCAAAAAATTTAAAGAAACTTGTCAAAAGAATTTAATTATTCCTAAAAACTTTAATTACAATTTTAGAAGCCATTTGTAGATTTATGTTCGAAATTAAATATATGTTTGATGACTAAAAAAACTCGTTTTAGACGATTCACAAAAATCACAAAAATTCGATTCTGTATTTTATTTCCTAGACGTTTTATTAACTTTGATCAAAAATATTTACTATTTCTCTCATCCTGCTATTCAATTTCATATTTTTGTCAAATTCAATTATTTTCTAAATTTTAATTTTATTGAGATTCTTCAAAAATACAATTATTATATTTAAAAATATCCAGTGGACATCCGTGGGATATCCTTAGGACATCCTTTTCAGAACGTTCTTAGGACATTGTTTTCTTTTTTTGTTTTTTGTTGTCAGGACATTGTTTTCTTTGGACATTGTCCACCAAAATGACAGCGAGTCAATTATATTTGACTATAACTGTCAGAGGTATTTTATTGATTCAAATTTAAAGTATAATTCAAGTTTTTTTTGCTTATATGTTTTAATACAATTTTATTTAAATTGAAATTTATTATTACATTTTATTATTATAATTTATTTATATATTAGAATATAATAACTAATTGTATATTTATCTTACTATATCTATTACAGTAATATTTATATACATATATTATTAAATTTTATTATTGAATAAGTTATTTATTTTGTATATACGGTATAACTCGGTTGTACGTCAGATGGAAAAAAATTGTCCACCTAAATCAACCCTGTTGATTTAGGCCACACCTAGTGCCCAAAAGGCCCGCCTGGACCAACCCAGCACAAGGGGTGGGTCCTTCATCTTCTACAAGGGAAGGGGTAGGGTGCTAATGACACTCAAGGCTACGTTCTGAATTTCAAGTAAAGAATTGCTCAGTTGATCCTCTCGTCCTAGAGCTTACAGGTTATTCTTAGAGTTCAACCAGAAAACCCTGTTGTGTCAAAGTGTCAAAAGTGTAAAAGCAAAATCATATTACTTTCAAAAGTTTTTGATGTTACTTTTAAGTCAGTAAAAAAATATTGCAATTTGTTATCTCATCTTTGTGGTGCTAAGTTTTGAAGAAGTGTTTTAATTACATTCATCTACTTCAAAGAATTCAGAATTCCTGCTCCTGCCTTTAGCATCTGCTTCAAAGAGTTAAAAATTTCAAAAGCTCACACACAAAAATTAATTGTAAGTAATTTTATAAATATATGTTTTATTTTTAGTTCTCTCACTTTTGTAAGAAATCAATTTTGATAAAATATTTTTCAAATTTTTAGTAAATTTTGCTTTATCAGGGTGTCCAGCGATTCTTTAAAAAAAATTCAAGAACTTTTCAAGGTGCAAAATAATTTTTTTCAAGGTCCATTTTTAGGGTACTAATTTTCAAAATATTTGTTATTTATAATCGAGTGTAATAGAGTAAGTTCTGTTTATAAGTTTTCCTCAATAAGTTTATTTCAAGTAAATTTTTACTTACTCTCTAAATTTAAATACTAATTTGATTTAGTGACTGACTTTTTTCTTTTGAATAAGTAAATTTTACTAATAAATAATCATTTCTACTAATTTTTTAGTGAAATTTACTAATTAAAAAGTAAGAAGTCAGTAACTAATTAAAATTAATAAATATTTTCACTAATTAAAATTTAGAGAGTACTTATAAACAATTTTTTAATTTCTACATACATACAATAGTTATTCATAAACAACTTTAAATACAATTTATTGATAAAATATTAGAAATACATATAAAGAACATAGATTTAAGAAACATCAATCAAAATTGTTTTTAAATAATTGAATTCTTTTGGAAATTTCGATTAAAAATAATTGATACACAAATTATTAAATTAAGAAAAATTTTTGAAAATACATTGAAATTTTGCAATGAGGTTTATTAAAATTTTTGAAAATAATATTAAATTTTATTACTTTTGAAAATAATTAAATTACTGCGAAGAATTTAATGCCAAATTTTAAAACAAATTTTATTAAATGAATATTATTAAAATTTTTGAAAATAATTGAATTTTATTACTTTTGAAAATAATTGAATTACTTCCAAGAATTTAATGCCAAATTTTGAAACAAATGATTTTTGCGAAAAAATTTATGCGAATTCTATTTTAAATAATTGAATAAATGTAGAAAATTTTTTTTAAATAATTGAAAGTTTGTGAAGAATTTTTTAAAAACTTTTGTTTAATAATTAAATTCTTTCGTGAAATTTTATTAAAATAATAGAATATTGAAAACCATCGAAGAAAGAACATTTCTGTAAAATAATTTGAAAATTTGACATGATTTTTATTAAAATTTTTAAAAGTATTTGAATTCTTGAGATGAATTCTATTATTTATATTAAAATTATTGAATTTTGCAATAAATTTTAATAAAATTCCACAAAATAATTGAACTTTGTCGAAGATTATTGTTATTTATTTATAAAGATAATTGAAATGTTGACCAAAATTTTCATTTTGATTTTTTTAAAATAATAATTGAGTTTCTGAGAAGAATGTAATTAATTTTTAAAATAATTGAATTCTCGTGATTGATATTGTTATTTATGAAAATAATTGTATTTTGCAATGAATTTTATTAAAGTACCTGAATATAATTGAATTTCGGCGAAGAATTTTTATATTTATAAAGATAATTGAAATATTGATGAGAATTCAATTTAAAACATCAAGAAAATAAATCTCACTTTTATGAATTTTAATTTTTCAAGGTTTTGTCATAAAATTCAAGTACTTTTCAAGGTTTTCAAGGAGAAAAAAAAATTCAAGTACTTTTCAAAGTTTCCAAGGTAGCTGGACACCCTGAATGTGTCATTGCTACTTCGCCCGTTTTACATATTTTTCATGATGGGCGAAATAATTTACTCTTGTTATTTCGCCCGTTTGCCGCTACTTACTAATTTTTCATGACGGGCTTTCGCCCGTCATGTGTTTAATTCATCTCTCTTATTTCGCCAGTTATCCCCCACCTATGTATTTTTAGTGACGGGCGAAATAATTCATCACTCTTATTTCGCCCGTTAACGGGCGAAATAGACACAGAGTAAAAAATATTGACTTTTTTAAACAAATAAACATATTTTTAACATTATTTTTTAAAGAAAATAAAGAAAGCAGAATTGATCAGGGAAAAATCAGAGCTTTTTACTGAAAAAAATTAGATATTTACAATTTATAAGAAAATTCTAAATTTTTGAGTCTTTTTTATTTGCTCCGTAAACTATGAAATTCGAAAATTACCACGAATTCTAATACAAAACCTTCAATTTTGTCTATTCCTGGCAATAATTTCATTTTAAATAACTTAATTCTTGAACTATCATAAAATTACTTTTAAATTATTTAATGAATAATTTTACTTAAATATTTCAAAGTTAATTGAATTTTAAAAGAGTTGCGTTTACAAATTTCATGAATAAATGAACTTTAAAATGTTTCAATTTGAAATTTTATAAAGTTTCAATTTGAAATTTTATAAAGTTTCAATTTTGAATTACTAATTTATTTGAGCGCTCAGTGGCGAAAAATATACTTCTTCGTTTCAAATCACTACAGGTCACAATTTTTTACCAATATGATTTTTTTTTAAATCTTCGTAATAAAATTCTCTATTGATCTCTCGAACCCGATTTTTTGATTTTTGTTTTTAAACATTTTTTTTTTAATAACAATAGGTAGGGGAGAGTGGTCCTAAGTTGGCCGCCTAAGCAAATTGGTCGAAAATAGTAACAAAATGAAATTTAATCACTTCGGCAAGTATATATTAGTGTTCAGAGATCGTTTTGCTATAATTTTGTGGTATTTAGAACGTTATAGAATGACTTTTGTAGTCTTAATACAATAAATCGTGAAAAGCTGCATTTTGGACATTTCAGAAATAGCGGTCCTAAGTTGGCCACCCCCTGGTCCTAAGTTGGTCACCACTTTTTTTCGCTTGAGTATAAGGAAGAAATGCATATTCTTTTCAATTACGCAGAAATTTTACAAATTTGATACATTTAGGAGAATAAAAACGCATTATTTAAAGTACAATTTATTAGGTAACTTATGGTCACTGAGATAAAATTTTATTTTGAACTTAAACATTTTTTATAGCATTTTTTCTAATTGTTAGAATTTTTGACCAAAAAAAAGTGGCCCCAAGATGGACACCTTCTTAAAAATCACTTTAAAGTGTGGTAAATTAAAGATAAACATCCTGTATTAATTTTTAAACTAATGTTTAATCATTTTATTCTATTTACTAGGAATAACATTATTATTTGTAAAAAGTAAAAACGACTGAAGCGCCGCCGTCGCTTTTCGAGAAATCGATATTCGATATATCGATATTCGATATATCGAATTCTCTATCGATAGCTCTACATTCCATGGCGGTAAAAATAAAAAATCTCAATTACGAGGCTTACAAAATTATTAAAAAAATGTGTAATCGAAAGAATGAAAATAAATACAGTCGAACCTGGATAAGAGAGAACTGGATAAGCGAGAAACCTCTATAAGCGAGAGTTATTTGCTGGTCCCGTGACTTAGACTTCTGTAGTTAAGAAACTGGATAAGCGAGAGAAAATTGCCGGTCCCTTGAACTCTCGCTTATCCAGGTTCGACTGTACATTGAAATGTGGTGTCCATCTTAGGGTCTCGAAAGTGTCCATCTTAGGGTAAATGACACCATTTTTTGAAACCCAGAAAAAAATTGTATACAAACAAAATATTAATAAAATCATTTTAGAATATTATTATATGATAAAAAAATAATATTATAACGATAAATACCTATCTAAAATCAAAAATTTAAATAACTTTATCGACTTGAGAAAAATCGGAAATAAAACTTTTTTTGACAAAAAATTCAGGTGATATGCGCAGTAAAAAAAAAAATTGGTTTTATTTTTCAAATATGCATAAAAATCTTCGTCTATACAAACAACAAAAATAAAAAAATTGAGAAGATGCTGTCACTTTAAAAAAAAATTTTATAGGAAATGTCCATCTTGGGGCCCTCTCCCCTAACTATTTTTGTTTAGAAAATGAAGCAATATTTTATTTCATTTACCCAGTAAAAAAAAGTATTCAGAATAGAGAAAAAGTATTGGTGGAGACGTTCGGTGAATGCGTTTTCGCGACAAAACCGTATTGGTGGGTTACGGTGAATACATTTCGCTTACCGTGAATACTTTTTTTTAAACTCTCGATTTAAAGATTCCTAAGCAAAGTTGAGAATATTTATAAAGAGCGTAAGTGACCTGAAGTATAAAAATGACGATTGCGAGAAGGAAATAAGAAATTTTGAGAAAAAACGAAAAATTTAATGTGACAAACAGATTGTCAAATGTTGATCAATTACCATATGCTTTTCTGTGCCAACAACGTATGATGATTAAAAGGAACTTTGACGTTACCGACAGAAACTTGAGAAATCCAAGTAAATGTATGTGAAACATTAAGTTCCGTGCGTAACGTCAAAGTTCCTTTTAATCATCATACGTTGTTGGCACAGAAAAGCATATGGTAATTGATCAACATTTGACAATCTGTTTGTCACATTTAATTTTTCGTTTTTTCTCAAAATTTCTTATTTCCTTCTCGCAATAGTCATTTTTATACTTCAGGTCACTTACGCTCTTTATAAATATTCTCAACTTTGCTTAGGAATCTTTAAATCGAAAGTTTAAAAAAATTGTATTCACGGTAAGCAAAATGTATTCACCGTAACCCACCAATACGGTTTTGTCGCGAAAACGCATTCACCGAAAGTCTCCACCAATACTTTTTCTCTCTTCTGAATACTTTTTTTTTACTGGGTATTTACAGTGGTGGATGGCTGTAGAAACAGGCGTTTTTGTACTATGTCTTTTCTAATGTTTTTTAAACAATTTTTTTGTTTTTTGTCTTTGTTTAATTCCTACGTTACATATTCACGGTCTTTCTCGTGATGAAAAACACAAAAAAGTAGTAAAACGTAAATATAAACAAACAAAAACAATAGGTGGCCAACTTAGGTCCACTGTAGATTTTTACAAGTTTGAAATTCCCAGTAAAAAAAAAAATTCAGAATAGAGAAAAAGTATTGGTGGAGACGTTCGGTGAATGCGTTTTCGCGACAAAACCGTATTGGTGGGTCACGGTGAATACATTTCGCTTACCGTGAATACTTTTTTTTTAAACTCTCGATTTAAAGATTCCTAAGCAAAGTTGAGAATATTTATAAAGAGCGTAAGTGATCTGAAGTATAAAAATGACGATTGCGAGAAGGAAATAAGAAATTTTGAGAAAAAACGAAAAATTAAATGTGACAAACCTACAGCGTATGATGATGAAAAGGAACATTGACGATACCGACAGAAACTTGAGAAATCCAAGTAAATGTATGTGAAACAGTAAGTTCCGCCGGTAACGTCAAAGTTCCTTTTAATCATCATACGTTGTAGGCACAGAAAAGCATATGGTAATTGATCAACATTTGACAATCTGTTTGTCACATTTAATTTTTCGTTTTTTTTTAAATTTCTTATTTCCTTCTCGCAATAGTCATTTTTATACTTCAGGTCACTTACGCTCTTTATAAATATTCTCAACTTTGCTTAGGAATCTTTAAATCGAAAGTTTTTAAAAAAAGTATTCACGGTAAGCGAAATGTATTCACCGTGACCCACCAATACGGTTTTGTCGCGAAAACGCATTCACCGAACGTCTCCACCAATACTTTTTCTCTATTCTGAATACTTTTTTTTTTACTGGGTTATTACGCTAATAAAAAAAATTTAATTAAAAAATCAACAAAACCTCTTACTACAACATTAAATATTTATTTAATAAAATCATAAAGTCGTAAAAAATATATAATTTAAGCTTCATTAATTAAGAAGATTAATCAAAAAACCTATTAAAATAATGTTTGATTGTGTCTGATTTATAAAAAAGTATAAAAATTGAATAAATTGTTTAAACAATTAATTGCTGTTATTTTTTTTATAAACTGCAATTCGGGATAGAAATTTACAGTTTTTTCTCAACTGTGCAATTTGTCATGAGTAACATATTTACTGATGATAAAAAATAGAAAATTATTTAGAAAAATCTTCTAGTCCTAATATGTGCACTTTATGAAAAAAATCATAGCAGTTTTGAAATAAATTATTTTTTATCATCAGTAGATATTTTACTCATAAAAATTGAAAATTGAGAAATAGCTAAAGAAATTTCTAACCCTAAGTACATTTCTAAAAAAATAACAATAATTAATTGTTTAAACAATATTTAATTAATTTATTTTTTATCATTAATAGATGTTTTTCTCCTGAAAAATGACACAATTGAAAAAAACTAGAATTTTCTAACACAAAAAGAACGCTTTATGAAAAAATAACAATTAATTGTTTAAACAATTTAATTTATAAATTATTTTTTTATTTCTATCATTAGTAGATGTGTTTTTCCTGAAAAGTTATGCAATTTAGAAGACACTAGAAATTTCTAGTCCTAAGTATAGTTTATGAAAAACATAACAATAAATTATTTAATCAATGTTTAATAAATAATTTTTAATTTATTATCATTGTATATGTTTTACTCATGACAAATTGTAAAATTGAGAAAAACTTGAAATTATTAGCCCTAAGTACATATAAAAAAATGACAAATTGTTATACTTTTTTTCATAAATCAGAAACACTCAAACATTATTGTAATAGGTTTTTTGATTAATCTTCTTAATTAATGAAGCTAAAATAATATATTTATGATTTTTTTAATACTTATTGTTAGTAAAAAAATGTTTAAAAACAAAAATTTAAAAATCGGGCTCGAGAGATCGATAGAGAATTTTATTACGAAGATTTTGAAAAAAGAAAAATAATTTTGACTTGTAGAGTGATGATTTGAAACGAAAAAGTACATTTTTTGCCACTGTGAGGAGCTCACTGGATACTGAGTCACTGCTCGAACGATTATTGCGCTGATACGCTCAATTAGAAATTTTAAAAAACTTAGATTTTTGTAATATTTTAATCATTCAAATTCTTCTGAAATTAATTAAATTTTTTAATATATATTTAATTAATGATTAAAAATAATAGATATATAGAAGAATTTTAGTTAAAGTCACTAAAGAAATTGAATTTGTAGAGATGTTACAAATCATTGCAGAAATTCAATTATTTTCAAAAGTAATAAAAGTTTTCGCAGAAATTCAATTATGTTCAAAAATTGAAAAAAATTCTATCCTAAATTTCAATTATCTTTACAAATAGGGGAACATAGTCGAGGTCGGCCCACTTTTTGACTTTTATTTATAACTTTTTTTAAAAACGAATTTGGACAATTGAAGTATATATGGTTGGAAAGTCCTGTTTAATAGGAACATCTTTTCTGTACAAAGTAAATTAATTGGTTTTAAAATGAAAAAGTTATAAAGATTAAAAAAAAAATTTGTAGTCCAGGTTGGTCCTTATACAGTCAAGGTCGGCCATGTTTGAAATTCAAAGGGCATTAATCGTTAAAAAATAAAATAATATGTTTGGAGTTACGGAAAATTGATTCTTTATTGATTACAGTTTGTAACTTAATGAAATAACAAAATAATAAAAATAAACAATATAAAAAAATAAATATAAATAAAAAAAAATTTTACACTGAAATATTGATAAAATTAAATAAAAATATTAATAAGATGATCAATTATATTATGAGTTATACAGAATTGTAGTTTTTGCAAATGAAGTAGCTCGTCCTCATCTTTGCGCATTTTAAACACAAAGTGGTCAACCTTGGCAGAAAGAAACATTACCGAATTGTTGTAACCAAAAAGAAATACGTTTCGGGATTCGATTTTTCACTTTGATTTTCTTTCAACAATGAGTCCCACAAAATTTCTGCATGCTTGCCTTGACGATTCAATGTTTTTTTATCTTTTATTAATGATTTTTCACATGATGCACAAAACTTTTTTTGAGCTTTTTTTGTACCGACGTCACAGAAAACACAATTTTCGATTCTCCGAAAATGTAATTGAACAAAAAGTTAGGTTTTACTAAGACAAGCTTCGACAAGCATGCGCGTAGATGGCGCTAGTGAACTTGACAAAAAAACGCGAGTGGCCTACCTAGACAGTGGTCCAACCTCGACGATACTCCTCTAATAAAATTCTTCTCCAAAATTCAATTATTTTCAAAAATTTAAATAAAATTATTGGCTATTATTCACTTTCAAGAAATCTTTGCCTCAAAAAGGAATACATATAGGAATTGGACAGAAACGGAATTCAAAAAAATTGATAATTTAACATTTTCTGTAAAAATTTAAAAATGTTCAATTCTTCTCAATTCCTTACTTCTTACTGGGCACTATTTGCACACATTTGTTTATAACCTTTGAAATTCTTGTAGAATTTATTCAATTCTAAAAAAAGACATTTTTTATCTCTCTAGTTAAAAAAAAGAAGTAAAATTGGTGAAATTTTCATATCTAAAAACTCTAAACACTACAATAAGGTTTCTACAAATTTCTCCTTATAAAATTCCAAGATTTTTCCATGATTTCTAGGCGATAAATGATAAAATTCCCATGACACATTAAAACAAAATTTTTGTCAGTTAAGTCAGGTAAATGTCATGAAAAAAATTTTTTGTCAGGGAAATTAAAAAAATTGAGACAATGTCTACTTATTTTCAAAAATTGTGACTTTTCTTCCAAACATTGCAACAAAATACCACAATTTTTAGTAAAAATGTGGAACTTATTTTGATTTTCATAATGCAAAAAATAACTATATACAAATCTTTCAAAAATTGTTTTTGAATAGTTAAAATTTTTTAAAATTGAATTAAAAATAATTAATTTATTTTAAGTATTTTGTTCACATAGGATTTTACAAAAGATTTGATATGTGATTACATTAGGGATACATTGTGAGAATTTTTAAAGGATTAAAAATTATTTAATTAAAAATTAAATAATAAATTGTATTAGCATTTCAAATCATCAGTAAGAAAACAAATTCGATAATTTGAAACACTTCTTCTGAGCTATAAACTCTCAGTTATATAGTGTTCAAAAATCATGTTAACAGGGGGAGAAGTCGCTCTCGCCACCTGGCGGTGAAAGTATATGAACTGTGGTATTCTGTATATCATTAATAAAAAAAACCACGTGAGATCCTATGTAAGATCCCATGTGGAAAATTATATGGGAAATAATATACGATGTCACCTACTGGGATTTCATATAATTTTCATTTCTATGTAAAATCCTACGTAAGATCCCATGTAATTTCCTATGTTATTTCCCGCATTTCCGCATTTTGTTTGTTACAATATTCTTGAGTAGTAATGTCGCGAGTATATAATTCAAATTTATATATGAGATACGAATGAATAAATATTGACTACAATTTCATGTGTTTTTTAGAATTTTTCTTGCAATGACTAGGAAAAATAATAATTTTTCCCGCAGTCTCATCAAGAAAAATAACCGGAAAAAGATAAGGATTTTTGTTTTAAATTAGGACCCTGATTATTTATAAAAATTAAAAAATTGCTATAATTCTATTATTATTATCATTTATAAATATTAATTAACAAATTATGTATTATATCTGTAATTATATTATAGAATAAATTAATAATTATTAATGCACTAATAATGTAAGTATTTTGTAATAATGAATAGTAAAAAATTATATGCGCTGTTTGTCAAAATTTTGAAATTTTAAAAATTTGATTATATGTTTAAAAATTTCTGTCGTTTTGAGCTCTACTTCGTGGTTTTCAGAAACCAAATGTTTTTTTACCGCAAGATTTAAAAATAAGGTACATTTAACCTATAATTTGAAATGACGTTTGCATATATCTTTGGATAGTAAAATTAAATATCCAAGATACTTGTCTTACAGTTCACTTTCATAGATATTGAATTTTAACATCCTGGATATTATAGGTCAATATATTCTGTCCAATATATTTAGATAGTGAAATTAAATATCCAAGATACTTGTCTTATAGTTCACTTTCATAGATATTGAATGGTAATATCTAGATATAGTAAGCCTTAATATCCATTTTTCTCAGTGTAGATTTTCATTCAACTTGGTAAAAAGAAGTTTTTTTTTCTTTTGCTGAATAAGAATCTAAAATCGAATTTTTAAATTTCAAAATAGTGGATCCAATATGGCGGATGAACCTAAAAATAATATTTTTAAAAATTGATCAAATTTGCTTGAATCTGGCTACTAGGGGGTTATTGAGGTCGTTGAATACGAATTTGACGTCAAATTTTAAATTTTCAAAATGGCGGATCCAATATGGGGGATGAACCTAAAAATATTTTTAAAAATTAATCAAATTAAAAAATTTTTTTTTAACAACTTTTTTTTTTTAAGAAGACCTAATTTCTTTTTCTATGTAATTTTACATTGTCAAAGTAATGAAATTGTGAAATAAAAGCAAATTTATTCAATTATTTTCTTTTAAAATGTAGTTAAAGTTCTGTTTACATTTACCCCGAGTTTTCGAATTCTCGGGGTAAATGTAAACACTTAATTATTTAATAACTAAATTGACGAAAATCAAAAATCAAAGTCAATTTTTGTTAGGGCATTAATAAGGAAGAATTACATATTTTTGTTTGATTTTTAAATTTATTTTTATGC
Source organism: Leptopilina heterotoma (assembly GCF_015476425.1). NCBI lineage: Eukaryota > Metazoa > Arthropoda > Insecta > Hymenoptera > Figitidae > Leptopilina > Leptopilina heterotoma. The sequence continues at coordinate 2,580,545 of NW_025111199.1, forward strand.
AAATGCGAGACAAAATACTGAAACAGTTAAACTTTGATTTTCAATCTTTTTTGGCATTAAATTTTTACCATTTTGGAGAAAACAATAATGTTTTAAATTTTTAATTAATAGTATATTGTGCATCTAGGGAGGAAAATAGAAGATTTCCACGAGGGTGGATTTGCAGTTCGAGGCGTAGCGAGCACACGAGCCGAAGGCGAGTGCTGCGAGCGAAGACGAGAACTGTAAACACACGAGTGGAAATCATTTTCCTCCCGTGGTGCACATACTATTTTTTCTAACACACGTAAACGGAAAGTACAACCACTGCATAAAAACTTTTAACGACAATAGTGTTTTCAACCGAAAGTTTATTATAATAATAGTATAATTTTTTAAAATGATTAATTAGTAAAAATTAACAATTTTAACAATAACAATAACAATAACAATAAACAAAAAAAAATTGGACAAGTGCGAGTTGAACTCGCACTGCAATGGCGGGTTCCGTACACAAATATTAAAACAATACTTGCAACATTTATCGGTAATTGGTAGAATTAAAATAAACAATTAAAAAAATATATTAATATCATTTGATAAAAAAAATTAAAGTATTGTACATATCTAATATTGTAAACAATAATAAGTAGAGGAACAAAATTTGTTGCTGTTTTTATTGTTTTATTTTTAAAGTTTTGTAAAAAAATTTTTAAAAAATGTAAAAAAAAATTTTTTGTTAAAAAATCTAAAAAAAAAATTTTTTTTAATTTTTTTTTTTAGATTTTTAAATATATTTTTTGTGATCAGACTGTAAAAATAGACTAATAAACCCATTTTTAGTTAATTACATCAAATAATGTAGAAATTAGAAAAAAAAAAAAATTTTTTAAATTTTTTTTAGTTTTTCCTTGACAACGCTATGGACATTAATACATAGCAAGTTCTCTATATTTTTCCTGTAATATTCGCGTTAAAATACACCAGCATGCAAAATTTCAGCTCTTCATGTCGAATAGTTTAGAAGTTAAGGGGGGGGGAATGGTCACTTTTTATGCATTTTTGGCCAAAAATCTTGTTATTTCCTTGACAACGCTATGACCATCATCTCCAAACACATTCGCTATATTTTTCCTGTAATCTACGTGTGAAAATACATATCTGTACCAAATTTGAGCTCTCTAGGTCAAATAGTTTAGCCGCTAGGGGGGGGGGGGACACGATTTGGCTACGGACAACAGAGTCTCACCAATAGGGTTCCGCCGATACACCGTAGGTGTACGGAACCCTAACAATTTAACAATTTAAACAAATTAAAAAACAAATATATTACATGTGATTTTGGACGACAGGGAGGTAAAGTACTTTTCTCTCCCCGCTATGACGTCACGGGGAGGTAAAGTATACTTTTCTCTCCCCGTTATGACGTCAGAGGGAGGTAAAGTAACATTCCCTCCCTCTCGTCGGAAAAGACATACTTTCCACCCTCTACACAGGTAAGAAATGATGTACTTTCCGTGCGTGTGTTAGAAAAAATTTATTATTTATTATTATTGTGTACGTAAAATTACTATAGTCGTTTGTAAATGCAGAAAGAAAGAGTGAAAGAAAAAATAGGGATTTTTATCGCCGGTTTCTCGTCAATTCTTGACTAATGGAGATAAACTGGAAGGATTTTTACATACACAGACACACACTTATATACCCGTGCAGAAATTAAAATGTGGGCCTGATAGGGTACTGGACAGTTTTCCCGATCTCTGGTGTGGCTCTGGGTAGAGAAACTGACCAGTGCCCGACTAGTGTGTGACGCTGTTCCCGACCAATGCCCTACTTAGGGAAAAACTGGTCAGGGCCTCGTCAGTTTTTCTTAAAATTGCCCTATTTTGTAAGGTTAATTTTATTCAAAAGAAATTACAATAAAATTACTGTAATTAAAAATATTATTATATTAGAAACATAATAAACATATTCATTATATATACAACATATGTATACATAACATAATGAGGAATTATAGTCATTTTGACTAATTTTAAAGTGAAAATGATAAAAATAATGTAATTTCAAGAATAGAAAAAGTTAAAAATAGTTATTAAATATTGAAGGTGTTAAATTTAACAATCTCTCCGAATCATTTTCTCACTTTAAGCTATAATATAATATAAAATAATTATTATTATTAAAATAATATAATATATGTGGACGTCCACATGAAAAGGGCCCATATTGTCGGTTCCAGTTTTCGAGATAATCGCAATTTAGTAATTTTGGATCAAAATCTTAATTTTTTTTACTTTTTATTATCAATCTACATGTTTTGACAAGTCGAATCATGCGGTTTTCATTAATTTATCGATAATTTAACTGTTTGATTTCATTGGTTCTTTAGAAAAATGAAAAGGGCCCATTTTGTCGGTCATTTGCAAAAGTAATCCGTATTTTAAAAATGGAGGTATAGAAAAATTTAAAACCTCTTGATTTTTCATCTCTAAGGTGTCCTGGACTGTAAAAAATTCTTATCTGAATAACTTCCCAAAAGAACCAGAGATATTGATGTTAGAGTCTTTTTTTCGTAATTGTCGAAATGAAAATTTGGATATTGCGTCATTTTTTTCATAATAGAGACTGCCAAAAATTTTTTAATAAGTTTAATATATATTCTTTTTCTTTAAATTACACAATAAAATCATACCTAATCATTTATCTTGCAAAAAATGGTTTTTTAATAGAAAAATTCTCCTTTTTAAAAAAGGGCCCATATTGTCGATTTTTAGTACTTAAGTACGAAATTTTTGAAAATTAAGAGGGGGGATGGTTTTAAAAATTTAAAACCTGTTGGTTTTTTTATCTTCAAGGTGCCTTGAACTGGAAACAATTCTTATCTGAATAACTTCCAAGAAGAACCAGAGATACAACAATTAGTTGGTATCGCAATCTTTAATTCCGTTTTTCTCGAAATGAGGTTTTTGGCGTTCTAAACTTTTAAATTCCGTAACTCAGCGAATTTTTAACCAAAAAAGTTCTAAGACCACTCAAAATTTTCCAAATTTTGCCAGGAATACGCCCATATAGATAACTCGAATAGTGCCAAAATGGGCCCTTTTCATGTGGATGTCCACATATATACAAACCAAATGATAAATTCATCCTATAAATTAATAATTATTAAAATTCATTAAATATAATTTATTAATAATTGTTTATTAATTATTATTTTTTAAATTAATAATTTTTATTTTTAAATAAATATAATAATAATTAATTATTTAATAACTATTATTGTTCGTTATTTATAATTTAGTTGTTATTATTAATAAATAAACTTTATTATAATATTGTACTTGAAGAAAAAAAAATTATATGTATTTACGTTTTTTAAATATATTACCATAATTATTTTATAAAGTGTTTTAGAGGAACACGCTTTTTTAACTTAAATAACTGTTTTGAAAAAGTTAATTTTAAAAAATTAAATTTATTTACATGCTTTTAAAACGAGGAAAACTGTCGAGGCCCTGATCAGAGCCCTATTTCATATCCAGTAAACACCCCACTTAGGGTTTTGGCCAGAATTTCTGGTCAAACCCATAAGATAAAAAAATCCTTAAAAATGTAGTATAATTACTCCGTTTAATTAATTTCTTAAATTGTTTATAATTTTATTATGGAAACTAATTTAAAAAACTTAATTCATTTACACTTTATTCAAACGAGGAAAACTGTCGAGGCCCTGATCAGAGCCCTATTTAATATCTAATGAACACCCCACTTGGGGTTTTGGCCAGAAATTCTGGTCAAACCCACAAAATAAAAACAAGTTGTAAATCCAGATGTTCATTACATGAACATTTTGCTTCCTCTTTACGATCAGCAAAAAAATTTGCTTCCTCGTGGAGGAAGCATTAACGATAAATATATTTCATTTTTAAATCATTTTTAATACAATTTAACATCTATAAAATAAAGTTCATTCGTCTTAATAGAAAGAATAAAATTTTCTTATACAGTAATATGAATCTAAATAAACAAAAAATTTTTAGTAAAAAAGTGAATTTTTCAAATTTGATTGTAATTAATTCTATAATTTTCAATATAATATATACTTTATATACATCAATCGATTCTTCTTGATGAAAAGAATAAGATTTTATTATATATTAACTTCAATAACCAACTTAAAAAAAATTAAAAAAAAAAAATTTTTTTTAGAAAAAAGTCAAAAAAAAATTTTTTCTGAGAATTTTTTAAAGTTTATCAATCCATTTCGAGATATTTTTATGATAAATATACCTGGTAAATTTTAGCCAAATTCGTTAAAACCTCTTCGAGTTATCGTGTTCACAAAAATCGGGATCCACACACACACACATACACACATCCATACATACATTCGGACAATAAATTGTTCAGGGTCTTATATAACATAGTCCTATATAGAAGAAAATTTGTTAAAAGGATTTTTAAAAATTTTGTAAATTAAACGACTACAAAGCTTCCTCACGAGGAAGCAAAATTATTAAAACGATAGTATAATTACTCCCTTTAATTGTATTCTTCAATTGTTCATTATTTTTTATTAAAAGTAATTTTAGAGATTTAATTTTTTTACACTTTATTTAAACAAGGAAAACTGTCGAGGCCCTGATCAGTACCCTATCTAAAATCTAATGAACACCCTACCTGGGGTTCTGGCTAGGAATTCTAGTCAAACCCCTAAAATAAAAAAATTATTAAATAACTAAAATAATGATTGTCTTTCATTGTTAATAGCTTCTACAACAAAAAGGAATTCTAAAATCTTTATTAAAAAAAAAACTTTAATAGGGAAAACTGTTGAGGCCCCTTACCCTGTTTTCAATAGGGCAAAGTGGGGCATTTTTTGCACGTGTATTGGTTGGATAAATATTTGAAGACACACACATGTTTATTTCACTTATATGTATAGACGCGGTTAATTAATACACTAATACACAACTGCACGCACGACAACGAATTTCACTGAAAGTATACATCTTTGTTTCCTTATATACTGAATGATGAAAATTTACAGCACTTACGAGAAAGCACTTTACTTTTAACAACTTATTATAAGACATAGTTCTTGGGACAGGAATAAATGCAAAATTTATTAATTTATAATGGTCAATTTCTGAGATAACGAACGACCTACGTTTCACTTTATATTTAATTATTGTAGATAATATACATACATACGCGAAACATAGTCACTGTCAATGATCGGATGGCATCGGCTCATTTACGGAGATTGACGAAGTTAGCAACCAATAGAAATGCAGGCGCCATATGACTGCACTCGCTAGCCACACTTGCTCACCAAAAATTACTACAGTGGATAGTAGGTTTTAGTGGAAAATGTTTTCATTTGTCAGATTTTGTCTAATTAAATTAGAGAAAACTATAATCAATTTTCGCTACATTTACAACTCTTACACAAAATATTAAAACTTGCTATTTCAATGTAGCAAATTTACCTATTTCTTTTGTAAATTTACCTAATTCTGTAGTACATTATGCTAAAAGTCCCCTTATTTCCGTTCATTGCAACCATTTTTAGTAATTTTTACGAATGTGGGTCTCTCCGTGTGGCTGGCTGTATATTGTTGGAGCAGCAAAAGATGTATGGTTGGGTGATCCATAGTAATGGAAATGGGAAACAAAAACATTTTAATCACTCAATTAATTAAATTAAAATTCAATGTCACTTGAGATATTTTATATACATTATTGTTAATTAATACACACCACTTAATATTGAATAACCGCATATTTACGATATAAATTACACCACAAAAAAATAAAGAAGTCAAAACCCAGAGGTCACACCCCCCTATCCCCATGTTTTTGAAGTCGCTGAAACCGAATATGGCCATGAAAAATTTTTTCCATCGGCCATTTTCCCGCTACCACCCCCTTACACCTGCTCCCGGGGGTTGGAATTTCAGTTTAAAAAAAAGTGGAGTAGGGTGTCTATTCCTATGTTTTTTGGGTCGCTAAAACCAAAAAAGACTACCAAAAACAAATTCTTCCCTCCCTTAACCCTCTACAACCCCCTTAACAACTGCTGGGTGAGGGGTCGAAATTCGAATTCTCACGAAAAGTCGATTACGGTGTCTAAACCTACGTTTTTTGGGTCGCTATAACCAAAAAAGACTACCAAAATCAAATCCTTTCCACCCTCAACCCCCAGCAATAATTTTTGATAATTAATATTCAATTTTCAATTTCCCAAAAATCCCACACAGCACATGATATTTCCTGAATACTTCCTGAATATTTCACTGAAAGATTGAAATATTTCATTGCAAGATTCAGGAAATATTTCTGCAAACAGGAAAATGTCCGCTTATGTGGGAATATTGACGCGAAAGTTGAGAAAATATTTCATTGAAATATTTTGGAAATATTCAACTGAAATGATGCGCACTGGTCGAACTCAGTTTCTATGGCCTGTAGAGTTGCGCAGTAGTTTTTGGCTTACTATATCCTATGGGTTTTAAAATATTTCAGAAAATTCCTATTGATTTGAGGTGTTTAACAAATTTTTCCATTTTTTGAAATATTTTCACAATATTGCAGAATCTTTATGTGTAATATTGCAGGAATATTTCAATGAAATATTTTCTCAATTTTCGCGTCAATATTCCTACATAAGCGGACATTTTCCTGTTTGCAGAAATATTTCCTGAATCTTGCAATGAAATATTTCAATCTTTCAGTGAAATATTCAGGAAGTATTCAGGAAATATCATGTGCTGTGTGGGATCGGTCCATTTTATTTTAAAAAAATTATTGCAGGGGGTTGTAGGGGGTTGAGGGTGGAAAGGATTTGATTTTTGTAGTCGTTTTTGGTTTCAGCGACCCAAAAAACATACATGAAAAGAAAAGGTCTGGAAGAGATATCCATAAAAATATTGTTGAGCAGAATATTGTTGTGTTATCAAATTCAATGGAAGAGACAACTTTCAGGATGGAAGCACTTTCAATATTCAATGGATGAGGGAGCCATATTATATTGTTGAATCAAATATGGATGTGACATCCATAGGCATGGTTGGGCTTACAATTCATGCTATTGATGTCACATCCATATTTGATTCAACAATATAATATGGCTCCCTCATCCATTGAATATTGAAAGGGTTTCCATCCTGAAAGTTGTCTCTTCCATTGAATTGGATAACACAACAATATTCTGCTCAACAATATTTTTATGGATATCTCTTCCAAAGCTTTTGTTTCCGTGTAGTAATTGTTATATTACTATTATTATTAAACGAATTCTTTTTATCAGTAAATGAAGAAATGTCAATAAATTTTTATAAACAGAGTAAAGGTAATTTACTATATAAATAATTAATAAAATTATCGCAAGTAAGGGTTCACGTGCATAATAAGGTGACAAATGCCATATTAAGTAAATGACGCGTATCCTCTTATTGCACGTAAGCCCGCAGTTAGTCTGAGTCGTTCATTTGTATTAAATATCTAAATAAAGTACAAGTATATTCAATTATATTTACTCTTTGATTAATAATTATGTTAATACATAATTCATTACTCTTCATCTTCAAGTACAAACATTCAAAGTTCTTTATAATTTTCAAATAATGTTTTATTATGTGTAAATTGTTATATCGAAGAGTGAAGATATACATATAAATGTTTGCTGTATTACTATAATTAGTTATTCAGTAGAAATTAGAAACTTGTAAAATTATGCGGAAGCTTATTCACGTATTTACAATTTAGTATTAAAAAGCGGTCGTTCATAAACTCGGTAGTCCCTTTTTTTAAATTTTGACCCCCCTCTTCACATGAAGAACACTGTACCGTGGTCAATACTTATGCCCTTGCCCCCTCAAAATAGGCTACGTGGTTTATGAACTAATCAAAACTACTTTATTGGTAAAAAGGAATTTAATTCCATTAAAAATGTTTGTATTTTTAAGGTTCCAACTTTGCGATTTGCTGACATACATATCCAGAGAAGAAATTATAATTTGTCGAAAAAAACGTTGGAAATTAAATCTACACAAGGTAAGAAAACAATTAATTAATCATTTCTTAAATTACTGCGTTTACAAATTTTTATTTAACATGATATTATGTTAAAAAGAAAAAACAAGCAAAGTTGTCAGCCAAGTTTTATCATTAATTGTTTTATTTTTGTTGGCATTTCATTAACAGTTTCTTTAACTTCATATAAGAAATAAAGTTTATTTGAGTGTTTTAATTTATATTCAAATTATATATAAATGCTTATGAGACTTTCCACACCAACAAACATATCGTCAAAATTCACAATTTTTTATTTGGATCGAACATTTTTTATCTTTTAGTACTAGTTGAAAAAGAGCTTCATGATTTTTTTCAAATTATTTTACCCACACAGAAAGAAAATTTGTTACAATATATGATAAAGCCGAAAGGAAATTTTAGTATTTTATTTTTCAAACGTAGGATATTTAGGGTTGATATCAAAGATTGATATAATTTTACGAATAGCTTTTAAAGTAACTATATTCAAGAAATTAAAAGTATTATTTCTTATTTTAAATTCAGAATTTTTTAATATTGATAAAAGTATACGAAAAACAGTAGCAACCAGTAGTGAGTAAGCAGACGCGCCACTTCATTATTTACAAAATTTATGCTAAAATTGAGAACGATTTTTTCGTAATTTGATAAAACTATTAACAAAAAATCAGAACTATAGTATATGGTCGTGACAGCAGACGACCAAACTCTTCGCCAAGTTAACTCCCTTTTTTACTCAATGATAGACAACAATGGATTTTCTAAATTTTCTTCTTAACATACATGGGGCGTTTCATATGAAAACGACATATGATATCTCAGATTTTTCTCATATTATCAGAATTGAGAGTGATTAGGGTCCTAATGAAGTATACTAAGTAACAATAAAAAATTATTTTTATTTTTCTAGATATTTGCATTAAAAAATTTTTATAACATTTTTTTATTTTAAAAATAACTTTTTCTTGCTTTGAGTTACAAAAAATTGTTCTGAACATTTTTTGTGCTCAAAATACTAAATTTTCAGAAAAAAATTACAAATAATAAAAATTATGAATTTTAGGTTAATTTGTTTAAACAATAAAATTTGTTTTTAGTATTTAAACCCTTTCTCCCTGTTTCTCAGGTCTGAAAAAAATCATTAATAATGTTGATAATATAATAAAACTTTCCTAAAATTTTTAGCTTAGCGTTATTTTTTGTTTTTGAGAAAAAAATTCCTAAAGCTTACAATGCAAGCGTGTGAAGAGGCGCCAATATTGGAGTTATTATTAAATAAGGAAAGAAATTTTGATTTGCACATTTAATATATTTTAAATATTTACTAATTTAACCCGGCGAGTATGTGGCGCGAAACTGTTACACCGACTATGTGGTGGGCATGACATACCCAGACTAAATTTTGCTTATAAATGTTACATATGGCTATATTAAGTTCATTTCTAGTATTATATTATAAAAAGGCATGTACTAAAATGTATTTTCTTAATTATTTATTTATTTATGATGACAAAATCAAGTCTTTGTCTTAATATTTATCATATGATTAAAAAAAAACAATAAAATATTTAAACTTTTATAAAATGAAATTTTCACTTTTATAAAGTGAGGACTTTAAACAATATAGAATAAGAAGTATAATACTGCTTTTTAGAGTATATTACGATTCAATTTTCTTTCATTTAAAGGCAAAAAAGTCTCCCATGTTGTGCACATATAGGCAAAATGTGTGGACGTCCACATGAAAAGGGCCCATATTGTCGGTTATAGTTTTCGAGATAATCGCAATTTAGTAATTTTTGAGCAAAATCTTAATTTTTTTTATTTTTTATTATCAATCTACATGTTTTGACAAGTCGAATCATGCGGCTTTTATTAATTTATCGATAATTTAACTGTTTGATTTCATTGGTTCTTTAGAAAAATGAAAAGGGCCCATATATTGTCGATCGTTTGCAAAAATAATCCGTATTTTAAAAATGGAGGTGTGGAAAAATTTAAAACCTCTTGATTTTTCATCTTTAAGGTGTCCTGGACTGTAAACAATTCTTATCTGAATAACTTTCCAGAAGAACCAGAGATATTGATGTTAGAGTCTTTTTTTCGTAATTGTCGAAATGATATTGCGTCAATTTTCTCATAATAGAGACTGTCAAAAAATTTTAAATACGTTTAATATCTATTCTTTTTCTTCAAATGACACAATAAAATTGTACCTAATCATTAATCTCGTAAAAAAATGGTTTTTTAATAGAAAAATTCTCTTTTTTAGAAAAGGGCCCATATTGTCGGTTTTTCGTATTTTCAAAATTAAGAGGAGGGGGGTGGTTTTAAAAATTTAAAACTTATTGGTTTTTAATCTTTTAGGTACCCTGGACTGTAAAAAATTCTCATCTGAATAACTTCCCAAAAGAACCAGAGATATTGATGTTAGAGTCTTTTTTCGTAATTGTCGAAATGAAAATTTAGGTATTGCATCATTTTTTTCATAATAGAGACTGTCAAAAAATTTTTAATAAATTTAATATATATTCTTTTTCTTCAAATTACACAATAAAATTGTATCTAATCATTAATCTTGTATAAAAATGGGTTTTAATAGAAAAATTTTCCTTTTTAGAAAAGGGCCAATATTGTCGATTTTTAGTACTTAAGTACGAAATTTTTTAAAATTAAGAGGGGGGATGGTTTTAAAAATTTAAAACCTGTTGGTTTTTTATCTTCAAGGTGCCCTGAACTGGAAACAATTCTTATCTGAATAACTTCCAAGAAGAACCAGAGATACAACAATTAGTTGGTATCGCTATCTTTAATTTCGTTTTTCTTAAAATGAGGTTTTTGGAGTCCTAAACTTTAAAATTCCATAACTCAGCGAATTTTTAACCAAAAAAGTTCTAAGATCACTCAAAATTTTCTAAATTTTGCCAGGAATACGCCCATATAGATAACTCGAATAGTGCCAAAATGGGCCCTTTTCATGTGGACGTCCACATGTTATGCCAAAATGAAGTTTACGTCCAAGTAATTTAAGACATAATTTGCACAACACTATCACCACATCACCATCTTCTCTTATGAACCCATAACTTCAGCTACTCGAAGTGCCAAAACGATATAGTGAAAATTTTTCGATTTAATAAGGTTTAAGTAAGTGTGGGGCATGACATGCCCAACCTCATACTCGCCGGGTTAACAAAAAATGTATTTAAATGTTCGAAAAAAGACCTTTGCCTTTCCCTTCCCTGTTAGGTACAACCATTTCATTACTTTCAAAAACGTGAAATAATTTCATGTAATTTTTAACTGCAATTTATTTACATTCCTAAATATTAAAGGAATAAAAAATAACAGGAAACGAAAGGATGCTTCGAACTGATTTTATTTAACAGTATAACTGGTATGAATATAATTGGTTTTCTTTAGATTATTTTAAAAAATTCAATTTTTACAAATCAGTACTAACCCAATAATGCAAAAAATTATTATTCTTATTCGACACAAAATTAATATTTTACAAAGAATAAAAACACTTTTAAAAAAGGTTAAAAATATAATAATCTTTGTAATAATTAAAATAAAACATTTTTTCATTAGGAATGAAAAAATGGTTACAATTAACAATTGCAAACATTGAAAGGTTGATAATAGATTATAATGAGTATTAATCCGATAATATTCAGTATGATCTTCTTTTTCTATAATCCTAATTGTATAATTCATGTTTCTCCGTGTACAAACGATCCTATTGGAATCGATCAACTAAATTATGTTCAATTATGTTCAAGTATTGAGTGGAGCGTTTAGGAATTGAGTGAAGCTCTGAGCCAATACGGATTCGAGTAAAAACCGTATTGGGACGTTTGACTCAATCTTTTTTTCATCCGCCGAATACGGTCTTATTTTAGCATTAAAATTAAAATCACAAGACCAGAGTACACATTATAAATTGAAAGCACAATTGTCCTGGAATGTAAAAATGACGATTTCGATAAGAAACAGTGAATATTTGTTAAAAATTGTTAATTGGTAAAAGCAAAGTTTGACAAGCACGACTGAATTTACCATGTGAATAAATGAAGTGGTAAGTTTAAATGGACGAAAAGAAATCTACTGTTATTGACAGAAAGTTCCTAGAGAATTGTAAAACAATGAAATTTCATTGTTTGTTGAATTTACCACAATTCTCTAGGAACTTTCTGTCGGTAACAGTAGATTTTTTTAGTCCATTTCGTCCATTTAAACTTACCGCTTCATTTATTCACATGGTAAATTCAGTCGCGCTTGTCAAACTTTGCTTTTACCAATTTTTAACAAAAAATATTCACTGTTTCTTATCGAAATCGGCATTTTCACATTCCAGGACAATTGTGCTTTCAATTTATAATGTGTACTCTGGTTATGTTATTATTATTAATTTTAATGCTAAAATAAGACCGTATTCGGCGGATGAAAAAAAGATTAAGTCAAACGTCCCAATACGGTTTTTACTCAAATCCGTATTGGCTCAGAGCTTCACTCAATTCCTAAACACTCCACTCAATACTTTCTTTTTTACTAGGTACTACAACGTTTAAATTTTATTATTGTTATTCCTCTGCTAACGACATAAAAAAATCTTTTGAATTTAAAATAAAATCACTCGTTGGTCTTCTTAAATTTTCGGGGGCAGCATACCGTTTTTTGTTAAATTATTAAATATTTAAAATATATTAAATGTACAAATTACCATTTTTATCCTTTATCAATAATAACTCCAATATTGGCAATTTTTAACACCTGGCGGACAGCTCCTCGCTGAGCGGAGCGCTTGCACTGTAATCTTTAGGAATTTTTTTCTCGAAAACAAAAAATAACGCCAAGCTAAAAATTTCAGGAAAGTTTTATTATATTATCAACATTATTCATGATTTTTTTCAGACCTAAGAAACAGGGAGAAAAGGTTTAAATACTAAAAACAAATTTTATTGTTTAAACAAATTAACCTAAAATTCATAATTTTTATTTTTAGTAATTTTTTTCTCAAAGTTTAGTATTTTGAGCACAAAAAATGTTCAGAACAATTTTTTGTAACTCAAAGCAAGAAAAAGTTATTTTCAAAATAAAAAAATGTTACAAAAATTTTTTAATGCAAATATCTAGAAAAATAAAAATAATTTTTTATTGTTACTTAGTATACTTCATTAGGACCCTAATCACTCTCAATTCTGATAATATGAGAAAAATCTGAGACATCATACGTCGTTTTCATATGAAACGCCCCACATACACACACACTACACATATAAAGCATTGAGAATTCACATCGGCAAACACACACTAACGACGAAACGCATACATAAACACAGTGTATAAGACTTCGCATACAAATACATAATTCACGATACTACGGAAGCTTCTACGCGCCACCCTGCGGCACTCACTCGCTTTACGAGGCACAAGGCAAATGTCGTTTGAAGCACCCTGCTAGTGAATGCCTTGTACGATGCCTCGGTGTGTGCCTCGTAGGGTGCCTTGATGCGTGCTTTGTGCGACCAGTAGTAGACCAGTGTTTTGAAATTTTAAACGGCTTTAAATGTAAATCAGAATTCTCAAAAAAAAAATTTGACTAGTTCAGGTTAAATTAATAGCTAATTGCTGTTAATATTTTTAAATTAAAAAGTGTAAATTTTAGAATAATTGAAGGGTGGCATGACAAAAGGGAGTCAGCAACAATTTTTCGAAATTGAGATATTTTTAGAAAAAAATCAGGTAAATTCTTTTACACAGTTCTGTAAAAGGATTTTCTTGTAAATTGTTTTTTAAACTCGTTTTTAATAAAAATAAGAATAAGACAATAGCCTACATATTTTTACTTACAATGCAATTCAGTTAAAAAACAAAAGAAATGAATATTATTATGAATAGATTAATATCGTTAAAAATATTTATTTCTTTTTTATATCATTAAATATATATTAAATTTCTCTGAAAAACTGTATGTCTATTTAGAAATAATTTTTATTCTTTATCTAATTTTCAATAATTTAAATATTATTCTTCTGTTAATTTTTAAATATTCCTGTTTGTATTTTGTAGGATAATGAAAAGGCCTAGATACGGTTATTTTATATGATGTTTATTTTATAATCCCGACTAGTTTCGAACCATATGGTTCCTCATCAGGGGATGAACAATTTTACAGAAAATTATCCAAATATTGGACACATCATAAAAAGATTTCAAAAAGGATTAAAATATCTGAAAAAAATAATTAAAATTGTTTTAATTTTAATTTAAAAAGATTTTATGAGGTTATGTTTTAATTTGTGAAAAAAAATGAAAAAGTTTCTTACCCTTTAGAAGAACATTACAAGTATAGAAAAGGAAAAAAAATTTTTTATTGTAAAAAAAAAAAAAAAAAAAAAAAAAAAAAAAAAAAAAAAAAAAAAAAAAAAAAAAAAAAAAAAATTTTTTAAAAAAAAAAAAAAAAACATTTTATATTAAACAATTTAATTAATTTTATAAATTTTGTAGAAACACATTTTTTGCAAAAAATGTGCTTCTATGAACAGAGAGTTATGACAGAGAGGTTGGGTTGTGTATTAGGGTCCAGGTATGATAGGTAAAGTAGATTTCTATGTTATTAAACTTTTTAAATTATGTTTTAAAATAAGTAATTAAATTATAGTATATTTTATCTAGATTGTCAATATCTGTTCTATAATTAATACTATTAGTATTATTTTTTATATAGAACATTTCCAAATTTTTTCTTTTCCAGTTATTTATTTCAATTTGTAAAATATTTGTATTGTCAAAATCAAAAGAATGTTTATTATCAAAAGTATGATTAGTTAAAGCATTAATATTTTGGTTGTGAGTGACATATCGTTTATGTTCTTTTATTCTAGTTTTAAGATGTCTTAAGGTTTCTCCGATATAACAACTATCACAATCTTTGCATTGAATTTTATATACACATCCAACTCTCTGAAATTTCTCTGTTGGATCTTTAAATTTTGGAAAAATACAGTTTTTTAAATTATTAGAGTTAGTGAAAACTAATTTAAATTTATGTTGTTTAAATATATTAAAAAATATTTCATCAAAATTTTGAATATAAGGTATACTTATAATTTTTTCAATTGGAAAATTGTTGTTATTTATTTTTCTATGTAAGTTATTGGTAAGAGCATTATACCTCTGTGAAATCTTTCTATTTAACAGATCTATTGGGTATCCATTAAGTAGCAATGTTTTTTTAACAATGTTAAGATTTTCAAGATGAAATTGTTGATCTGACAATTTAATAGCCCTATCAACTAGAGTGTATATAATACCTATTTTATAACTTAGAGGGTGGTGTGAATAGAAATTCATATATCTGCCCGTCCATATAGATTTACGAAACCAATTTGTTTCAATAAAATTATTACTGTCAATTGAAAGGGAAAGATCTAGAAAGTTAATTTTATTATTGTTAGATAACTCTAAAGTAAATTTTAAATGTTTATCGATAGAATTGAATCTACATAATATATCGTCCACCTTATTTGAAGGTGCACAAATTAATGTATCATCAATATATCGAAAATAAAAAATAATTTTATATTTGATTTTGTTTAAAATTTTATCCTCAATACCCTCCATGACAATATTAGCCGCACTTGAGGATATTGGAGAACCCATTGGTAAACCAAATATTTGTTTATAAAATTCTCCTTGGAATTGACAGTATGCCGAATTTAAACATAAATTTAAAGCTTCAAGAAAATCATCCTGCGAGAAGTTTGTGTGTTTTTCAATTTCTGACCATTTGCTTTTAATAGTGTTGTTGATTAGTGTCCAAGATATGTTTGTATACATGGAAACAACATCAAGTGAAAAGATTGTAAAATTTGGAGGAATAAAAATATTATTAAGTTTATTTTTAAAATCCCAGCTGTCTTTAATATAGTGATTATTTTCGGTATTTAGGGATTTTTTTAAAATGTTAGCTATAAGTTTTGATAGATTATATATTGGATTACCTATGAAAGATGTAATTGGTCTCATAGGGATGTTATTTTTATGTAATTTTGGTAATCCATAAAATTTTGGAGCAACACCATTTGTGCAATTGAGAAATTTATATGTGTTTTTTTCAAAGTATTTTTTATTTAAAAAAGATTTTAAAAGATTTCGTAAACAATTTTGAATGGAGATTGTAGGATCAGAATTCAATTTTTTATAAGTAGTCGTATCAGTTAAAAGATTAAGTGTTTTCGAAATATAATCATTTTTTGTTATAATAACAGTTTTGTTACATTTATCGGCAGTGGTTACAACAATATTTTTATTAGAGTTTAAAAATTTTTTTGTTTCGTTAATTTTATTAATTAGATTTACTTGAGTACAATTAAAAGTAGTTTTATTAAGTATTAAATTTTGCAACCAGTAAGATATATTCCCTCTGATAGTATTTTTAGTATCAGAGGGAATATTCCTTATGCCATATTCTACATTTGAAATTATAGTGGGGATTGGTATTTGCTTTGAAGAATATGGAAAACCAAAATTACCTCCTAGAGCTAAAATGTCAGAGACATTTTTAGGAATGTTTAATGGAGTTAAATTTTCAATCCAATTTTGATTAGTTTTTATTTTAATAATTTGTTGACTTTTTAATTTTTCGATTTTAAGTTTTGAAGAATTCTTTAGTTTAATTTGATATTTATTAAGATTTAAGTAAACTTGTTTTTTTAAAAATGTAAAAAAATCATTATTAGTTAATTGTAAAATTTTAATGTTAAAAAAATGTAAATTTTTATATAAATATTTAATCTCACTTGATATGTCAGAAAGTTCTAATTTTAAAATTTTCCTTCCGAAAAATTGAGTATTAGTTTCTAAACCATCGCAGCATGATTTTGAGAAAAAACGAAAATTCAAAAACGTGTTATTAACAATATGATCTGGCAAGATACATAAATTTTTACATACATAGAGAAATTTCCTTTGGTTCTTCCTTCGAGCGATCCTATAATTAAGTTTAATCCAATTTTTAATTTCATTCAGAGTGTGTTGTCCAAATTGATGGAGAATTCGTTCGTAAAATTCTTTATTCATGTTGATTGATGTAGAGTCTTATTGGTTTTAAGGCCAGTGTATAATAGTAGTTTTTGTTTGTTTGACCGTATTATATATTTTGTAGGATAATGAAAAGGCCTAGATACGGTTATTTTATATGATGTTTATTTTATAATCCCGACTAGTTTCGAACCATATGGTTCCTCATCAGGGGATGAACAATTTTACAGAAAATTATCCAAATATTGGACACATCATAAAAAGATTTCAAAAAGGATTAAAATATCTGAAAAAAATAATTAAAATTGTTTTAATTTTAATTTAAAAAGATTTTATGAGGTTATGTTTTAATTTGTGAAAAAAAATGAAAAAGTTTCTTACCCTTTAGAAGAACATTACAAGTATAGAAAAGGAAAAAAAATTTTTTATTGTAAAAAAAAAAAAAAAAAAAAAAAAAAAAAAAAAAAAAAAAAAAAAAAAAAAAAAAAAAAAAAAAAATTTTTTTAAAAAAAAACATTTTATATTAAACAATTTAATTAATTTTATAAATTTTGTAGAAACACATTTTTTGCAAAAAATGTGCTTCTATGAACAGAGAGTTATGACAGAGAGGTTGGGTTGTGTATTAGGGTCCAGGTATGATAGGTAAAGTAGATTTCTATGTTATTAAACTTTTTAAATTATGTTTTAAAATAAGTAATTAAATTATAGTATATTTTATCTAGATTGTCAATATCTGTTCTATAATTAATACTATTAGTATTATTTTTTATATAGAACATTTCCAAATTTTTTCTTTTCCAGTTATTTATTTCAATTTGTAAAATATTTGTATTGTCAAAATCAAAAGAATGTTTATTATCAAAAGTATGATTAGTTAAAGCATTAATATTTTGGTTGTGAGTGACATATCGTTTATGTTCTTTTATTCTAGTTTTAAGATGTCTTAAGGTTTCTCCGATATAACAACTATCACAATCTTTGCATTGAATTTTATATACACATCCAACTCTCTGAAATTTCTCTGTTGGATCTTTAAATTTTGGAAAAATACAGTTTTTTAAATTATTAGAGTTAGTGAAAACTAATTTAAATTTATGTTGTTTAAATATATTAAAAAATATTTCATCAAAATTTTGAATATAAGGTATACTTATAATTTTTTCAATTGGAAAATTGTTGTTATTTATTTTTCTATGTAAGTTATTGGTAAGAGCATTATACCTCTGTGAAATCTTTCTATTTAACAGATCTATTGGGTATCCATTAAGTAGCAATGTTTTTTTAACAATGTTAAGATTTTCAAGATGAAATTGTTGATCTGACAATTTAATAGCCCTATCAACTAGAGTGTATATAATACCTATTTTATAACTTAGAGGGTGGTGTGAATAGAAATTCATATATCTGCCCGTCCATATAGATTTACGAAACCAATTTGTTTCAATAAAATTATTACTGTCAATTGAAAGGGAAAGATCTAGAAAGTTAATTTTATTATTGTTAGATAACTCTAAAGTAAATTTTAAATGTTTATCGATAGAATTGAATCTACATAATATATCGTCCACCTTATTTGAAGGTGCACAAATTAATATATCATCAATATATCGAAAATAAAAAATAATTTTATATTTGATTTTGTTTAAAATTTTATCCTCAATACCCTCCATGACAATATTAGCCGCACTTGAGGATATTGGAGAACCCATTGGTAAACCAAATATTTGTTTATAAAATTCTCCTTGGAATTGACAGTATGCCGAATTTAAACATAAATTTAAAGCTTCAAGAAAATCATCCTGCGAGAAGTTTGTGTGTTTTTCAATTTCTGACCATTTGCTTTTAATAGTGTTGTTGATTAGTGTCCAAGATATGTTTGTATACATGGAAACAACATCAAGTGAAAAGATTGTAAAATTTGGAGGAATAAAAATATTATTAAGTTTATTTTTAAAATCCCAGCTGTCTTTAATATAGTGATTATTTTCGGTATTTAGGGATTTTTTTAAAATGTTAGCTATAAGTTTTGATAGATTATATATTGGATTACCTATGAAAGATGTAATTGGTCTCATAGGGATGTTATTTTTATGTAATTTTGGTAATCCATAAAATTTTGGAGCAACACCATTTGTGCAATTGAGAAATTTATATGTGTTTTTTTCAAAGTATTTTTTATTTAAAAAAGATTTTAAAAGATTTCGTAAACAATTTTGAATGGAGATTGTAGGATCAGAATTCAATTTTTTATAAGTAGTCGTATCAGTTAAAAGATTAAGTGTTTTCGAAATATAATCATTTTTTGTTATAATAACAGTTTTGTTACATTTATCGGCAGTGGTTACAACAATATTTTTATTAGAGTTTAAAAATTTTTTTGTTTCGTTAATTTTATTAATTAGATTTACTTGAGTACAATTAAAAGTAGTTTTATTAAGTATTAAATTTTGCAACCAGTAAGATATATTCCCTCTGATAGTATTTTTAGTATCAGAGGGAATATTCCTTATGCCATATTCTACATTTGAAATTATAGTGGGGATTGGTATTTGCTTTGAAGAATATGGAAAACCAAAATTACCTCCTAGAGCTAAAATGTCAGAGACATTTTTAGGAATGTTTAATGGAGTTAAATTTTCAATCCAATTTTGATTAGTTTTTATTTTAATAATTTGTTGACTTTTTAATTTTTCGATTTTAAGTTTTGAAGAATTCTTTAGTTTAATTTGATATTTATTAAGATTTAAGTAAACTTGTTTTTTTAAAAATGTAAAAAAATCATTATTAGTTAATTGTAAAATTTTAATGTTAAAAAAATGTAAATTTTTATATAAATATTTAATCTCACTTGATATGTCAGAAAGTTCTAATTTTAAAATTTTCCTTCCGAAAAATTGAGTATTAGTTTCTAAACCATCGCAGCATGATTTTGAGAAAAAACGAAAATTCAAAAACGTGTTATTAACAATATGATCTGGCAAGATACATAAATTTTTACATACATAGAGAAATTTCCTTTGGTTCTTCCTTCGAGCGATCCTATAATTAAGTTTAATCCAATTTTTAATTTCATTCAGAGTGTGTTGTCCAAATTGATGGAGAATTCGTTCGTAAAATTCTTTATTCATGTTGATTGATGTAGAGTCTTATTGGTTTTAAGGCCAGTGTATAATAGTAGTTTTTGTTTGTTTGACCGTATTATATATTTTGTAGGATAATGAAAAGGCCTAGATACGGTTATTTTATATGATGTTTATTTTATAATCCCGACTAGTTTCGAACCATATGGTTCCTCATCAGGGGATGAACAATTTTACAGAAAATTATCCAAATATTGGACACATCATAAAAAGATTTCAAAAAGGATTAAAATATCTGAAAAAAATAATTAAAATTGTTTTAATTTTAATTTAAAAAGATTTTATGAGGTTATGTTTTAATTTGTGAAAAAAAATGAAAAAGTTTCTTACCCTTTAGAAGAACATTACAAGTATAGAAAAGGAAAAAAATTTTTTATTGTAAAAAAAAAAAAAAAAAAAAAAAAAAAAAAAAAATTTTTTTTAAAAAAAAACATTTTATATTAAACAATTTAATTAATTTTATAAATTTTGTAGAAACACATTTTTTGCAAAAAATGTGCTTCTATGAACAGAGAGTTATGACAGAGAGGTTGGGTTGTGTATTAGGGTCCAGGTATGATAGGTAAAGTAGATTTCTATGTTATTAAACTTTTTAAATTATGTTTTAAAATAAGTAATTAAATTATAGTATATTTTATCTAGATTGTCAATATCTGTTCTATAATTAATACTATTAGTATTATTTTTTATATAGAACATTTCCAAATTTTTTCTTTTCCAGTTATTTATTTCAATTTGTAAAATATTTGTATTGTCAAAATCAAAAGAATGTTTATTATCAAAAGTATGATTAGTTAAAGCATTAATATTTTGGTTGTGAGTGACATATCGTTTATGTTCTTTTATTCTAGTTTTAAGATGTCTTAAGGTTTCTCCGATATAACAACTATCACAATCTTTGCATTGAATTTTATATACACATCCAACTCTCTGAAATTTCTCTGTTGGATCTTTAAATTTTGGAAAAATACAGTTTTTTAAATTATTAGAGTTAGTGAAAACTAATTTAAATTTATGTTGTTTAAATATATTAAAAAATATTTCATCAAAATTTTGAATATAAGGTATACTTATAATTTTTTCAATTGGAAAATTGTTGTTATTTATTTTTCTATGTAAGTTATTGGTAAGAGCATTATACCTCTGTGAAATCTTTCTATTTAACAGATCTATTGGGTATCCATTAAGTAGCAATGTTTTTTTAACAATGTTAAGATTTTCAAGATGAAATTGTTGATCTGACAATTTAATAGCCCTATCAACTAGAGTGTATATAATACCTATTTTATAACTTAGAGGGTGGTGTGAATAGAAATTCATATATCTGCCCGTCCATATAGATTTACGAAACCAATTTGTTTCAATAAAATTATTACTGTCAATTGAAAGGGAAAGATCTAGAAAGTTAATTTTATTATTGTTAGATAACTCTAAAGTAAATTTTAAATGTTTATCGATAGAATTGAATCTACATAATATATCGTCCACCTTATTTGAAGGTGCACAAATTAATATATCATCAATATATCGAAAATAAAAAATAATTTTATATTTGATTTTGTTTAAAATTTTATCCTCAATACCCTCCATGACAATATTAGCCGCACTTGAGGATATTGGAGAACCCATTGGTAAACCAAATATTTGTTTATAAAATTCTCCTTGGAATTGACAGTATGCCGAATTTAAACATAAATTTAAAGCTTCAAGAAAATCATCCTGCGAGAAGTTTGTGTGTTTTTCAATTTCTGACCATTTGCTTTTAATAGTGTTGTTGATTAGTGTCCAAGATATGTTTGTATACATGGAAACAACATCAAGTGAAAAGATTGTAAAATTTGGAGGAATAAAAATATTATTAAGTTTATTTTTAAAATCCCAGCTGTCTTTAATATAGTGATTATTTTCGGTATTTAGGGATTTTTTTAAAATGTTAGCTATAAGTTTTGATAGATTATATATTGGATTACCTATGAAAGATGTAATTGGTCTCATAGGGATGTTATTTTTATGTAATTTTGGTAATCCATAAAATTTTGGAGCAACACCATTTGTGCAATTGAGAAATTTATATGTGTTTTTTTCAAAGTATTTTTTATTTAAAAAAGATTTTAAAAGATTTCGTAAACAATTTTGAATGGAGATTGTAGGATCAGAATTCAATTTTTTATAAGTATAATTAATTAATTAATTAATTATTTTATAATTTTGATGAAATATTTTTTAATATATTTAAACAACATAAATTTAAATTAGTTTTCACTAACTCTAATAATTTAAAAAACTGTATTTTTCCAAAATTTAAAGATCCAACAGAGAAATTTCAGAGAGTTGGATGTGTATATAAAATTCAATGCAAAGATTGTGATAGTTGTTATATCGGAGAAACCTTAAGACATCTTA
Organism: Leptopilina heterotoma; assembly: GCF_015476425.1. Classification (NCBI taxonomy): domain Eukaryota; kingdom Metazoa; phylum Arthropoda; class Insecta; order Hymenoptera; family Figitidae; genus Leptopilina; species Leptopilina heterotoma. The sequence goes on from NW_025111199.1 coordinate 2,603,179, forward strand.
AAACTAGAATAAAAGAACATAAACGATATGTCACTCACAACCAAAATATTAATGCTTTAACTAATCATACTTTTGATAATAAACATTCTTTTGATTTTGACAATACAAATATTTTACAAATTGAAATAAATAACTGGAAAAGAAAAAATTTGGAAATGTTCTATATAAAAAATAATACTAATAGTATTAATTATAGAACAGATATTGACAATCTAGATAAAATATACTATAATTTAATTACTTATTTTAAAACATAATTTAAAAAGTTTAATAACATAGAAATCTACTTTACCTATCATACCTGGACCCTAATACACAACCCAACCTCTCTGTCATAACTCTCTGTTCATAGAAGCACATTTTTTGCAAAAAATGTGTTTCTACAAAATTTATAAAATTAATTAAATTGTTTAATATAAAATGTTTTTTTTTTAAAAAAATTTTTTTTTTTTTTTTTTTTTTTTTTTTTTTTTTTTTTTTACAATAAAAAATTTTTTTTCCTTTTCTATACTTGTAATGTTCTTCTAAAGGGTAAGAAACTTTTTCATTTTTTTTCACAAATTAAAACATAACCTCATAAAATCTTTTTAAATTAAAATTAAAACAATTTTAATTATTTTTTTCAGATATTTTAATCCTTTTTGAAATCTTTTTATGATGTGTCCAATATTTGGATAATTTTCTGTAAAATTGTTCATCCCCTGATGAGGAACCATATGGTTCGAAACTAGTCGGGATTATAAAATAAACATCATATAAAATAACCGTATCTAGGCCTTTTCATTATCCTACAAAATATATAATACGGTCAAACAAACAAAAACTACTATTCCTGTTTGTAGTTTACATTTGATAATTTCTATACTTTTTACTTTCAAAAGTTAACATTAAATTAACAATTTTCTTGAAAACAAACAACTTTTTCAAAGCAAACTTTTTTGCATTCAATTCGTCATTTCAATATTAAAAAACTAATTTTTCAGTTTTTCTTTAAACTGTATATTTTTTAACAATTATAATTTTATAACAAAATATGCGCATTTGACGTAACCACAAAATAGTACACTTTTACTTATTTTTCTCACTAATATGTAGGTTGTAGGTTTATCTTCATAAATTTTATTTCTACTGATTGAGCGAAATAGTATTTCCAAACGGTTTTTTTTAGATTTTTTTTTAATGATCAGAAAAAATTTTTAATGTGTTATTTTCGTTTCCTGTAAAATCGTTAAATTGTTGCTTGACCATTTTTGTCATGCCACCCTTCAATTACAAATTTTGTTGAATCTTGTTTTAGATTGTAGTGAGGGTGTTGAAATGTTTCTTTTACTTGAGTATAAAATGTCAAGGTTATGTTTTCACCATTTTCACCTACCAAAAAAGTTATTTATGACAAGCTGCAAGTACGATTCAATATATTTTTATATATGAGGATTGAATTCAATAATTATTCAAGATGTACATATTTGCTTAAAATTTTTAAGACAACTAGAGGTTATATAACCTATCTCTCAAGTAAAAATACATTTCAACACCCTCACTACAATCCAAAAAAAGATTCAACAAAATTTGTAATTATTCTAAAATTTACACTTTTTAATTTAAAAATATTAACAGCAATTAGTTATTAATTTAACCTGAACTAGTCAAATTTTTTTTTTGAGAATTCTGATTTACATTTAAAGCCGTTTAAAATTTCAAAACACTGGTCTACTACTGGTCGCACAAAGCACGCATCGAGGCACCCTACGAGGCACACACCGAGGCATCGTACAAGGCATTCACTAGCAGGGTGCTTCAAACGACATTTGCCTTGTGCCTCGTAAAGCGAGTGAGTGCCGCAGGGTGGCGCGTAGAAGCTTCCGTACGATACTGTGGAAATATGTGAGCTGTCTTATATACTAATAACAGACAGATTTTTCTGCGCTTGTGAGATAAGTGAAAATATATTTAAAAATGTTTGAAACCAAAAATAAAAATTATAATTAATTAATAAAATATCAAACATTGTATTATTTTTTGAAGAACAATTTTTATTGAACACCTTCAAAATAACACTGATAAATAGTTAACGCCGTACAGACGTAATGGATCGTAGTGACGCGATGTGGCGGATTTGCTACTGCTCGTTCAGAGTCGGTTAATTCAGGCAAACTTATTCATTCAACTTCGACAATTCTCGTCAATTTTTCCTTTTCATTTTTCGTGAATTTTCATATCAACTTTATAAAAATTTGAAACTATTACGGACTTAAATAGAATTCTAATTACGGAGTTTGAAATATTTAATTATAATACTTCTTAAAGGGCGGTAGAATAAATAAGTTTTTCTTCATTGCTAATTAATAATATATTATTATTTATTAAATAAATGTTCATATAAAAAAATTAAATTTAATACAAAATCGTGCTTACCGCATCCGAGAAATATCTAATGTCGGTAAGTTAGAGTAACAAGGAATTATCAAATTCTAACCTTTTTTCAGTGTGAATAAATTCTTTGAACAAAATTATCCTTTTTTTCTTAAAACTTCATTTCCCTTATAAATTTAGCTTTGTTTTACTTTGAAAATTCATTTCTATTATCTACATTTACTTTAAAATAGTGTTATATTAATAAAAATGCTTTAAAAGTCACCTCGTATACAAGCATCTATACACTTCTCATTACGGAAAAGGCTCGTATGAGAGATTTCTCATATTTCTCATACGAGCTACCGAGCTCGTATACGAACTCCGCGGTCCGTGTATCGAATTTTTTTTACTGGGTAAATGTGCCCAGAATGCCAAGAATAAAAAATCGTCCAATTTGTCTAAAACTTGTTACTCAGGGGTTTTCGGGGTCGCTGATTACGAATCTGATGTCGGTATTTCAGAATTCAAAATGGCGTACTCCAATATGGCGGACGGCTTTTAAAAATTAATCCAAATTACCTGAAATTTGATACTCGGGGGTTTTTGGGGTCGCTGATTACGAATCTGATGTCGGTTTTTCAAAATTCAAGATGGCGATCCAATATGGCGGACGGATTTTTAAAAATTGATCAAAATTACATGAAATTTGTTACTCGGGGGGTTTTGGGGTCCCTGACTACGAATATGATGATGGTTTTTCAAAATTTAAAATGGCGGATCCAATATGGCGGACATTTTTTTTAAATTTTTGATTCGCTTGAAAATTATCATTGGGGGTTTTCGGGGTCGCTGATGACGAATCGGATGTCTGTTTTTAAAAATTCAAAATGTCGGATCCAATATGGCGGACATTTTTTAAAAAAAAAATTTTGTTTTTATCATAAAAGCAGAACAAATTTTATAAATGCTGGTTTCATAGAACAGCTATAAAGAGAGTGCAAAAATTCAAATTCCATTGAAATGTCCTAACGCATTTCACCTTTCCAATAAGTTCATGGGTGAAGTCGATCTCCACGGTATGCCATATTGGATCCGCAATTTTAAATTTTGAAAAACTGACATCGGATTCGTCATCAGCGACCCTGAAAACCCCCGAATGATAATTTTCAAGCGAATCCAAATTTTTTAAAAAAAATGTCTGCCATATTGGATCCGCCATTTTGGATTTTGAAAAATTATCATCACATTCAAATACAACAAAATATTATCATCATAATTATGATTAATATTATCATATTAATCATAATATCATATCATCATAATATCTTTTATTATCATCATATTCGTAATCAGCGATCCCGACAACCCCCGAGTAACAAATTTCAGGTAAATTGGATCAATTTTTAAAAAAGTCATCCTCCATATTGGATCCGCCATTTTGGATTTTGAAAAATCATCATCATATTCGTAATCAGCGACCTTGACAACCCCCGAGTAACAAATTTCAGGTAAATTGGATCAATTTTTAAAAAAGTCATCCGCCATTTTGAATTTTAATAAACTGACATCATATTTGTAATCAGCGACCCCGAAAACCCCCGAGTAATAGATTTCAGGCGAATTTAGACATTTTTAAAATAAAAATGCATTGTATTGTCCATGGCAAAGATTTTGAAAAATTTGCTAAAAGTGTTGTTTTTAAAAATTTATAACATTTTTATAATTCATTGAATTTAAAAACAGAAACGTGCGTCGCATTCTGCATAGCGTTGTCTTTTTAGAAATCATTTTATTTTTAATTTTCAGCCATTTTTGACTTTTTTACATCAATTTTTATCATGGCAAAGATTGTCAGTTTTCCGGCAGTCAGAGCAAAGTCCGAAATGGCAAAGATCTTTGCCATCGGCAGTCAAGGGGTTAAAAATACAGTAAAAAAATTTTGAAAAATATTTTTTATAAAATTTTGAAAAGTTTATGAAAAAACAAACAATTTTCATATAAGAAAGTTTAAAATTGATCCACATTTGTAGAAGTTATGAGCATTCAAAACATTTTTTTTCAAAACGTAAGTTTTGAAAAATTCGTATCTTGTAAACGGCTGGGTAAAAAAATTTGAAATAAAATCATGAAGCTCTTTTTCAACTAGTATTAAAAGATAAAAAAGGTTTGATCCAAATAAAAAATGTGAATTTTGACGATATTTTGGTTTGGCGTGGAATGTCTCTTATTGTATACCCAGTAAAAATAAAGAATTAGCCGTAAGCGAACATAATTTGTGTCCGGTAAAAAGGCTTGCATTAGAAAGTATTGAAAAAATTGAATTCTTTTTTATTCCTTTTTTGTCCTGAGTTTTGAATTCCTAAAAAGAGTATATGTGACGCGCTCCCAAGAAAGCTACCTAAGAAACAACCCAGTAAACAAAAACTAATTGAAATAAATTAAAAAGAATTCACAAAGAGTTTCAGTGAATTCCGCTTTGTGACAAATACGAATTGGAGCTATGTTGCAATTTTCATGAATTCGTCAAACTGTATTGAACTTCCAAACATTCTATTCTTACTAATTCAATGGACAATTTTTGGGACCTTTAATTTTTTTAATTCGCCAGCACGCATTCAATGCATGCCTTGGTCATTTCTTACGAATTCGAATTCGTTCCCACAACTTTAGGCAAATTGAATCAAATTTAATCGAATATACAAAGAGCTAGAATGAATCCCGCTTTCTACAAAAAATCTTAATGCATTTCAATCCGTTTGAATCAGTTTTTTTTACTGAGAATCGAATTATAAGTTGGGTTCGTGTTAGATTTATCTTCATTAAAGATTTATTTTTAATTATTTGAATTTGAAACCAATATTCATTGAATATTTTGAATATAATAATAATCTCTTTCTGTATTTTTACTAAAAAAATTTAAAACATAACCTCAAATTTTTTGCTTCTGAGATACCTTTCTTCGGTGCGTGACTTCTATTGAACTTACTTTATTTCATACTCAAGAGTAAGAATTCAAGTTGCGAAAAATTAATTGTGGAAAATATTAAAGTATTTCTTCTTTAAAGAAGATTGACTTTGTTGCTCTAATTGATTAGTTTTTCTTTCTTGAGTTTTTTTATTAAATATACACACTAACATAATTCATAATAAAATTACACTGCTTTAAAATTTTCGTCTTCCTATTGATGATCAAATAATTTTTAATACCTCCTGCTTTCTATTCAAGCCTTCTTACCGGGTGGTGACTTAAGCCGTATATCGCGTGAAAACCGTATTGGTGGGTTAGGCCAATTCTATTTTCTTATCGTGAATCTTGCGCCCTCCTAGATCTTTGGAACTAACTTTTTTTGATCTGATTTGGCATTCTAATCGAAAAGATATCGAAATCGTTCTAAAGTTTGAAAATGCCGATTACGAACAGGAAATATGAATTTTGTTAAAATGTGAGTAAAATAAAATTTGACAGGCAGACTGCATACTATTGATGTATGGGTTATTTTCAAATACCTGTCATTTTTGCATGTCTCCAAAGCTAAATAACTACTAAAATTATTTTTTTGCCAGTTACTTCATGAACCACTTAATGTAAATCTGTTCTTGAAGATACTTTAAATTTCGTTCATTAACTAATAATTATTATTATAGTTTAAATTTAGAAGATAGGGTAAAATTGTCATGACCGTGGCATACTTTTTTGAAATTTTGTTTCGAAATTGTTACTTGATCAAATATTGAGACTATCTTTTGAGAACTTTGTAGGCCAAATCTAACTAGATGTTTTGCATATAAAAGTATTATTATTATAATGATATTCTGCGTATACGAACATGTTTTTCATGTCCCCAACTGTTAACTACTTTGTACCTACACATGTTAACGAAAGCGTGATTTTATTACTCAATTTTATTTTTAATTTACTTCTATTGGCATTATTATGAAGCGCGGATATTGAAAAGAAAATATTTATTTTATTATTTATTTATGTGTCCTAACTGTGGTATACTTGTCAGGTCCGTGGTATATCACTTTTACGATTTTCATCGTAACTTTAAAAATATTCATAATCTTGTAGTTTCCTTTTGAACATATACTTCAATAACAAAAATATACTGAAATATGTAATGAAAGCGAGTATAAGTATACAATTTTCTAACTTTTTTCTAAAAAGATTAATTTTTATTTTTTTCACATTTTAACAAAATCCATATTTCTGTTTGTAATCGACATTTTTATACTTTACAACTCAGTCTTTCCCTGTGATATTGAAAGTTACCTCTACTAAGACATCCCTAAAATATCGATGGTGGATATTTGTTTTTTAAATTACTATTTTCTTCTAATACCTATAAAGGAAGAAAATAAAACAATAAGGAGAATCTAAAGAAATAAAATTAAAATTTTAAATATAATACATTTGTTTGACTTAATTGGTATCGATATACTGCTTTAATATAACTTCGTTTTCAATTTAGTTATATTGCTTAAGATTTTTTTGCTCATTCTGAAAATATTTAAATAATTTATTCTCTTGACAAAAAATGCCACATCCCACATATATCCGTAAAGCATTCTAAAAATATCCTGAAATATCACCCAGAAATTCTCAGGATATAAAAAGTTCAATATCTTATTAAATATTTGCTGGAATATTCATAAGATATTCCTGAGTTATCCCAGGTATCTATAAATCTAAGTGTGACGTAATTTGGATATCCATAGAATATCTTGTGAATTTTTTGAAACTTTTAGTGCTTTATAAATTATATAGATATAACATTTAAAATGCAGTTAGAAATATTCTTTAATGTTTTTTACAGAAATCATTAAAGGCACAACATTCAAACGGCAAGAGACAAAAAAACAATAATGGAAAATACGTCAGTTCCTCTTAACATCCTTTCCGAAATTGTCATGGAGAGTTTCAAGGAAGCAATGAGGCAGAATAATCAGTGTCTCGTTAATGAGTTGCTGTTACAAGGAAGCGTTCACCAAAGCGATAAATTCGGCAACACATTTTTACACGCTGCGGTAACAGAAGGCTCATTAGACACCGTAGAAATTTTGTGTAACTTAGGGGCAGATATTTATGCTTTCAACAAAGAGAAGAAAACTCCATTGTTTTATGCCATTAAGAGTTCGGTAGATATAGTTAAAATATTATTAAATAATAGGGAAATTAGCGATTGGAGTTTACTGCGTCAGGCTATCATTTTTGGATCTGAAGAAGTAGTTAGATTTTTTGTAAATAATTTGCCATTATATATTAATAAAAATTTTCAAACAGAGTTAATATTTAATAGAAACTTAAGACTTTTTAAAAATGTTAAATATGATAAAATTGACGATATCATAAAACTACTTCTTCAGCTTCAAAAATACGTCAATCGTGAATATTTAGATTATCCGTTGTTAATTTTTTTCGCCGCAAAAGTAGACAACAAACATATTTTACAATTAGTTTTAGAAGACTGTGAGAAATATTTAGAAGAAAGTACAGGCTACACTAAACCGTTAATTGAGAGTAATGTGGAAAGAGATGAAACACAGTATCGATTTCTTCCCTTTGAATTAAATTTTCAAGGTACATTTTGCGAAACAGCACTTCATTACGCAGTGAGTCTTCAACTGCCTGAAGTTGTGCTGTTTCTCTTACAAGAAGGAGCGGATCCCAATTGCAAAACTCGTAGTGGTTTAACACCTCTTCATTACGCATCATATTTTGGAAACGAGAACATTTGCAGTATTCTGTTAAACTTTGGAGCGCATGTCAATCCGAATTCATGTCAGACCAATTTTGGACTGATTTCACATTCGGATTGTACAAGCAATCCATTGCATTTAGTTTGCGGTGAGTGGACCACGCGAGAAGTTTTAAATTTGTCTTGGAATTCTTTCTGTAAGGAATTGCATGATCCAAATTTCGTTCCGACACCTGTTTTTGATAGAAAGATATTAAAGCTATTACTGAGTTATGGAGCAAATCCTAAAATTTCAGGACATAATGGTTTTAATCCTTTCTTTGAAGTGTGCAGAACAGGTCGTTGGAAAGAAATGAAGATTTTTTTGGAATTCCTTACAGACTTTTGTGCTTATGATACAGAAGAGAATACAGCTCTTCATCTCGCAGCGATTGATGGTGCCTTTAAAACAGTAGATCTTCTACTGGCAAGAGGCATTGACGTCAATGTAAGGAATTATTTGGGTTATACTCCTCTTATGTATTACATAACAAATGTGAAAAATCCATGTTCCAAAATGATAGAACTTTTCGCATACCATGGTGCAAATTTAAATAACAGAAGTAATGAAGGGTGGACGGTTTTGCAAATGGCTGCTTCCTTTAACAATCCTAAAGCTGTGCTAACCTTATTGGAATTAGGAGACAATGAATTATGGAATTTGTCTCCTGATTCCCATACTCAAGGTTTAGTTTCAAGCTCGTGGTCAACTGGTGGAAAGGGATTAGAAGTTCTTCTGTCTTTCATCTCTTTAAGAGAGAATAACATCGGAAATTATATTAAATGTTTTATAAAACCGTGCCATTTCAATAAAGCTTCTACATATTTTGAAAAGTCAAAACTAGAACAGGAAGAATTAAGAAAAGCGATAGTAGTGCACAGAAGAAAATTTTCATATTACAATATTTTAACGTGGAATTTTTCAACATTAGTACGTGTTATTAAAATTGCAAAATTAAGAAATGAATTGACTTATAATACAGATATAAGTTCTAATTTCCCATGTTATGCACTTTTAATAAATCGTAGATTGTCAAGAATTAAATTATTAGAAGCTTCTGTTGATAAAACTATCGATTTTTTTATGAATTTCGGCGAAAAAAAGCTACCGTGTCTAGTTGTTGAGAAGATTCTTAGTTATCTTTCTTGTAGAGATTTTCAGGTGTTTGGAAATATTCTATCTGAAATTTAATTATTATGAACTCAAAAAATAGAAACATTAGATTTTCGTTTTAATTTCTAGTTACCATTCACAGTACTCAAATTCGCATCAATATTAACATTTTCTTAACAGTTACTTTAATAAGAAAATGTCAATACTGCTGCAACTTTTAGTACTGTGTGGGCTTTATATTTTATTGTAATTTATACAATTTATGTTTTATTATCAAATTATTTATTGTGAAATATGTTTGTTGTTATTTTAATGTAAATAATGTATATAGTGTATATATTTAAATAGTATAAATATAATTAATGTGTACATGTGAATGTTGTGTGTATGTATGTATATTTATGTCATGACTTGTTTATTTAAAAAAATATCTTAATTTAAAAAATTAAAGATGTGATTCTAAATTCTTATATTTGTTAAACTTTACCTCAAAATATAAAACTTTTTATTTACACAAGATAATGATATCTTACATTAAAAGTTTAATAAAGGGTATTAAAAACGTATTTTGTTTTTTTATATTTTCACAAATTATCCTAAACTTACAATAATGTTATAATATATTTTGTTTTCATAGCATTAAATTTTTTTGTATATTCAATAAAACCATATTTTTAAGTAACTTAAATATTTTTCTAAAATAAAATCTTCAAAAATACAGATACTTAAAATTGAGAAAGTAAAATATTCTTAAAATGCTGCGAAACAAATATTTTCTTAAAATACATAACTTAACATTTTTTTAACGAAATATAATCTTAGAAAATTGGTAAATTAAGGAAACAGGAAAATCTACATGGATTTAAAAATGTAAGTATATAATTTAATATTACATTCTTTTATATTTATATTTACTTGTTTCAATTAGAAATTTATTACGAATCTTTCTTTGTAACAATTTTACTATTTTTTCTTGCTTATTATACTAAGACTAATACTTATTCATGAAATATAATATTCAAGAATTCATTTATTGACAACTTTAAAAATATTAATTGATTAAAATTTTTGATTGTAAGAAAAAAATGATTTTCAAGTTTTACTATATTTATGAATGTCAAAATTGTTTGTTCGAAGTCATAAAATATAATTATTTCAATTAATTAAATTATAGTTATACATTATAGTTTATTACATAGGGGAGACTAGGTGCGGTTGTTACGCTGTGCAGTTGTTACAAATGGAATATTTCAGAAACAGTTACAGTTATAGAGATGGGGTTCCAAAGAGAAAAATGTTTAGTTTTTATGTACGAACTCACTGCAATATGTTTAAAAATTATATCAATATTCAATTTTACGAAATTTCTATTATTCGTAAATTCTTCAATTAAATATATATTAGAAAATAAAAACTTCAAATAATATAAAAAAGAAAATTCAATTAAACTTTTTCAAAAAAATTAATTTCAAAATTCAATTATTTCTAAACATTCATGCTGTATATTCAATTGTAACCTAAAATTTTAACAGAAATCCATTTTTAAATCAATTTTTATTTATAAAAATATTCTACTAGAATTTAATTATTTAAATACCAAAAAACAATTTATTGAATAATTGCATGTTTCTTAAAATTAAATTCTCATAAAGAATTTTATTAATAAATTTTTAAATAATTGAATTCTTTTGACGAATTTTAATTAAATTTTCACTAGAAAAAAGTTGGTGTGATTTTTGTTGCGTGTTAAATTAACCAATGTTAAACGACATAGAATGTGGCGCCACCTGTAACGGTTAAATTTTTTGCGTGTTATTTTAACACCAAATTCGGTGTTAAAATAACACTTTTTATTTTCTGTGTTTAAGAATAATTACATTTTTTCGAGAAATTCGATTAAAAATAATAGAAATTCTGCAATGAGTTGTAGATGCCTATTAAAAATCATTGAATTGAGGAAAATTTTTATAAAAAATTGAAATTTTGACAAGAATTTTATTAAAATTTTCGAAAATAATTAAATTTCGGAGAAGAATTTTATTATTTTTAAAGATAATTGAAATTTTGACAATAATTTTATTAAAAGTTTTGAAAACAATTTTGCGAAGAATTCTATAATTTGAAAAGATAATAATTACAATTTTCACGAGAACTTTTAAAAAAAATAATAATTCTACAGAATTGTTAGTTGAAAAGAACGAAGAATTCAGATTTTCCAAGATTTTAACTTGAAACCATTTCAAAATTCAATGTTTTCTAAAAATTCATGCTCCAATGCTATTAATATTCAATTATTATCTATAATTTAAAAAAAAAATAATTTTCAAATCAGTTTTGATTTGAAAATTCTACGAGAATTCAATTATTTAAATACAAAAATAAATAATTGATTGAATAATTGATTGCTTCTTAAAAATAAATTCTCATAAAGAATTTTATTAACTAATTTTTAAATAATTGAATTCTTTTGATGAATGTTAATAAAATTTTTATGAATAATTACATTTTTCGAGAAATTTGATTTAAAATAATTGAAATTTTGTTATGAGTTTTATTATTAGTGAAAATAATTGAATTATGGCTAAGAAATTTATATAAAATTTGTAAATAATTGAATTTCTGGGAAATTTTTATTATTTTGTGAAAATAATTAAAGGTTTGTGTAGAATTTTATTAAATTTTTTTTTAGATAATTGAATTCTTTTGGAAAATTTTATTAGAATAGTAGATATCTATTAAAAATCATTGAATTGAGAAAAATTTTTATAAAACATTGAAATTGTGACAAGAATTTAATTGAAATTTTTGAATTTCGGAGAAGAATTTAATTATCTCTAAAGATAATTGAAATTTTGACGAGAATTTTTAAAAATTTTTGAACATAATTGAATTTTTGCAAAAAAAATTTATTACTTTTGAAAATAATTGAATTTCTACAATCATTTGTAATTTCTCTAAAATTATTCAAATTATATCGTATAATTTACGGACTTTACGGACCTTTTTTAATCAAATTACGGACTTTACTGACCTTTTTTTCAAAAAAACGGACTTTTACGGACTGCAAGCAAAGTTACGGACTTTTACACTCTAAATCTGAATCAGTGAAAATTTCACTGATTTCAATTCAGTGACCCAGTTTTCTTTGATGAATCAGTGGAATTTCACTGACAATCAGTGGTTTTTACTGATTCTCAGTGAAATTCCACTGATGAATTAAAGAAAACTGGGCCACTGAATTGAAATCAGTGAAATTTTCACTGATTCAGATTTAGAGTGTACGGGATTTACGGACCTAGTTCGAGTCCTGTATCTGCTATTATGTTAAAAGTATTATTTAAATATTTAATAAATTTTTGCTCAAATGTCATTTGACCGCTTTGTAATTTTTTGCAAATATTTGCAAAAAATAACATTAAGCGAAATAAAAAACAGAAAATTCGTAAAAATTAAAATTCGCAAAATGACTGGGTCAGACCAGCTTAACTGTGTTAAAAAAATTTCAATGATTTTCTAAAATATTAAAACTTTTATGAAACTCTGTAGTTCACAACAAAACAATGAAACACTTTTAATCGTTTTTTGAAATTTTTGTTATTTTTTGCATTAACAAAATATTACAAACTTTAAAAAAAATTAATAACTCAAAAGTCGTTTACCATAAATTAATAAAACTTACACTGATTACACAAAATTGTTCACTCTTTTAAAAGAAAATATTTGCATGATTGTAAATTTAAAAATTCCCTATTTTTAATAACAATTTTATAAACAATTTGAATTATTTATGTGTTCTCTACCCCTCCAAATGCAATGAAACTCATAGGAAGTATACTCAGTAGTCTCTTCTTGAAGCTCCTAATAAAAAATTTTGGTATTTTCAATTTGGAATGTACCTAACGAATTTTTTATTAAAAACGCGCGTCCACTCCACAATGGGAAAAATTTGATTGTCGTGGAAAATTAAGTCTAGAAGTTACAAATATTATTTGTTTTTAATAAATTTTTTTTAAATGAAAGTTTATAAAATTGTGCACCAATCAGATTAAATCTGATATCTTAACTTTAAAAAATATTATTGCTACGCATTTGTTAACTAATATTTTGGAATTTTTTTTCTCTTTTGTTCATATATATTGTTAAATAAAAAAAATTTGTTAACAGTTTTCAAAATTCTACCGCCACAGATCGGTGCGCAATTTTACAAACTTTCATTTAAAAAAAAATTATTAAAAACAAATAATATTTGTAACCTCTAGACTGAATTTTCCACAATAATCAACTTTTTCCCACTATGGAGTTTGCGCGTGTTTTTAATAAAAAAAATTCGTTATGTACATTGGGAGCGTTCACAAATGATGTCACGTTTTGGGGGGAGGGGGGGGGGGGTCTCTACTAAACGTGACACAATGTTTTTTTACATGTGAAATTGCATGAAATTGCGAAAATTTTTTAACACAATTGAGCTGGTCTGACCTTACTATTGGCAAAATTACAAATAGCAACAGTAACAAATTCATAAAAATATCAATTCCAGAAATGCAAATTCGCAAAAATAAAATTTGCAAAACAACAATTAGCAGAAATAATGATTCACAACAAAGCAGTTTCGCAAAAAATAACAATTAGCAAAAGTATTTACCAATTTGTAAAACTGTCAATTGCGAAGAATGCAAGTTTGCAAAAATAACAAATTTGCAAAATAACAGTTTACTAAAATAAATATTTGTAAAAATGTAAATTTGCAATTATAATTTTTTGCAAAAATAACAATTGGCGAAGATGACAATTTTATGAATTCCAATTCGCGATTAATCAAACTCTTTTTTAAACTTTAAATTCCAAATAGAATGCATCCCCGATTCAAATTAAACCAAGATGACATTAATTCTTCACTGAGCTATATAAATTTGGAGTTGGAAATTCCAAACTCAAGAAGCTTGTTGATTTTTAATTTGACATGACAAGTGAAATTTCATGTGGAAGGAATTTAATAGGTGTTTCATCAAAACTCATAGATAGAAAGTTATAAGACGTTTCAGATAATAGGATTTGGTAGAAAATGTATCTAAATCATTCATAGAGAAATATTGGATTTTCATGTTGAAAGAATTTGATAGGTATTCAATCAAAACTCATGGATGGAAAACTATAAAATATCTAGGGTCATAGGATTTGATAGAATTTGTATCCAAATCTTTGATAGAGAAATATAGTATTTTCATGCTGAAAGAATTTGATAGGTATTCAATCAAAACTCATGGATAGAAAATTATAAGATTTTTCGACTCATAGAATTTGACAGAATTCGTATCCAAACTCGTGATAGTAAAATATTGAATTTTAGTATATTATTAACTTTGATAGATAATACGTACATCAAAACTTATGATAGGAATGGATTTAATTTTCTACTTTGGATAGAAGTGGATTGGATTTTCAATATTTGATTAAATTGGATTCGAATTTCAAGGATTGAAGGAAGAAAATTCTATCAAATCCTATCCACTTTAATAATTTTTTTAAACAGGACAGGACAGGACAGGACAGAAGCTTATAAGTCCGAAAATAGACCCTACGTTACAACTGCTAAAACCTAACATAAGACCTATATTTTAGGCTGAAAGTAGGGCTTTAATTTTGACTCGGGTCTGTTTTCATAAATATTATACATCAATAAAAATTAAAGTAAAAATTACTTTTAAAAAAGTAATTTTTTAAAAGCGAATTAATATAGTGAAACTTTTTCTTAATTTGATAGGAAAATTCCCGGTTCGGCATATTCTCAGCTTTTTCCAGTTTGGTAGATACCCTGTTAAATGTATTAGTAGAAACAGAAAACTGTCGAAGACGGGTACGACAGCTAGTAATGTAATCTATATTTATATTAACTTAAGAAAGAGTATTTTCATAAAATAAGTAAATTTTTATAGCCATTTGTAGATTTATTTATGGATAAAATCAAGTAAATTTAAATTTGACAAAAAAAAGATAAACCGTGAAAAAAAACAAAGCAGGAAAGTTAAACAAAAATAGACACCATGTTAACTTTTGTCTTTACATTGCATAATATGCTTGTATTGTATCACAGGTGACTTACAATTCTTGACATCCTACAATATCATTTTAATCAAAAAAATTTCCATTTTCAATATTTCTGAAGTTCTTGCAAATATTTGATTAATTTGATAAATAATTCTGCATTACATTATTTTGACATCAAAATATTAATCAGAGACTCCCAAAATACTACTGAATTAAACTTCATAGTAATTAGTATCGATATTTTGATACTGAAAATATTTTTATATTTAGGGGAGAGTAGGCTACATTGAACCAGCGTCAACAGTGAACCATTTAAATTTTCTGAGAAATGACTGAGTGAAATTTTTTCTTATTTGATATATAAGTTAGTTTTACTGAAACAAACTATGTCAAAAAATTTCGGGCACGTAGGTTTATTATTTATAAAGAAAAACTAAAAAACAGTTTTTCACGTACAAAACAAAAAATTTGGTGGAATTATAATGACGTTTTTTTATTGAAATAGGAAGTTTTAAAAATTAGTAAACTTGTGATTTATTTCGCTTTGGGTGTCAACTTCAATATTCCGATGTGATAAAGAATTTTAAGTCTTACATAAATTTATTATAAACAATTTTTGTTGTGAATGTCATGCGAATACAGTGAGTGCGGCATCATTGAACCACCCGAAAAAGCAAAGAATTTTCAATTTTAAGAGTGGTATAGTTGTCTGCTCTACTAATTAGTAAGAAAAATACTGGAAGACATGCTTTCATCACAATTGTGAACGAGATAAACTCAAACTGTCACTTTACCTACACTCAGAAAAAAATTTGTTCGAAACAACCAAATTTTGGTTGAATCAACCAAATAAATGCATTGCTATACAGTCAACCAAACGTTTGTTTGATTCAACCAAAAAATTTCTTCCAATACGTTTATTTGTATTAACCAAATGCTTATTACACTTAACCAAAAAAATTTATTAAATATAACTAAAAAATTTGTTTATTTCAAGAGAAAAGATTTGTTTGATTCAAATAAATAGTTTTAGTAAACGTATTTGGTTCATTTAAATAAATATTTTTGTTTATTTAATTTTGTTATTTATTTTCCTCTAATAATATTTGAATTTCCTAATTTAATATTTTCTAGTACATATTATTGGTTAATTTATAATTTATTATATAATTATTGATATTTTAAAATTATAGATATAATAAATTATAAATTAACCAATAATATGTATACTAGAAAATATTAAATTAGGAAACTCAAACATTATTACAGGAAAATAAATAACAATTAAGTAAAATATTATATATGTATTTCTTCATATAAACAAAATTACTTAATTATAAAAAAACATTTGAAATATTACATTAAACATATTATAATTATTATGATTTTTATACGTGCACTCAGAAAAAAGTTTATTCGAAACAACAAACTGAAAACTTCACAAAACCTTTTTGTAAATATTCTTCTCACTGGTACAAATTAAATATGCAGTAAGTCAATGAACACAATGTATTTAATATTTATTTAACCGACACTTATAATTTTTTTTCTTTGATTTACCGATTTAACAAATAAATTTGACGCGAACGCGGACTGTAGACAAGTGAGATCGCCATTTTTAAATTCACACATGTACTTTTTGAGACAAGCAAATATTTTTGTTTGACTCAAATAAAATGATTTGGTTGAATCAAACAAATTTGTGTGTTGTGTCGATCAAACTGTATTTAACTAAACAATATTCTCTATTCAAAACCCAAATTTGGTTAAATGAAACAAACAACTTCAAATAAAAAATTTCTTTCCAATAACCAAACAAATTTTACGTATTTATAAAAATAAACCAAATTTTTATTTAAATCAACAAAATTGTTTTATCGTGACAAATAAAATAGGTTAATTAAACAGTTTGGTTAAGTGAAATAAACTTTTTCTCTGAGTGTACCTAACCTGACATTAAAATATATTAATCTCCTATATTAACAAATAATAACTCTTTAACAACAATTTTCTATTTTTTTTTTGAGTGAAAAATAAGATTTTTTACAATGTGTAAGTGGAAATATTATTTTTCAAGTAGGGGAGAGTAGGCTACATTGAACCAGCGTTAACAGTGAACCACTTCAGTTTTCTAAGAAATGACTGAGTGCAATTTTTTCTTATTCAATATATAAGTTAGTATATAAGTTAGTATTACCAAAGCAGACTATGTCCAAAAATTTCCGGCACGTAGGTTTATTATTTGCAAAGAAAAACTAAAAAAACTGTTTTTCACGTACAAAACAAAAAATTTTGTGGAAATATAATGATGTTTTTTATTAAAAAAGGAAGTTTTAAACATTAGTAAAGTTGTGATTTAGTTCGCTTAGTGTGTCAACTTCAATAATCCGATGTGATACAGAATTTTAAGTCTTACATAAATTTATTATAAACAATTTTTGTTGTGAATGTCATGTGAATACAGTGAGTGCGGCATCATTGAACCACCCAAAAAAGCAAAGAATTTTCAATTTTAAGAGTGGTAAAGTTATCTGCTCTACTAATTAGTAAGAAAAATACTGAAAGACATGCTTTCATTACAATTGTCAACGAGATAAACTTAAACTGTCACTTTTGCTAGCTAACCTGACATCGAAATATATTAACTTCCTATATTAACAAATAATAACTATTTAACAACATTTCTCTATTTTTTTGAGTCGAGAATAAGATTTTTTACAATGTGTAAGTGGAAATATTATTTTCGAAGTAAACTGAAGTGTTTTATTAGAGGTGGTTCAATGTAGACACACATTCTTCAAAATAAGAAAAGTGTAACTGGCTAGAAAAAAATTAAATTTAATTATTTAATCATAATAATTTGTGTTTGTAACGTGTGTATTAACTAAAGGAGTACTTCAGTTTTATTTTGATAAAAAAACCTGATCAAAATTTGTAAAATTTAATTAGTTCTTGGACTTTATAAAAAACCTGGTTCAATGTAGCCTCCCAGTAAACGAAAACTAATTGAAATGAATTAAAAAGAATTCACAAAGAGCTTTCGTGAATCCCGCTTTGTGACAAATACGAATTGGAGCCATGATGCAATTTTCCTGAATTCGTGAAACTGTATTGAACTTCCGAACCTTCTATCCGTACCAATTCACTGGACAAGTTTTGAGCCT
Organism: Leptopilina heterotoma; assembly: GCF_015476425.1. Classification (NCBI taxonomy): domain Eukaryota; kingdom Metazoa; phylum Arthropoda; class Insecta; order Hymenoptera; family Figitidae; genus Leptopilina; species Leptopilina heterotoma. Next base: position 2,621,595 of record NW_025111199.1, read on the forward strand.
TTAATTTTTTTCAATTCGTTAGCACGAATTCAATGCATTCCTTGGCCATTTCTTTCGAATGCGAATTCGTTTGGACAAATTGGTACATATTGAATTAAATTCAATTGAATATACAAAGAGCTTGAGTGAATCCCGCTTTGTGACAAATACGAATTGGAGCCTACCAAAAATGTTAATTCGTTTCAATTCATTTGAATTAGTTTTTTTTTACTGGGCTACTCTCCCCTAAATTGTAGTGTTTTATTAGAGTTGGTTCAATGTAGACACAGATCCTTCAAAATAAGAAAAGTGTAACTGGTTAGAAAAAAATTAAATTTAATTATTTAATCATAATAATTTGTGTTTGTAACGTGTGTATTAACTAAAGGAGTACTTCAGCTTAATTTTGATACAAAAACCTGATCGAAATTAGTAAAATTTTATTAGTTCTTGGTCTTTATAAAATACCCGGTTCAATGTAGGCTACCCTCCCCTACTTATAGGATAGTATTTTTTGCAAAATTATGCTAAAATCTGAGTAAATAACATATAATATTCAATTTTAGAAAATTTAAAAGCTATCCATTAAAAAATGTGAAATTTTCCATTTTTTGAAAATATTTTTATATTCACATCTTAGTTGTAGGATAGAATTTTTTTTAAAATTATGCTAAAATGTGACCAAATAGCATGTAATACTCAAATATAGAAAGTTTAAAAGCAATCCATAAAAAAATGTAAAATTTTGAAATTTTCGATTTTTTGAAAACATTTTTATACATATTTTATACATATATATATATATTTTAAATCTGTAAATTTTTAAACCTTCCTTGGACTTAAATCGGTTCACATGTTTTTGTGTGATTGGGGTACAAAGTTTTTGTGACAAACATACATATACATACGTACATACATTAAATTTTTTAAGAATATTTTTGGAATCTCTGATGTCCATAATAACTAATCATGTTAACATTTCGAAGTTTCAAGCAATGTACACTTAAATCCAACGATGCCTTCTCTCCGGGAAGGCACTAATTTGACGAAGTTTGCCTACCTTCTATATTGTCTAAAAAATCAGCCAATAGAAAAGCAGAATTCCGTTGAAATTATGGACATGAACTATAAAGAATATAGAAAGTGGTCAAAACTCGTCAAATTAGTGCCTTCCCCGAGAGAAGGCATCGTTGGATTCAAGTGTACAGACAGACATCTGATTTTATTAATAAGGATTATACGAAATTTTTATTAATACGAATTTTTCGATACAGAATAAAAAAATATTTTTGGTCGATTTTAAGAGGTCGATTAAAATCTCACGTGGAATTGCCCATATGTTAATATTTGAATAAATGAAAAATAAAATATGTTTATATTTATATAATATAACTATAATATTAACAATATTACTTTATTTCACAATACATTGATTCGAAATAAATTGCCAAGCAACTGAAACCTGAAAATACATCAGGGAGCGTTCAGACCTCCGCATGCAAAACTTATGCATGCAGGTTGCCATGGTAGCGTTCAAGAGTGAGAGAGACAGGAAATTATTCTATCTCTCTCACTCTTGAACGCTACTATGGCAACCTGCATGCAAAAGTTTTGCATGCGGAGGTCTGAACGCTCCCTGATGTATTTTCAGGTTTCAGTTGCTTGGCAATGTTACCAAACTTCGATCTACGTGCTGGCTGTGTGCACGATGATTGTCATGGACATTTCGAAGGATTCATAAAGGTACCGTCCCATGATGGCGTGAAAGCGTCAGCGTAAAGCGTAAACCATGTGAGTGGGTGAGAACGTGATATCTGTTCATCTCTTTCTATCGCACGATTTCTGCTTTACGCCGACGCTTTTACGCCGTCATGGGACGGTACCTTTAAGCAATTAACGAAATATTTCATGGAAGACAGCGGAAAAGACATAGTACATAGGGATACATAGTACATAAGTACATAGGGAACCCAACAAATATGACAAACATCAATAACAAACTGAATGAAATTAAATTTCCTTCTGAAATTTCCCGACGTCCTCGAAGCATTAATTAGCATTTATTCTAAATGGAAGGCTACAGAATGGCGTAATTGGCTGCTATACTGTTGCCTTCCATGTCTTGAAGATATTTTAAAACCAAAGTATTTCAGATATTTAGCCTTATATTCTCAAGCAGTTTTTATCCTGAACAATACATCAATCTCCGAAACTGACTTGATTATAGCGAAAGCTTTCTTAAGACAGTTTTCCCACGGATTGTCCATGTATGGAGAAAGAAGCTATATATGTACTTATAACATGCATATAGCAGGACACTCACCTGATTCTTTGTTCAATTGGGAACCATCATGGGCATACTCCACTTTCCCGTTCGAAAGTTTTTGCGCAAAATTAAAGGACAGCGTCATAAGTCCGACTAGCTGAGCTGAGTGAAACAGTGCGGTTTATGGTCAGGTTTTTGTCATCCGGAATTAGTCCGGACAATTTAGTGAACGTTATAACCTTCGGAGAACACACCTCTTTTTTAGATCATTTTTCAATGCTCAACCAATTTTGAACTGTTCATCTGATTAACCTAAAGATTTTTTAAAAATATAGTTTAAACTCTGTAAAATGAGTCTGTGGACTTTAAAATCCTTATAAAAAATATTAAACAATAGATAAAAAGCTTTTCGCAAAAAATCGTGGGGTCAAAATGACCCCATGTGTTCTCCGAGGGTTAATAAAAATATTTTAATACAAGTAACAAATATTAATCCTTATAACATTATGGTACATTTAACATATTTTTCAATATACCCATCGCAATTTTATTTAAATTAAATTAAAATTTCTAACGCTTGGGATTCAAACCTACACCTATCTAACATTATAAAGTACCGAAATCAAATACACTAACCACTATACCACGCTCGCATGAGATTTCAAATTCATAATAATAGAATTTATAAAGTGCCACGAAAAGATCTGTAGAAGTAAATATTTTATTTACTATAAGTAAATACCTTAAATAAAAAGTCAGACCGATTTCATTTTTATTTTAGAACTAATTTTTCAAGATTTTAGACTAATCCGGAATTTGTTCGCAACAGTACGGTTTATTGTGGAGTTTTTTTATCCTGAATTAAGTTTGAAATCAAATGCACATTCGCAAAAGACGAGTGGTCTATTCGAGACGCATGACTATTCCTGAAATCTTATTTGACATAATAGTCATTTGACATAAAACCATTTACCATAAATTTCACTTGACATAAATTTCATTTGATATAAATGTCATTTAATATAATTCTCATTTAAATTACATTTTACATAAAAATATCGGCGCGAATTTTAAAAGTAACCAATTAGATATTATCAACAACATTGTGATTCGCCAATTTTGAAATTCGGGCCTTTTTCATATCAAATGATCTTTATATGTAAAATGAAATCTATGACAACTGAATTTTATGTCAAATGAGAATTATGTGTAGGGGAGAGCAGGCTACATTGAACTAGCGTCAACAGTGAACCACTTCAATTTTCTGAGAAAAGACTGAGTGCAATTTTTTCGAGACGCATGCTTATTCCCGAAATCTTTTTTGACCAAATAGTTATTTGATATAAAACTACTTAACTTAAAATTCACATAATATGCACATTATTTGACATAAATTTCATTGCACACAAAAACCATTTAACATAAATACCATTTGTCATAGAATTCATTAAACAGAAATATTATGTTACATAAAACTTAGATAACTTAATTCCCATTTGACATAAAAATTATGTAACATAAATTTCTATTGACATAAAAATCATTTAACATAAATTTCTTTTGACATAAAATTCATTTAACGTTAATTTTATTTGTTATAAAATTCATTTGACATTAATTTCATTTGGCATAAATGTCATTTAACGTAATTCTCATTTGACATAAATATCATTAGACATAAAATTAGCTTCACATAAATTTCATTTGACGTGAATATCATTTAACATAAGGGTCAAAATAAGTGAAACCGGCCACTTGAAAAATTTTTATCTCCAATTTTCAAGTTATCTATGATTTTTAGTAGATATATGAGTACACTTTTTCCCCCTAAAATATTTTTCAAAAAAAAATTTTATTTTTGAAGTAATTAGGTATTGAAGTTTTAGGTCATTTTATTTTCATTTTATTATTACTTTGAAACAAATAATGATAATTAAGTAATTTTTTTTTAAATTAAAGCTTAAAGTCTATACTTTAAAGATGAAATAAAGCGATTGCTAAAAAATGAAAATTTATAATTGTTATTAACAATTCTTTTAAACAATTGCAAATTGAAGAATGTTCTCAATGTTTTTGAAAGATTAAATTACGATATATTGATGCGCAAAACTATAAGGATTCATTTAAAAAAAAGAAAAATGAGTAACCTCCAATATTATAGAAATTATGTAAATTTTGCTGACAAAATGCAAGCAAAAATTGACTCAAGTTCCTGGAAAAAGATAAAATTGCAAACGAATAAATAAGATCTTCTTTTGTTTTGTTAGAAACTTCACGCTTTCAAGCGGATTTTTAAGATTAAAAATCGATTTTGGCCTGCATTTTGGCAGGAAAATCTACACAATTTCTATAATATTGGAGGTTACTCATTTTTCTTTTTTTTAAATGAATCCTTATAGTTTTGCGCATCAATATATCGTAATTTAATCTTTCAAAAACATTGAGAACATTCTTCAATTTGCAATTGTTTAAAAGAATTGTTAATAACAATTATAAATTTTCATTTTTTAGCAATCGCTTTATTTCATCTTTAAAGTATAGACTTTAAGCTTTAATTTAAAAAAAAAATTACTTAATTATCTTTATTTGTTTCAAAGTAATAATAAAATGAAAATAAAATGACCTAAAACTTCAATACCTGATTACTTCAAAAATAAAATTTTTTTTTGAAAAATATTTTAGGGGGAAAAAGTGTACTCATATATCTACTAAAAATCATAGATAACTTGAAAATTGGAGATAAAAATTTTTCAAGTGGCCGGTTTTACTTATTTTGACCCATAATTATTATTTAACGTAAAATTAAATTTATATAAATTTCATTTAGCATAAATTCTATTTAACATAATTCTCATTTGGCATAAAATTTACTTGACATAAATTTTATTTCGTATAAATCCCATTTAACATAATTTTCATTTGACATAAAAGACATTTAACGCAATTCTCATTTGTCCTAAGTCATTCAACAAAATTCTCATTTGACATAAAAATCATTTTACACAAATTACATTTTACATAACAATATCGGCGCGAATTTTAAAAGCAACCAATTAGATATTATCAACAACATTGTGATTCGCCAATTTTGAAATTCGCGCCTATATTTCCATGTCAAATGATCTTTATGTAAAATAAAATCTATGACAACTGAATTTTATGTCAAATGAGATTTATACCAAATTAAATTTATGTCAAATAAATTTTATGCCAAATGAGAATTATATTTAATGGAATTTATGCTAAATGAAATTTGTATAAATTAAATTTTACGTTAAATAATAATTATGTTAAATGATATTCACGTTAAATGAAATTTATGTGAAGCTAATTTTATGTCTAATGATGTTTATGTCAAATGAAAATTACGTTAAATGACATTTATGACAAATGAAATTGATGTCAAATGAATTTTATAACAAATAAAATTTACGTTAAATGAATTTTATGTCAAAAGAAATTTATGTTAAATGATTTTTATGTCAATAGAAATTTATGTTACATAATTTTTATGTCAAATGGGAATTAAGTTATCTGAGTTTTATGTAACATAATATTTCTGTTTAATGAATTCTATGACAAATGATATTTATGTTAAATGGTTTTTGTGTACAATGAAATTTATGTCAAATAATGTGCATATTATGTGAATATTAAGTTAAGTAGTTTTATATCAAATAACTATTTGGTCAAAAAAGATTTCGGGAATAAGCATGCGTCTCAATTTTTTCTTATTCAATATGTAAGTTAGTATTACCGAAAGAGACTATGTCCAAAAATTTTCGGCACGTAGGTTTATTATTTGCAAAAGAAAAACTAACAAACTGTTTTTCACGTACAAAATAAAAAATTTGTTGGAATTATAATGACGTTTTTTTATTGAAATAGGAAGTTTTAAAAATTAGTAAACTTTTGATTTATTTCGCTTAGGGTGTCAACTTCAATATTCCGATGTGAAACAGAATTTTAAGTCTTACATAAATTTATTATAAACATTTTTTGTTGTGAATGTCATGTGAATACAGTGAGTGCGGCATCATTGAACCACCCAAAAAAGCAAAGAATTTTCAATTTTAAGAATGGTAAAGAAGTCTGCTCTACAAATTAGTAAGAAAAATACTGGAAAACATGCTTTCATCACAATTGTGAACGAGATAAACTTAAACTGTCACTTCTGCTACCTAACCTGACATCGAAATATATTAATCTCCTATATTAACAAATAATAACTATTTAACAACAATTTTCTATTTTTTTGAGTGGGAAATAAGATTTTTCACAATGTGTAAGTGGAAATATTATTTTCGAAGCAAATTTTAGTATTTTATTAGAGGTCCCAAGTAGCACGCTGTATCACCTAAGTGCCATGGCGATATCTATCGGGGATATTCCTGTGGTAATGAGGAAGTGACAAAATGTCCGCTTCTTCTCAATATCCCTGTGAGATTTCTGCGATATTGATGGGACATTGCTGTGACATCGAGGAGATACTGCCGCGATATTAAGGCGGGATATTGCGGTGATATTGAGTGAATATTCCTGCGGTATTGAGGGGATATTTCACAAAATTTTTTCTATAAGTTCAAATTTGAAATTATAGCGAAAATTTTGTGAAATATTCCCTCAATATGACAGCAATATCGCGGCAGTATCTCCTCGATGTCACAGCAATATCCCCTCAATATCGCAGGAATGTCACAGGGATATTCAATAAAGCAGACATTATGATACTTCCTCAGTATTACAGGAATATCCCCGATAGATATCGCCATGACACTCAGGTGATACAGCGTGCTACTTGGGGGTGGTTCAATGTAGACACATATCCTTAAAAATAAGAAAAGTGTAACTGATTAGAAAAAAATTTAATTTCAGTATTTAATCATAATAATTTGTGTTTGTAATTTTTGTATTAACTAAACCCACATAGCACCATAGTATGAGGTAAGGTTATGTTGAGTACTAATCGTAAGGCACATAAGGTTACACAATATTGCTGCGGTAGACCTGAGGTGAACTAAAAACTTCCGCCATGGAGGTAAGGTTACATGTTAGGGTGTGGTGAGTATATATGATAAGGCCATGGTAACCTTACACGTTAAGGTTAAGGTAACCTTACACGTTAAGGTTGATGTAACCTTACACGTTAAGGTTGAGGTAACGTTACATGTTAAGGTTGAGGTAAGGTTACATGTCAAGGTTGAGGTAAGGTAATTAATAAGTTGTAAGGTTAAGGTAAGGTTGTGATAAGCTTACCAGTTATGGAAAATATTGAAAAAATAATTAATAATATAATAAATAAATATTAAATTAGAAAGTTAAGTTTGTTGCTCTTCTCTATTTTGGAAACCTGACATAAAGCAGAAAATTTTGAAAACAAATTTGGGGGGACTGGGATTCGAACCCGGGATCGACGCGCATAAACCTATCATTCTAACTAACTGAGCTAAGTAGAGAACTGGCAGAAGGAAAATTAATGTTGCCTTTAAGGTGAACCAAGAAGATGATTAACTCCTTAAAGGCAATATTAATTTTCCTTCTACCAGTTCTCTACTTAGCTCAGTTAGTTAGAATGATAGGTTTATGCGCGTCGATCCCGGGTTCAAATCCCAGTCCCCCCAAATTTGTTTTTAAAATTTTCTGCTTCATGTCAGGTTTCCAAAATAGAGAAGAGCAACAAACTAACTTTTTAATTGAATATTTATTTATTAATTATTTTTTCAATATTTTCCATAACTGGTAAATTTATCACAACCTTACCTCAACCTTACAACTTAATAATTACCTTACCTCAACCTTGACATGTAACCTTACCTCAACCTTAACATGTAACGTTACCTCAACCTTAACGTGTAAGGTTACATCAACCTTAACGTGTAAGGTTACCTTAACCTTAACGTGTAAGGTTACCATGGCCTTATCATATATACTCACCACACCCTAACATGTAACCTTACCTCCATGGCGGAAGTTTTTAGTTCACCTCAGGTCTACCGCAGCAATATTGTGTAACCTTATGTGCCTTACGATTAGTACTCAACATAACCTTACCTCATACTATTGTGCTATGTGGGAAGGAGTTCTTCAGTTTTATTTTGATACAAAAACCTGTTCAAAATTTGCAAAATTTAATTAGTTCTTGGACTTTATAACAAACCTGGTTTAATGTATAGCCTACTCTCCCCTAATGACTTATCTGTAAAATGAAATTTAGTTCAAATGAACTTTATGTCAAATGAGAATTACGTTAAAATAATGACGTTTATGCTAAATGAATCGTCATTTAGTCGAATGGTAAAACCATCGAATAGTCCATTCGTCGAATGCTCAAATAGTCGAATGCTAAAAACATCGAATCGTCAAAAGTTCGAAAAAGTTCTTTGTTTTAAGTTAATGTCTACTGAAAACAAAGAACTTTTTCGAACTTTTGACGATTCGATGTTTTTAGCATTCGACGTTTTTATCATTCGACTTTTGGAGCATTCGACGAATTGCCAGTTCGATGTTCTGAGCATTCGACGTTTTGAACATTCGACTACTTTATCATTCTACTTCTTGGCAATTCGAATAGATGGCGTTTCGACTACTTTACCAATCGACTACTTTACCATTCTACTACTTGACATTTCGAACAGATGGCGTTTCGACTATTTGAGCATTCGACGAACTGACTATTCTATGTTCTGAGCATTCGACGATTTGAGAATTCGATGTTTTTAGCATTCGACGTTTTGATCATTCGACGTTTGGAACATTCGACATGTTGACGATTCGTGGTTATTAACATTCGATGAATTGATAATTCGACGTTTTGAACATTCGGCGAATTGAGAATTCGATGTTTTTAGCATTCGATTAAATAAAGATTCGATGTTTTGAACATTCGACAACTTTACCATTCTACTACTTGATAATTCGAACAGATGGCGTTTCGACTTTTTGTCCATTCTACTACTTGGCAATTCGGACAGATGACGATTCGACGTTTTGAACATTCGACAACTTTACCATTCTACTACTTGATAATACGAACAGATGGCGTTTCGACTATTTGAGCATTCGACGAATGGACTATTCGATGGTTTTACCATTCGACTAAATGACGATTCGACGTTTTGACCATTCGACGTTTTGAACATTCGACATATTGACAATTCGATGTTTTGATCATTCGACGAATTGATAATTCGACGTTTTGAACATTCGACGAATTGATAATTCGACGTTTTGAACATTCGACGTATTGACGATTCGATGTTTTTAACATTCGACGAATTAATGATTCGACGTTTTGAACATTCGACGTATTGACAATTCGATGTTTTTAGCATTCGACTAAATGCCGATTCGATATTTTTAGCATTCGAAAGATGGCTACCACAACAAGGCTCTCACTAGATGGCGTATCGTAGTATTTCAAATCCTAATAAGTAAAAACAAATTTAAATTTTAATATGATATAAATAAATAAACATTTATTGTACTTTTTTATCAGTTTAAAAATTTATTTATGTCAAGCTACAAATAACAATTAAATTTAGTATTATAGTATGCGAATATTGTATATAATAATTTACAAAGATGTATGTAGGGGAGATTCGATAGTATCAGGACACGCTTTATTTTTTGAATGAATCACCCATATTTTCATGAATATTTCGGAATATTTAGTCTGCATCTATGAAGACAAACAAGTCGAACTATCTTTTGCAAATTTACATAATATAGATAGCATATGTCTTCAAAAAGAAATAGCTGTCGCCGAATTACAATAATGTCCCGCGATCTAAAAAATGAGTTAAGACTATTATTTTCATCATTACAGATTATTTGAAAATACATTCGCAACTTTCAGATTAGGTTATTGTTATGAAAAATATTGCCGACCAAACTTAAAAAAATGATATCGAAGTCATTTAGAAATGTACTATTTTATTAGATGTAAACAAGCAGTGTCCGGACACTGCCGACAATAAGTGTGCCGCCATTGCCGAAACAGTGATCTGTTATACGGTGGTACCTCGCGACCGGCAGACTGGGTTTTTCCCAAACTGGCGACGGACACAGGGCTTCATTATAAGTAAAGCGTCATTGTCACGTAGTACGTAGGTAGTCGTTGGGTCAAAAAGACAAAAAAACGGTTTTCAACGTTTCGCCGGGGCCCGGGACTACTTGTGTGGTGTGACGTAAAGTTAGCCTGCGAGCTAGAGTGGGGAATTAAACTGTCTCTCTTACTCTTGTCAAAAGTTTACTTTACTTCCTTTACTTCACGCCACACAAGTAAGCCGCAGATATGCCATTGGACGAAGGAAATCTATTCCCACTCAGACGCCATTTTACATTGACTAAGCGGCCCCTACCACTTAATAATAGCGAAGAGTGGGAATGGGCCTAAGCAACACGTAGGACAACGAGAACTATAGCGTTATTATCTCGCCTGTCTTCGCAAAGAGCAGTCGTCTACGTATATTTCAAATAAACGTAAAGTTCTCTTCTTCGTTCTGGATTATCTAATACTTATAAATAAAGAAGAATAGGAATCGTATTCTGTTCGTGGGCTAGTCATCTTCGTGGATAGTACAAATAATCGTGAATTTCTCTTCTTCGTTTTGGATTATCCAATATTTTCAAATCAAGAAGGATAGGAATCCTTTTCTGTTCGTGGTCCTCACTGTAGGATTATTTCGAACAAACCTATTTTTCCTTATTAATTCCTCTTTTTTTCGTGGTCCTTATTGTAGGATTTTTTCGAACAATCCATTTTTCCTTATTAACTACTTTTTTGTTCGTGGTCCTCATTGTAGGTTTATTTCGAACAATCCATTTTTCCTCATTAATTCCTCTATTGTTCGTGGTCCTCATTGTAGGATTTTTTCGAACAATCCATTTTTCCTTATTAATTCCTCTTTTGTTCTTGGTCCTCACTGTAGGTTTATTTCGAACAGGCAATAATCAGCAGGCAATAAAAAACCATTTAAAGAAAAAAACTTCTTAATTGTAAAAAAGATATTTTTGTAAAAAAATGTTCTTTAAACACAATCGTAAAGAACCCTGATGTATTAGAAAAAATTAGAAACGATGTAAAAATTGTTTCCAGAATCGCAATTAGAGCTAGTTATTTTTGCGAGTATTTATTTACGTTGCCGGATTCAGATTTTTTACAAGAATGGGTTGACAATAAACTTAGAATTCCAATCATATTTGAGTGCTTTACAGAAAGGGACAGAAATTCAAAAACAACTATATCCTTGATAGAAAGAAATAAAATATTATATGACGCTTTCGATTCATATCGAGCACGAATAGAAGAAACTGAAATACCTCTGTACGATACTTTTTTAAAGACGAACTTAGTTAAGCAGGCGGCTCAAAATTACGAAAAATCTTTAAAAACTTTGATGAAAAGGCAACTAATTAATATGTTATCATCTGAACCGGGACATTCGTAGGGACGGATTGAACCCACATCAAGACCTCATTCATCCCTTCTGTGTCGCCTTCTCCCCCCCCCCCCCCCCCCCCGCTTGAGCTAACAGGCTTGGATTGAATTTCCCCATCCCCCCTAATGCTGGAGCTTACCGGTTTTGACTGAACCTGACTAGCTCTTCCCCCCGCCTGAACTGACAGGCTTTGATTAGATTCCTCCACCCCCACTTATACTGGAACTTTCGTAGGGACAAATCGCACCCACACCGGGACTGTTGCATCCTTTTATTACTTAAAATATTAATTAATTAAAATTTCTTTATTTCATTACACCAGATCGAACTATTTTTTAAGTGTTTGAAAAATTTAAAGAAACATAAATGTAAAATTAATAATTACTTTTTATTAATAAGAATTTAATTAAATATAATAAATGACATTAAATATATTTATTGTGGTGTTATAAATATCATAAATAACATATTTTGTGATGACAAAAGCAAATATTAAATAATATATATATAATAAAATTATTTATTTATTACTAAACTTAAAAGGTAATTGATTAGTATTTAATTTATTGTAAAAGGAATACCATATTATATGGTATTCATAGTAAATGATCTATTCGCATTCGACGTATTCTTAAAAAGTAAATCATTGAGATTAAATGCTTTACAAATTTATTCCTAGATAATAATTGGTGAATTCTTTATACGCGTTTTTCTTAAAAGAATTGGACGGAATTGAATGAACTCATCTTTAATACTTCCTAGCGAAATAGATTAAAAATATATTATGTAAGAATTGAACAGAATTAAAAATTTCATTTTTTAATTTCTCTTTGGGGAATACAAATTAGATTTCAATACGCTGTGGGAATAGAATGGGATTCATATTGTCAACTCATCTATTCTCCTGAGCGAATAGAGCTCAGAATTAAAATCAGAATTTAAATAAAATAGAAAATTTTTCGGCTGTTGATTACGTGCCCAGTAAAAAAACAACCGCGTAGGAACGAATTATTTTCCGGGGGGGCAAACTACATATATAGATATATTTAACAATGTTATATGTATATAACTGGGGGGCAACTGCCCCCCTTGTCCCCCCGGTTCCTACGCCACTGAAAAAAATTCGATACACGGACCGCTGAGTTCGTATACGAGCTCGGTAGCTCGTATAAGAAATATGAGAAAACTCTTATACGAGCCTTTTCCGTAATAAGAAGTGTATAGATGCTTGTATACGAGGTGACTTTTAAAGCATTTTTCTTAATATAACACTATTTTAAAGTAAATGTAGATAATAGAAATGAATTTTCAAAGTAAAACAAAGCTAAATTTATAAAGAAAATGAAGTTTTAAGAAAAAAAGGATAATTTTATTCAAAAAATTTATTCACACTGAAAAAAGGTTAGAATTTGATAATTCCTTGTTACTCTAACTAACCGACATTAGATATTTCTCGTATACGGTAAGCACGATTTTGTATTAAATTTAATTATTTTATATAAGAAAATTTATATAATAAATAAATAATAATATGTGACGCTCCACGAGAAAAGGGACCTTATGACAAGAGTAAATAAGGTCCCTTTTCTCGTGGAGCGTCACATATATTTATTAATTAGTAATGAAAAAAACTTATTTATTCTACCGCCAATACAAAATCGTGCTTACCGCATCCGAGAAATATCTAATGTCGGTAAGTTAGAGTAACAAGGAATTATCAAATTCTAACCTTTTTTCAGTGTGAATAAATTTTTTGAACAAAATTATCGTTTTTTTCTTAAAACTTCATTTCCTTTATAAATTTAGCTTTGTTTTACTTTGAAAATTCATTTCTATTATCTACATTTACTTTAAAATAGTGTTACACGGAGAAACTTTTTCTTATAATATTAAATATATTTGGTTATGTTTATTCTAAAAGTACGTTAGAATGTGAGGATTTTTCGTGCGTTGTGCTAATAATTTCAACATTAATACGAAAATATGATAAGTTCGTTATATATTAAGCAACCTTCGGTGTACAAAAATTACTATGTGCATTAGAAATAGTCTTATTTTTCTTTAGAAAAGAATAAAATGCTAGTTTTTGTTTGTGAAATAATACGGTAATTCTAACCTTTTTTACACATATAGATAGAATATATAAGAGACATTCTAACGTAACATACCAATTTTGGAAGGACTGCGGGCGGACTTAACCGATTTCACCCGAGCATCACCGAGTCCATCACCTGACGTCGCGAACTAACCCTAATGTTTTCGAAGTTGAAATTCTAAAGAAGAAGAAGTTGAAATTCACACGTGTATGAAAGAAAAAACCTTTTATTAATAAACGTGAATGTCTCCTCATGCCAAATTAAATTCAAGAACTGTTCCTCAATATAACATAATTTTTTTCACGACTTTTACTTATTTACATAATTTGATTAGAAAGTTATTTAAAAAAATGCTCTCTCTCGAAGGTACATATTTTTCCACTCGTTTAATATATAAGGACGATTCAGCTGTGTACTTCTAACGAATCGTGCGATCTTTCGGTTTCCGTGACCAATCGTCGTGTCTTTACTTGCGTGTGCGTGTGTGCGTTATTAATATAGGTTAGGTTCTTACATCGTGTTAAATATATTTACCTACAGTTACAGTGACATTCACTAATGCCATCTACCATCAGATCCAAGTATCACTATCGTCTCTATGAGTATCTATAGACAATTAATTTGTTGTGTTTCTTTTTAATTCATGGCTTTCCCAACTTTGCAAAAATTATTATTTTCTTTCTAAAACAACATACTAATTTTCGTTAGTTTCCTTATGAAGAACTGTAAAATATATACTGAATGAGTGTTTTTGATAGTCTCCATAGCAATTTCTATAACCTATGTCGTTTTTCCCTTGAATCTAACCTAACATACTAAAATGTCTTACCAGTTTTAAGAATTAGTGGTATTAAAAGTTTCTCCGTGTATATTAAGAAAAATGCTTTAAAAGTCACCTCGTATACAAGCATCTATACACTTCTCATTACGGAAAAGGCTCGTATAAGAGTTTCCTCATATTTCTCATACGAGTTACCGAGCTCGTATACGAACTCCGCGGTCTGTGTATTGAATTTTTTTTACTGAGTGCCTCCCCAGTAAGAAACGAAAAATTGAAAAGTATTAAAAAGATTCTATTCTTTTGAATGCCATTTCTGTCCAATACTTTTCTATCCAGTGAGAGCAATATAAATAGTAACGATATCAATCCTCTTGAATACCCAGTAAGAAAGCAAAGATTAAGAAGCATTAAAAAAATTCTATCCTTTTGAATACCATTTCTATCCTATGCTTCTGAATTCCGCGACAGTAGTATAATAATATAATACTAATATTGTTGACATATAGAATGTTCAATTACTTTCAAATAACTGCACTCATGAATTTATTTGCTATTTTAAAAAGGAATAATTATTAAATTATCAGTTAAGAGGGTTAAAAGTGTTTAAAGGTCTCTGAAATTTTTAGGTTATGATTTATTGTCTAACAGAATAACGGCCCTGACTCGTTTAAATGACGTTAAATTGGTAAACAATCAATTTTTCAGCAAGTTTTTCTTTGAACACAAACACTTTTTACAAAATCTGCCACTGTATGTATCTTATAAATTACAAAAATCCAGAAGATTGCTTGAATGCATGCAGAAACGCGGTTCCAATGAAAAATTGAAAAGTGATATAATGACAGGCTGTAATAATTTCGGATGGGATTGGAAAGCATTCAGAAAAAAATTTTGTCTTTGTTAACAATTACAAACAGAATTGAATAGCATTCATTTTTAGACGAAACGTGGTCCTATCATGGTATAGAAAAGTATTGGACAGAAATGGCATTCAAAAGTATTGGATAATTTCTACTACACCATACAGAGTTTGAATTATTTCAATCCTTTTCAATTTTTCGTTTCTTACTGGGTCATAAGTTAAATTTTTCTTAATTACTGCCTTTTTACCGGGAATAAAAAAGGGTTGAAAGTTTGGTTATGTACATGGTACCATGGGGAAAGAAGATTATTTACTTAATGCAAATATTCTCATGTTGGGTGGTAAGCATTATTATACCGTCATAGAAAACACACTCCATACACATTTAAACATCTCAAAAACTAAGGTGATTCCATTCAGAAAATCAGGAAATTGTAAAAGATTAAAATCATTGTATTGGGGTAAAGAGAAAATTCAATATAGATCTTGTACAAGTTCAGATACAAGAACTTGTTTCAATTCTGTGTACATTTTCCTGTATCTAAACTTGTATAAGATCTAGTACAAATTCTTGTACAAGTAGATCTTGTACATGATCATGTGTAAGATCTTGTACAAGAATTTTAAGCAGGGTATAAATTTAAAAGAAAATTTATTGCCTGACCTATATAGGATCCTATAGAAAAGTATATAAATTTTTGTAGGATTCTCTTATAGGTATCCATTTAACACCCTATATATAGAAAACTATAGGTCATCCTATTAGATTCCTATAAGAGCCATATAAGAATCTATAAAGAACCCTATAGGAAAACATGTTTTTCTTACCGAAAATTTCCTGATAGAAACATACATAGGTTCCTATAAAGAATCCTATAATAATTTATAATATTCTTTGTAGGAACATATATAGGATTTTTCAGTAGGGTAGTACAGACATTTTTATTATTATATAAATAATATATTTTGTTAAAACATTTGTCATGTCATAGTGACCTATTTTTAATAACAACAATCAAAATAATGAAATGAACCGATGAACGCCAATGATTTCCACTGCCAAACATAATAGATGTCATCGATTTGTTGGGCAGTGGTTGTCCACTGCCCAACATGACGAACATCATGGACAAGTTAGGTAGCCTTTGTCGTGGTGGCGGGACTTTTCACTAAAGGACAACCAACACAGAAGCTTCTGAACCCATTGGTATTAGAGCAAGTCCGTGCGAGATATGTAGAGTGAGAGCAATCTTGCAGTAATCCTGTCGTAAGCTTGCGGCAGGCTAGCTATGCAATATTACAGTAAGCTGACACAAACCAAACCTTTACCTACGACATATAAATACCAAGTGCGGTTCAGGAAACGGTGACAGTTCAATCAAGCAATGCATGCACTACCAAACTTTGCGAGTGGAACCGTGGTCGTCCAAGGAAATGTCATGTTATGGCTGATGAGAATATTTATGAAAGCAAAAGAAATTTTGCGGAAAAGAAAGCCATTGATCCACGTCCTCCAGGTATTGTTAACTCATCTGCAGAAAGAAGTCAAAGTTTCATTGAAAACTTAAAGGAAGAAAATTCTGCTCGTTCGTCGGTCACAATGTAGGAATTGTTATTAAAACCTAATAATAACCGTGTACAATATAACCGCATGAAGGCGCCGATAAATACCAGGCAAGAAGATGTTTCTCATTGTCGGAATACTATATCGATGGAAGTACCCTTGACCTCAGTATACGATTACGACAATTATAAATTGCTTCCATGTCGAAAATTAGTTGCATATGAAATGGTTACAAATTTTTGCAAAACTCTTTATCTTGATACAACGGAACCTACCCTGTTTAAGAAACTTGTACAAGTTTTTGTATATCAGTAGTAGAGCTATAATTACTTGATACAAGTTACGATACAAGAACATGTGTCTTGGTTTAGGTCACACGATTTCTTGTAAAAGTTCTTACACTATTTCTTAAATGTTAAATATGTTCACTAAATTTCTTATACAAATTCTTGTAGCAATATTTGTTTGTTCGTTATTTATTTTGATTTTCAAATATTATAGAAATTTTCATTGCGCAAAACTGTAAGGAAAACATTATTTTTGAGAATGAATGTATATTTAATGGAAGCAACACTAAATTTCACAACTTTGAGCATTTCAAAATATATTTTATTTTATTTAAAAACAATATTAAATTTCAGTAGAAAAATATATTGCAGTCAATAATGCAATAAATTGGGTACAACACACAGATATGTTGTATCAAAAAAATTTATAGACACAACAATTTTTTTTATAACTGTGACAAACATCGCATGCACATCTTTACTAACTTTGACGACACTATGCAACCTTTTATGTTTTGTTCGAAATACTCTTTTTGTCTCTGTAAAATTCAACAAAACGTATTCACGTTTTGTTATCTTTCATCGACAATATACTTTCTGACAATTGCATACGTGTATTATTTTCAACAATATAGTCCGTTACCACTTTCGAAGCACTACGCAGAGTGAGATGTAAGAGCTCTCCAATTATAAACATTATAGCTTAAATGTAATAACAAATCACTGCATAGTCTAACTCCTGAATTGAAATTTCGGATTTTAATAATATGTATAAAGCTTCAATCATATATTTGATTAAAATTGGTAGACTGTAATAAAGAACAAAATTCTCACACTCCCTTGACTTCCAGAAATGTCTATCTTTAATTTAATCTTTAATAAAATTTTTCGCAGAAATTAAATTATATTCAAAAATTTTTAGTCAAAATTTTATAAATACTAAAATTTATGATCAAAATTTAATTATTTTCAAAAGTTCTAATAAAATTCATTGCAAAGTACAATTATCATCAAAAGTAAGAAAATTCTTCTCTGAAATTCAATTATTTGTAAACAATTTTGATAAAATTCTTGTAAAAATTTCAATTATATTTATAAATAATAAAATTTATCCTAGAAAATCAATTAATTATCAAAAATAATAAAATTCTTCGCAGAAATTAAATTATTTAAAAAAATTTTTTTAATTTCTTTTTAAAATTTCTATTATTTTCATAAATATTAAAATTCATCCTGGAAATTTAATTATTTTTCAGGCTAGAAGTGTCGTCAAAGTTTTAAGAAATAATACCAGTCTGTTAGCGAAGTATGGGGTAAAGAAGCCAACTTTGGATGTCCCAACAAGGTGGAACTCAACGGCAGACATGTTGTCGTCTCTTCTTTTGGCTAAATCTGTATGCCGAAAATTTTCGAAAGAAAAACCATCACTGAAGCTCAGCGATATGGACTGGAAGAATATTGAAGATTGCCTCACAGCATTACTACCGTGCAAGAAAGCAACCCTGAAGATGCAAAATGAAAATCTTTTTCCAGGAGACTTCTTCGGAATCTGGAGAGAATGCAAACTTCTCACAGAGCGAGTAAAAAACAACCTTGCCACAAAACTCGTGGATAAAATTGAGGAGAGAGAGAATGATCTCTTAAAAAATGAGGCTCTGATTGCCTCCATGTTTTTGGATCCTCGATATTTGACTTTTTTAGAGGAAGAAGATTGTAGACTGGCAAAGCAAGTTTTATTAAAAATATGGGATGTTATCGAAGCTTCGAATGTAAATATGACTCCGACCACTGAAAGATCAAGACAAGAAACTCCTGAAGTAGAAGACGAGGTAGGAAACAATTAATTTAAAATAAAGAAATAGAAACTTTGAAAATTTTATTTATTATAAGATTATAACACAAATATTATATCGTCAATTTTTTCATTATTAAAATACCGAGAAAAATGTTTTCAATTTTAAATTATTCCTCTTTATTTGCAACATTTTTTCCTCTTACATATGGGCAATAATGTTTTCCTTTCTAGTTGAGAGGATTTTCCTCTTTTATATTTTCCATTAAATCTTCCTTTTTAAACAGTTTGAAGCTGCATTCAAAAAAACAAGACAACTTAAAAATCTTCTTTCTAGTATAAATTTGTTTCAATTTTAGAGGAATAATTTCAACTAAAGAAGAAACATTAAAATTCATCTTTTAATTAAAGAAAACTGTCAAATATAAACAAAAATTCCACTTTTTGTAGATGAATATTAGTATATTAAAAATAAAACGTAAAAATAATTGTTAAGCGGAATTTCCTTCTCACTTTAAGATTTTTTCGATGAAACAACTTTAGAATATTTGTTTAAAAATTAAAGGAACCACATTTTTTAAAAAATTGTATTCCCGTAAAATGCAATTTATGATATCCACTTTAGAAAATAATTATTTTTTTTCAGTTGTTGGTTGACCACAATATTACAAATATTGTCGATCAGGAGAGAATAAGGAGGGATGCAGAAAGGCAAAAATGATTCTCCAATGTATCTAGTTTAAACCAGATATTGGACGAATTCGAGAAAACGCCTGCTTCAGATGGAGACTTGGACCTTCTACAATTTTGGGAATCTCGCAAAACAATATCGCCAGAATTATACAAGTTGGCGACTATTGTTCACGCTACACCAATGACACAAGTCAGCGTCGAAAGGTTGTTCTCAGGGATGAGATTTATTTTCTCAACCCTGAGAGGAAATCTTAAACCTGATATGTTAGATGACATTTTGGTAGTCAGAACAAATTCAAACTTCATTAATAAGAATATTAAATGTAAAAAAACAAAAAAACAAAAAAAAGTTAGTAACAAAGAGGTTACTGATGAGTCTAGCATCAATTCACAGGAGAATAATTCTGCAAATACTTCTGACAGTAACACTGAATTGATGCTAGACGACAGAATGGACACGGACGTTCAAACTATCGTTGTTGATAAATCTACAATGTAGAATAAAATAGTTTGTAGGTCTCTTTAAATTAAATAAATGTCTAATAAAACTAAAATATATAGCATTATTTTTATAAATAATAAAATTCTTCTCCAAAATTCAATTATTTAAAAAATTTTTTGAAAATATTCTTGTCAAAATTATTTAAAAATTAAAAAAAAATCTTGTTAAAATTATTTAAAAAATTTTTTTAAATTCTTCTCAAAAATTCAATTATCTTTATAAATATCAAAATTAAATTACTTTTAAACATTTCTAGAAAAAGTTTGTTCAAAGTTTTAATTATCTTTATAAATAATAAAATTCTTCTCCAAAATTCAATTATTTTTAAACATTTTTAGAAAAAATTTGTTCAAAGTTTAAATTATTTTTGTGAATAATAAAATTCTTCTCTGAAATTCAATTATTTTTTAAAAATTTTAATAAAATTCTTGTCAAATTTTTAATTTTCTTTAGAAATAATAAAATTTATCTTAGAAATCCAATTAATTACCAAAAATAATAAAATTCTTTCTTGAAATTTAATTATTTTCAAAAGTTCTTATAAAATTCTTTGCAAAATTGAATTATCTTTAGACGTAAATAAACTCTTTACAGAAATTCAATTATTTTGAAAAATTTTATAACCATTTTTTTGTAAGTTGTTTAATTTCAAAAAGATTTGAATTTGAATCTTTTGAAGAATTTTAATTCCTATGGAAAAATAATAATTAAATATTAAAAAAAAAGAAGTTATTGATGTTTTTGAAAAATTTGCAAGGAATTTGTAAATAAATGTAACAGAACATTTTTTTTACTCAAACTTTTTTCTTTAAATTTAAAAAAAAATTTTATTTTATTCGCATTTTACTAAAAAAAATCTCGATAAAGTCGATTAGTCGCATTTTTTCACAAAAAAGTCGAAAAAAGTCACATTTCCTTAGAAAAGTCGAAAAAAATCGAAAAAGTCGCACAATCCGAGCCCTGCAAAGTTTGTAAAGTTTGTAAAAGTTGCGAATTTTTTTTTTTAATTCCCATTAATCGTGGGCCTAAAACGATTATTGGCCCTAGCTTGGTCCTAACTGGGCAACACCCTTTTTATATATCCTAGGCCGGTCCTAACTTGGTACCAGCTAGAAGATCCAGTTATAAGTTATAACTTATAAAATTTTTTAGGAAAATAAATTAAATAGTTTTTTTTTCATTTTCAACATTTCAATTTTGAAAATTCATACTTCTTGAAAAATGATTTTTACACTGTTCTATTAATTCTAGAAATTCATAGAAATTGATTAATTTGAAATGTTTTCTTAGAAACTAAAAGAAAATAACAATTAAAATAGTAATTAGATTGATAAATTTTTTCTCATTTTCCGGGAAAACATTTCAAAAATCGAAATTTCACTCTTTTTAAAAATAATGTCTGCACTGTTCTATTCAATCGAGAAATTTATGAAAATTATTAATTGTAAACTTGAAATGTTTTCCCAGAAAGTAAAAGAAAATAAAAATGAGAATCGTAATTAAATAAATAAATTTTCTTTTCATTTTCCTGCAAAACATTTCAAAATTCACATTTCTTGAAAAATAATTTCTAAACTTTTCTGTTAATTCTACAAATTTATAGAAATTGATTAGTTTAACATGTTTTCGCAGAAACTAAACGAAAATAACAATTAAAATGGTAATTAAATAAATAAATAATTTTTATTTTATTTTCCGGCAAAACATTTCAATTTTAAGAAATTCACATTTCTTGAGAAAAAATTTCTAAACTGTTCTGTAAATTCTACAAATTTATAGAAATCATTATTCTGAAATGTTTTTTTAGAAACTTAAAGAAAAAATAACAATTAAAATATAGTAATTAAATAAACAAATAATTTTTTTCTCATTTTCCGGCAAAACATTTCAATTTTGAAAATTGACACTTCTTGAAAAATAATTTCTGCACTGTTCTGTTAATTCTACAAATTTATAGAAATTGATTAATTAAAATTAATTAATTAATTAATTAATTAAAACTTTTAAAAATAAGAATTCTGAAGGAATTCCGATCTGAATTATGAAAATTCCGATGGGATCGGAATTTTTATTGAAATTCTTATAAGAATTCTATCAGAATTCCGATCGGAATTTCGATTGGAATTCCTATAAGAATTCTGTCAGAATTACGATCTGGATTCTGAAAATTCCGATGGGATCGGAATTCCGTCGGAAATCAGGATTTTAATTGGAATTCTTATCAGAATTCCGATCGGAATTATAATAATATATTAATAAATAATACTAATATTATTTGTAAAAAATTTTGTGTAAAAAAGAAAAAATATAGTAATTACATATTATAATTTAATATTATGTAATTGTATTTTATGAATTGATTAAAATTTACTACCAGATACGAATCTAAATTGATTTTCTAATTTAGTTTTGTTTAAATTTGACCTCCAAAACATAATAGTCAATGTGTTTAGTTTCGATTCCAGAATCAAAACTAAATACACCGAATATTTAGTTTCGATTCCAGAATCAAAACTAAATACACCGAATATTTAGTTTCGATTCCAGAATCAAAACTAAATTATTTTTTCGTTTTTATTTAGTTTCGAAGCCATCCCTGGTTTGAACACATAAATAATTCACATTGTTTATAAAATTGTTATTAAAAATATGAAATTTTTAAATTTAGAATCATGCAAATATTTTCATTTAAAAGATTGAATAACTTTGTGTAATCAGTGTAAGTTCCATTAGCTTATTGTAAACGCGGCTTTTGAGTTATTAATTTTTTTTAAATGTTGTAATATTTTGTTAATGGAAAAAAATACCAAAAATATAAAATTTCAAGAAACGGTTAAAAGTGATCTTATGTTTAGTTGTGAACCACAGATTTTTATGACAGTTTTGACATTTTAAAAAGTCAATGAAATTTTTATAACACATAGTTGAGCTGGTCTGACCCTTTTTACATTTAAAATTTTTAGTCCTATCTTGCGGGAAATGGTTAATTTTTTCCTATTAATTAAAAGAAAAAATTATTAGGATTGTTTTTATTTTCGTAGTTCAAATATTTTTTGTGCTGCAGACGTAATTTTTTACTATTTTTCTGAGAAAAAGTATCTTAATCTTGACTGTTTTGTCACTTTTTAAAGTTCATTTTTATCAAAGATTTACTTTTTTTATCATATTGTGATATCATCATATTTTTCTGTAAAATAAATTTCATATTAACTGTGGGCATATAGGGGTCATTCACAAACTACGTCACATTCCTAGGGATGGGGGGTTCAACTGTGTGTGATGAAGTGTGAAAAAAAAATTTTTTGTATGTAAAAAATTTGACGAATGGGGGGGGGGGGGTAAAATCAGTCGGAAAAAGCGTGACGTAGTTTGTGAATGACCCCATAGGTAAAATATTTTATGTATTATATTCTGATTTTGTTGCTGTCGTCTTTGGAGCAACATATTTGTGTCTACAACATCTTAATTTAAGTTTACTGTATTTTAGAGTATAACAAGATGTGAATCCAGATGGTCATTGCATAAACAATTTGCTTCCTCTTTAGGATCATCAAGAAATTTGCTTCCTCCTGCGGAGTTCTCATGGTTTATGACAACATAAAATTTGTCACTCGATGGTTTTGGGACCGCCCAATACGAATATGAGGTCAGTGTTTAAAATTTGAAATGGCGGATACAATATTGCGGTTAACAAAATAAAATAACATTGGTACTTAGTCATTTTGCAGTTTTTCAAAATTTAAAATGAGATGATATAAGTATGTAAGTATACAACACAAACTTTAAACGCGTTTTTCTCAAAACCACATTTTTCCACGCTGCAGGATGTTTTTCTCGGAAACTACTGGACCGATTCTAAAAAATTTTTTACGAAAATCTTCGTCACATGGGTGGGTATCGCCGGAACTAGAATTATTTAAAAATATTCATTTTTACTATTTTTTTAAACCGAAAAACTGCCAAAAAAACCTTAATTTTCGAACAAAAAATTTGAAATTGGCGCCATTTTATTATTTTTGCATAAAAATTAAAAATTCTAGTTCGGGCGATAGGTACAGTCCTACTGAAGATAAAGCAACTTGAATTTTGTGTTTCAGATTTTTCTAACCTGAGAAGTCAATCCCGCAGTTGGCATCGGTATTTTTGGCAGGTCTAAAATTATAGTTAAATCTTATAAATAAACAAATAATATTTTTTTAATAAAATAAGGTTTTTTATAGAGTGAAAGAGTGTATTTATTGAACTAAAAAAAATGCAAATTAATATAATCCATAGGAATCGTAAAAAAAAATTCTAGAAAATAGCTTCATTTTCAAGCGTGCTCTCTAAATCTGAATCAGCGATAAGTATGCCACTATTTCAATTAGCGTATATGCGCTGTGAATTAGTGAAATTTCACTAAATAATCAGTGAAACTTCACTGATTAATTAGCGCATATACGCTGTTTTAAAATAGTGGCATACTTATCGCTGAGAATCAGTGAAATTTCGCTGATTCAGATTTAGAGAGTGTAAAGTGGTATCCCTATTGAAAATCCCCATATGGGAAACCACATGGGATCCTATGTCAAAAACCATGTAAAACCCTACTTCCATGAAGGAAACCACGTGGTTTACCATGTGGTTTCCCATGTCAAACCATATGGGAAATTGAGACAGGATTTTAGTTAGGAATAGACATGGGGAATTTGAACACTTCATCTATGCATAAAACCATATCAAATCCCACATGTTTTTCCCATGTCAAATCCTAAACCAAATCCCATGTGAAAAACATTATCATTTATTTATAATTATTTTCCCAAGTCAATCCCCAAGTGAAAAACAGTATCATTTATTTATAATTATTTTCCCATGTCAAATCCTAAACCAAATCCCATGTGAAAAACATTATCATTTATTTATAATTATTTTCCCAAGTCAATCCCCAAGTGAAAAACAGTATCATTTATTTATAATTATTTTCCCATGTCAAATCCTAAACCAAATCCCATGTGAAAAACATTATCCGCCTTATTGAATATCCCTACATGGGAATCCACTTGGAATTTTACAAGGGATTTCACAAGGGATTTATATGGGAATTGACATAGGATTTCATGCAAGATTTCACCTAGGATTTAATATGAGATATCACATAGTATTTTATTAAAGATCCAATGAAGAAATTTTCAAAGGATTAAAAATTATTTAATAAAAAATTAAATAATAAATAGTATTAGTGTTACAAGTCATCAAAAAAGTAAAAAAACGATCATTTGAAACACGTCCTCTCTGCTACAGGTTCTCAGCTTTTATATACTTTTAGAATCGTCTCAACAGCGAGAGAAGTCACTTTCGCCACCTAGCGGTGAAAGTATAGGAGCGACAGTAATCTTTAACATTACTAACACAGGTTTACAAATTAAAAACTTTTTTTTGCCAATCGAACAAAACAATTTTTTTTCGAATAGTAGGTGTTTTTTAAGTAAGAAAATCATAGTTTTAATTTGTTTCCCTTGTGCAGTTTTTCTGTAGCTTCAAATTTTGCATTTTCGAGGTGCGACGCCACTTAAACTTACCTGTAGGAAAATTAGCTTGTCAAAATATAATAAATGAGGTATCATTGGAAAGGTTATTAAATTACCTTTCGATCCATAGGTCACAGAATAAAGTTCAACAAAAAACGAGAGAGTTACAGTCGATTAAAGATGAAATTTCATGACAATTTTGATGATTTTTAGACATTTGAGTAACTTCTACTATTTTTTTCTACATCAAACAGGAAAGAATGTTTAGGTTTTAATTTTTTTATTGATGGACTATATCATTACACAAATTTTGAGCCTTTGTGGACCTCGATTGGATTAAAAATGACAATTCTACACTAAATTTAAATTCTAACACTCTAAAGTTAGTAAAATCACTAATAAAGGATTTCTGAAATCGTAGATTTCAAATCCAATGTTAGTTTTCTAAATTTCAAAATGGCGGATCTAATATGGCGTCACGTTTTTAAAAATCGATTAAATTCGTCTTAAATTCGTTACTCAGGGGTTTTCGGGGTCGCTGATTACGAATCTGATGTCAGATTTTAAAAATTAAAAATGGCGGATCAAATAGGTGCAAATTCGATGGATTTTAAAAAACTCGTTCACCATTATGAATCCATCCTTTTCAATTTTCGAAATCCGACATCAGATTCGTAATCAGCGACTCCGAAAACCCCCGAGTAACGAATTTAAGACGAATTTAATCGATTTTTAAAAACTTGTCCGCCATATTGGATCCGCCATTTTGAAATTTAGAAAACTAACATTGGATTCGAAATCTACGATTTCAGAAATCCTTTATTAGTGATTTTAGTAACTTTAGCACTTAACCAAATTTTATTACTTCAATTTTTGCTGCAAATGTTTAAGGGATACTAAAAATGAAGAATGTAGTTTCGTTCACTAAATTTAGTGTAGAATTGTCATTTTTAATCCAATCGAGGTCCACAAGGGCTCAAAATTTGTGTAATGATATAGTCCATCAATAAAAAAATTAAAACCTAAACATTCTTTCCTGTTTGATGTAGAAAAAAATAGTAGAAGTTACTCAAATGTCTAAAAATCATCAAAATTGTCATGAAATTTCATCTTTAATCGACTGTAACTCTCTCGTTTTTTGTTGAACTTTATTCTGTGACCTATGGATCGAAAGGTAATTTAATAACCTTTCCAATGATACCTCATTTATTATATTTTGACAAGCTAATTTTCCTACAGGTAAGTTTAAGTGGCGTCGCACCTCGAAAATGCAAAATTTGAAGCTACAGAAAAACTGCACGAGGGAAAAAAATTTAAACTATGATTTTCTTACTCAAAAAACACCTACTATTCGAAAAAAAATTGTTTTGTTCGATTGACAATTTCACTGTAAACCACCCAGTAAACGAAAACTAATTGAAATGAATTAAAAAGAATTCACAAAGAGCTTTCGTGAATCCCGCTTTGTGACAAATACGAATTGGAGCCATGATGCAATTTTCCTGAATTCGTGAAACTGTATTGAACTTCCGAACCTTCTATCCGTACCAATTCACTGGACAAGTTTTGAGCCTTTAATTTTTTTCAATTCGTTAGCACGAATTCAATGCATTCCTTGGCCATTTCTTTCGAATGCGAATTCGTTTGGACAAATTGGTACATATTGAATTAAATTCAATTGAATATACAAAGAGCTTGAGTGAATCCCGCTTTGTGACAAATACGAATTGGAGCCTACCAAAAATGTTAATTCGTTTCAATTCATTTGAATTAGTTTTTTTTTACTGGGCAGTGTAAGGAAACCATGTGGAATACCACGTAGGATTCCATGTGGTTTCCTACGTGGGGATTTACATGGGATTCCACATGGTTTCCTTAGTAATGATAAAGATTACTGTCGCTCCTATACTTTCACCGCTAGGTGGCGAAAGTGACTTCTCTCGCTGTTGAGACGATTCTGAAAGTATATAAAAGCTGAGAACCTGTAGCAGAGAGGACGTGTTTCAAATGATCGTTTTTTTACTTTTTTGATGACTTGTAACACTAATACTATTTATTATTTAATTTTTTATTAAATAATTTTTAATCCTTTGAAAATTTCTTCATTGGATCTTTAATAAAATACTTTGTGATGTCTCATTAAATCCTAGGTGAAATCTTGCATGAAATCCTATGTCAATTCCCATATAAAATCCTATGTGAAATCCCTTGTAAAATTCCAAGTGGATTCCCATGTAGGGATATTCAATAAGGCGGATAATGTTTTTCACATGGGATTTGGTTTAGGATTTGACATGGGAAAATCATTATAAATAAATGATACTGTTTTTCACTTGGGGATTGACTTGGGAAAATAATTATAAATAAATGATACTGTTTTTCACATGGGATTCGGTTTTACATGGCTTTTGACATAGGATCCCATGTGGTATCCCATGTGGTTTCCCATATGGGGATTTTCAATAGGAATGAACCCTTAATAAATGTTTAGCGTTAAACTTTTCTAAAAATTTAAGTTACTTTTTCATGTAAATCTAACAATGATAATTGATAATATAAACTAGTTTTCATGTAATTTTCTCAGTTGGTAATAATGTAATATTAAAATGTTGATAGTGTACTTACCCGCAAAACTTGAAATTAGGCGCAAATATCATCTTAACCCAAATGAATCTATAACTTTTTTTTGGATTAAAAAGTATTAGAGGAATTAATAGTGATCTATCTAAAAAAGTATTATTTTCAAAAATTATCAACTAATATTACTAAAAATTCCACAATTTTTAACGTGATCAGTAGAACATTTAGAAACAAATTTATTTGACAAAATTTTCTTTAAATAAATCAATAAATAAAATAAATAAAATTTCTAAAAAAAACTTTCTACAATTTACATCTTGAAATATTAAATAATTTCTTATTTATTAATATAAATTATCATTGAAAAGTCAATAATTTGACATAGGTTTCTTACGAATATTGAATTGTTATTAAAATAATTTTCATTAAATTTCTATATATTAACAAAGTGTACAGAAAAATTGTTACCTCTATATTCTTAAAAACTACGTAGCTTACATATTTTTAACATCAAAATATACCTAATATTAGCCGCTTTAAAACCTGCATTTCTTCTCGTTAGAGAAAATAATCTGAATTTTCTCGTTTCTCTTATAAAAATGATGATAAAAAATAAAACAATACCTCAAAAATTCTCAGAACATTTTTCTCTTTTACACACTCATTCAAACGTACATCGTTTCTGTTATCTATTCATTATTTATATTTTATTTATTTATTGATATTTTAAAAATTACTGAATACTCAATGGAAGAGCCAAATATGTACCAATCAAAGAAAGTTCTAGTTATCAAGATATCACGGAAATTTAGAGCAAATTCCACATATATTCTCTTTGTACAACTTTGTAATGCAAACTTGATAAAAGAAAATGGATTATAGCTTTAAACTTCCCTAATATCACGATAAACAGGTAAAAGTTTTAGCTTTTTAAAGCTAATTTTTTATGCCATTAAAAAACAAACGTACAACAACTAAAAATTAATTTGATATCAACTTCATCTTCTTGCTTTAAAAAAGTTTAAAGTTTTTCACTTCCTAAAGGTACAATTGTACTTGATAGATTAAAAGTAAAATTGTTTATTTGCTCATTTGTCTTAGAATTTGTACTATACTTATAAAATTTTTTAAATATTTTTATAATTTAAATAAATGAAAATTTAGATTTTTAAATGAAAGGTATTATTAAATAGAATATATTAAAATATTTAAACAGACAATAGAGGGAGAAAAACATCTTAACTTCTTACTGCATGGTGTATCATATTGAACTTAAACTAAAAATTTTATTTTGTCGATTCCATCTAGAATTAACTTAATTAAATAGTTGTCAAAATTAAAATTACATATTTAAAACTGATTGGCCTTTTAATAAATGCAGATTTTAAACACATATATATATATATATATATGAATCTTCTAAAAATGAATTAACCGGCATAAAATGTACAATTTTAGGGTATTATAAATAAATTTAAACTATGAAAAGAAATTACTTTATGAAATAGAAAGCAAATAAAATGATAGTAAAACCAATTGGATGTACTTGAATCTATAAGAATACAAACTATTAAAAAAAACTCTAAAATATACTATGTAGTAATGGAATAGACTCCAATTTACTCTTTCTACGTTTGAGTTCTATTTTACAAACTTTCCCAAAAATTGTATTTTTTTAGTCACATTTTCTTTAAAAAATCAAATTTTAGTAGCGGGTCATTAAATTTTTACATGGCTCGAACCAGTGAAAGTATTTAAAAATACGGACTTTACGGACCAAAAGTGAAAAATTACGAACCAATTACTGACAAAAATATATTTTCAGAGTCAAATAAGAAAACATTTTACTTAAAACTATAAATTAAATTTTTCATAACTATAAAACATAAAGATATCGATAACTCCGAGTCTTCGACTATAGGAGTGATCGATTTCTTCATGTTTTGTAATAATTAAAGATGATTCAAGCATTTTTAACTAAGATTCTTCTTTAAATCGATTATTTTTTAATAATTTTCGAAAAAGTTTTCTGACAATTTTGAAATCCATTTGTTTACAATATTCAATTTTACACGGAGAAAATTTATTCCTGAAATTTTACTGAATTTAGTTCGGTAAAACTGGGATGAAGTGTCAAAACAGTAATTTTTCAAGAACTAGACTGTAAAAGAAATTGCATTGAAAAATAATGTAAAAATCATAAAGCTCACGATACATGTATTAGCGCTTCAGTTACAGTTCGGTAAAACGTAAGCCAAGTGCTCGCTACATTCATATTTATTGAATAGTTCGGTAAAACGTAAGATAAAGTCTTCGGTAAAACTGACGAGTTGCAATTTATTGAATAGTTCGGTAAAACGTAAGATAAAGTCTTCGGTAAAACTGACGAGTTGCAATTTACTGAAAGTTCGGTAAAACTTGAAGAACAAAAATAAAAAATAATGTTACTTCAGTAGATCTATATTAATAATGCCGTAACTCTCAATTTACCTACTTTAATCACTACCTAATCCCCCTACAATTGTTTACGAACAAATACTAATTGATACACCTGCCTACAGTACATTCTAAACGCATACACTAATACACACATCGCACGCTTTACATTAATGCTTCAGAAAGTTTCAACTGCCCTTATATATTAATCTCAATTTTATTTCACCGCTTGTGAGAAAGATTCAAATTAATAAACTATCGTTGTACAAAATTAAAAATTATTTATATTAATGAATCATTTCTTACTATATTCAAGGTCAATTTATGAAATATTTTTAAATTATGTTTTTATTATTATAAAGAAAAATGTTTAAATTTGTATTTAATGTAACAAAACAATAATTTATGAAAATCCTTATTATTCTCAAATTTTTGTGTTTAAAATTAAAAATATACATATTAAAAGTGCAAGTTGAAAATTATTAAATTATAATTAATATAAAATTAATCTTTCTGAAATATTAAATAATAATTGTGAGGTATTAAAAAGCGAAAAGGAAATAAGCAAGTAAGAAAGT
Source organism: Leptopilina heterotoma (assembly GCF_015476425.1). NCBI lineage: Eukaryota > Metazoa > Arthropoda > Insecta > Hymenoptera > Figitidae > Leptopilina > Leptopilina heterotoma. Next base: position 2,652,961 of record NW_025111199.1, read on the forward strand.
AAGCAAATAAGAAAGTAAGTAATCAAGAAGGAAATAAGAAAGTAAGAAAGTAAGCAAATCAGAAAGTAAGTAATCAAGAAGGAAATAAGCAAGTAAGCAAAGTAAGAAAGGAGGAAATAAGCAAGTAAGCAAAGTAAGCAAGAAGAAAATAAGAAAGTAAGCAAGTAAGCATATAAGGAAGTAAGTAAGCAGAAAGGAAACAAGCAAGTAAGCAAGAAGGGAATTAGGAAGTAAGCAAATGAGTAGGTAAGCAAGTAAGCAAAGTAAGCAAGAAAGAAATAAGCAAGTAAGTATGCAAAAAAGAAAGTAAGCTAGTAAGAAAGCAAGTTATTTCCTTTTTGCTTACTTGCTTACCTACTTATTTACTTACTTACATACTTACTTATATGTTTGATTGATAACTTATTTATTTCCTTTTTGCTTACTTAGTTATGTTTACTTGCTTACTTACTTGCTTACTTACTTACTATTATTCATGTTTAATTAAAATGAATAAATTATATGTTAAAAAAATAAGTATGTTATTGCCATTTTATATTTTCTTTTTACATGATTTAAAAGCATTTATTACATATTTGGCAATTAATAAGTGTTTAAAATAATTAATTAATTGAATTTTAATTTAAATAATAATAAAATGATTATTAATTAAGTCTAAATAAGTTGGAAAAATCAACTATTAGTGTGAAAGTCTTTCATTTGGCTGCGGGACACTTGAAATAAAGTATTTCAATCCAGAAAACTAAAACTTTAGGCAAGTCAAGGAAGTTTTACCGAACTATTCCTGAAACGTTAGTGCCCATCAAGGAGGTATTTATTTAATTTACATTAAACGTTCAGTTTCAATTTTTTTTTAACTTTTACAGTACTAGTTCTTAAGGAATAAAGATATCACATTAGATTTTAAATATTGTTACCAAAAAAATAATATAAAAATTATTAAAAATTACGATTATGCTACTATATCCCAAGTTTATTGAAAAATTCGGTAAAATGTAAGGAACAAATTTTCTCCGTGTACGAAATTTCAATTATTTGTAAATTCTTCAATTGAATATATATTAGAAAATAAAAACTTAAAATAATATAAAAAAATTCAATCAAACTTTTTAAAAAAATTAATTTTAAAATTCAATTATTATCTAAAATTTTAACTGAAATTTTTTTTAAATAAATTTTTATTAGAAAATTCTACAATAATTCAATTATTTAAATACAAACATAGATAATTCATAGAATAATTGAATTTTTTTTTAAATTCAAATCCCATAAAGAATTTTATCAACAAATTTTTAAATAATTGAATAATTGAATTCTTTCGACGAATATTGTCGAAATTCTGCGATGAGTTTTATTATTAGTGAAAATTATTAAATCCCTAAGAAGAACTTTATTATTTTTGAACAACATTGAATTTTTGCGAAGAATATTGTTACTCTTAAAAATAATTGAATTTCTACAATAATTTGTAACTTTTCCAAAATTAAAATTTTTTCTAAATAAAATTCTTCTATTAATATATTATTTTTGATAATTTTTGCAAAACTCCATTGAGAATTTTCAAATTCATTTGTTTATAATTTACAATCTACAATTTCAAAAAAAAATCCGCAATTAAACTTTCTCAAAAAAATTAATTCCACAGAATTGTTAGTTAAAAAAATAAAGAATTTATATTTTCAAAAATTTCAAATTCAAACATTTTCAAAATTTAATTATTTCTAAAAATTCACGCTAAGTATAATGCTTTTAATATTCGATTATAATCTAAAATTTTAACTGAAATCCATTTTTAAATCAATTTTTATTAGAAAATTATACTAGAATTCAATTATTTAAATACAAAAAAACCATTTCGACGGTTTAGAGTGCAAACCTGCTAACTCCACTTTTTATCAAATTTGAGATTCTTTTTGTATTTAATAGATAAAGAGGTGATACATCAGCCAAGTAAAACAGTTTGACGAAATTATGTCTCTAAATTGCTAAAAAAGTGTTGTGAGTAAAACAGCTAACTCCATACCTGTCAAATTGCACTGCTATAACTCCACATAATATATTGTATTGTATTGAAATGTGTCTATATTTTGAGTGTAAGAGATATCAATTAAAATATATTTCAAAAGGAAGTACTTTTTATTATTAAGTAGCATTGTGTTGTTCTGTTAATAAAACAAATATACTGAAAGTTTTGTTCTATAAGAATATAAACTAAAAATTCTTTTGAATAATTTTTTGACTCTCCTGAAAAATTTCATAAATGTGAGTTAGCAGGTTTGCACTCTAAACCGTCGATTTATTGAATAATTGCATGTTTCTAAAAATTGAATTCATTTGACGAATTTTAATAAAATTTTTAAGAATAATTACATTTTTCGAAAATTTTGATTAAAATTGTAATAAAATTAATTTAAATTTTGCAATGAGTTTTATTATTTATGAAAATAATTGAGTTTCTAAAAAGAATTATATTATTTACGAAAATAATTGAATCACTGTAGAAATTTTATTTTTTATGAAAATAATTGAATGATTGCGAAGAAATTTATAAAAAATTTGTAAATAATTGAATTCCTCTGAAATTTTTATTATTTTATAAAAATATTTAAATGTTTGCTTAAAATTTTATTAAATTTTTTTTAAATAATTGAATTGTTGGTAAATTTTATTAAAAGAATAAATATTAAAAATCATTTAATTGAGGAAAATTTTTTAAATAATTGAAATTTTTCCAGGAATTGTATTAAAATTTTTTTGAAAATAATTGGATTTCAGAGAAGAATTTTATTATTTCTAAAGATAATTGAAATTTTGACGAGAATTTTTTTAATTTTTTGAGCGAAATTGAATTTCTGCGAAGTATATTGCAAGCCTTGGATCGACTTTTAAGGGGAGACCCCACCTTAATTTTGACCCCTTTAAAATAAAATTATTAAACGAGGTAATATTTTTTTTCTTGCATTATTTTTAACCTGAAAACATATAAGATGGTCAAAAATATTTCATTTTCATTTTTGAAGAAGTTAGAATTTTTTTCTTCTGACCTATTGCATATTATTGCAAATCCATGCGAGAAGTTGTTTAGAATGGTAAAATATGCATGGAAAAAAATTTTCGTTAAAAATATTAAAAACTATAAGAGAAGATCGATTTTTAATATTCAAATCTTTAAATTTTGCCGAAATTTCGAAAGCCGTAAATCTTTAATTTTTTTCCAAATTGTGTATATTTACGTAATTTGATGCTATTATTAAAAAAACATTGTTAAAATTTATATTTAGCTCATTTTCGTGGTAAATTCCATAAAAATCATAGTCCAAAGCTTTTATGGTATACTTTATATATACCGAAATAAATGCAAAAAGCCATGATTCTTATAGTTTTTACCATGAAAATGAGCTAATTGTCAATTTTAACGATGTTTTTTCGACTCAGAGCATCAAATTAAAAAAAAATAAAGGTTCAGGACTTCCGAAATTTCGGCAAAATTTAAAGATTTGAATATTAAAAATCGATCTTCTCTTACAGTTTTTAATATTTTTTAACGAAATTTTTTTTCCATGCATATTTTACCATTCTAAACAACTTCTTGCATGGATTTGCAATAATATGCAATAGGTCAGAAGAAAAAAATTCTAACCTCTTCAAAAATTAAAATTAAATATTTTTGACCATCCGTTAATAATTTTATTTTAAAGGGGTCAAAATTAAGGTGGGGTCTCCCCTTAAATGCAAACAAGTCAAGAATTTTTAGTTTTTGATTTTCTACTTTCCAGATTTTTTTCATTATTCCAATAATAACATTCATTCTAAGTTTTTGTAAAATTCCATTATTTCTAAATAATTTTTCGATATTTTGAATTTCTTGTTAGAATTATATATTGTTTTAACTTCGTAAAAATTCATTTCTTTTCTAGAATATTTAACTAAAATTTTTCTTTAAATTATAATTATTTTTAAAAATTTTGAGGAAATTCTTCGAGTGTTTAATTACTTTAAAAAAATCAATTGTTTTCAATTCAATATTACAAAATTTTGAATTTTCAAAAGTTTTGTAATTAAATAATAATTAATTGTAGGTAAATAATATCAATTGTTATAATTTGATAATTTTTTTTAAATGAGGATAAAATTTTATTTTATGTGTTAAAAAGACTAGCAAAAAAAGTAAACAGGAAAAGAATTGACTTTTGATATTTTTCGCATTTTGAATATCGAAATATGATGCATTTTATACCAAAAAAGAGATACCTAATCATCACATAAAAATCGTTTGATAGAATCATCAGTTTTTCGTATTTTACTGTTTTAAATTAAAGTTTAACGCAAAAAGTTCATTTTGAAAGATTTTAAAAATATTTTTCTTAAAGTCATCTTTTATATAATAGTAAACTTATACGAAATTTTATAAAAATATTAAATGACCCACATCAAACTTAAATTTCATCAGAAAATATGACACTGTTATATTCTCAAATAATGAATTATTAATATAATATTAATTTAATAATAATTCTATTAATCTCAAAGAAATAGATTTTCAAAGTTTAAATTAATTTTTAATAGTTTATGTACCGGTTTATTGCCGGTAGTGCAATTTAAATATTTATTACGTGACTTGTAAATATATCTTTAAATCTGGAACCGTAACCGAAACTATAAACAAAAATTTAGTCTATAGGTTTCGGAGTAAATTTGAAACGAGAATAAATAGTAAATGGAAATTTCGATTTCGAAAGAGAAATAAAAATCATAATTAAATATTAGTATTTAAATTTTACTTGTGACTATAAAATTACATCGAATGATAAAACAATAACTTTAACGCTTATTTCATTACATAAGAAATAAGAGAGAACAAAAAGGTTTTCATTACAAGTTTGAAAATACAAAACTAAAAATCAACCACTATCAATTTCTGTTCAATTCAGAACTGAAAATAATTAATCCCTGTCTCACATTCGGGAGTTAAACCTAGAACTACTTTCAGGTTCAGGTTTTGAAACTGAAACGAATGATCCTCTATTAATTATTTAATTAATTATATGAAATAGTTAATTGATTATTCACATTAATTTTATGTATCCTTTGAATAATGGTGGTTACAGCTCAGAGTGGTATTGAGCTATTACCTCCATAATAGTTTATTTAAATGTTCGAAAACAAAACCAATGTAGTGACTGTTTTTGTTTTCGAACAAAAAAATAGAATACTATTTGTAAAGACCCATCAAATTATAAAATTACCTTACATTTCTTTGAAAATGTAATCTATGAAACTGTCATATTCCTAAGGTAAGCTTATAATTGATGATTTAATATAATTACAGTAGACTTTTACCAAACTGCTAAAACTTGAATTTTCAGCATTCAGTATCTTTCTACTGTAATTACGCAACAGTTTTATATATTCATATGTAAAAAATACTTTTGTATATTTGATGAGGGCTAAGATCTTGACCGAAACGTCGGCAAAATATATCTATTTTAATAAAAAAAAAACTGATAGGCCATTGATTTCCCATCCTTAGAAAGATCTAATATTTTTAGTTCATATTATTTTCTCTATAGCTGTAAAAATGTTATAACGACGTTTTCATCCTACTTCTCTCTGCTCCTTTTTTTTAAAAATAAAAATAAATTTTGTAAAATTAAAATTTTTTAAGATTTTAAGATATTAAGAATACATTTTTTTCAGTATAAAAGAACTAAATTATTTTTGTTTTATAGAATAAGAAAACAAAAATGATTTTTTTTAAAAAAATAATACTTAATTGAACGATATGAAATTGATAACGTTAATCAACAGTCATTGTCATAAATTGGAAAATACATTTCTTATAAAAAAATATGTTATACTTAAATGCTACTAAAAGTATATTATGGACTCCATATTGTTACCAGTCGACACACATTTGATGAAAATGTGTGTATGTGGATAATATTGTTCAATACTTTTAATTCTGAATAATTTAATAAACACGTAATGTAATTACGTAATTTCTGAAGCGAATAAAGCTTATAATTTGGGAGTCATTTGCTTAATATCTAAATGTAAAGTGTAACGCACTTTTTTGATGCAACTGTATAATATTCGAACATTGCCATTTTTTACTTAATTAAGTGATTCTAAATACACTAAAGAGATTTTTTTATATACATGTATGTATAATCATGTATATGCGTGTACAAAGGTACATATTATCATCTATCGACAAAAAATATACAATTTTTTAACCACCTCTATTAATGATAAGAAAACATCTTTCAACATGAACAACATAAAAACTCAAATTATATTCCTATTATTTTCTGAAATCTTAAAAAAAATATCGACTATTTAAAAAAAATAGTTTATGTTAATTCATCTGTTAGTCAATTGAAGAAAAATATAATTTTTAAGGCTTTTCGTAATTCTTAATTCTCTTTTAAAAAAATTTACAAATTAGAAGAGCGATAAAATTAAATGTCTAACAGAAAAATTAATATAGTCTATTCGTTTAAACATCTTTTTGAAAATTTATCGGCATAAAACAATTTTTGTTTCTATACTTTTCACATTAAATTTTGTTTTCTGACAAACAGACAGTAAAGCCTGACAATTCCTTAAGATAGTGTATAAGAACACTTACATTTTGCATCTACTAAAAAACGCTATTGTCTTGATAATAAAATATATTCACTAAAATTTAATTTTATTAGAAGAAACTAAAACTAATATTTTACAAAATAATATTTGTAACTCACTACGAAGATACCTTATAAGAAACAAAATTTGTTTATAATTTTTAGAATGAAAATGCAGAAAGAATTTTTGTTTAAGTTTTCATTACATTTAAAATAATTAATAAAAACTGAACAAAAAACAATTAAACAAAAACTTAATGAAGATAAAAATAAATCATAAGCCTTAAAATATACGCTTCTAAGGTACCTTTCAACGAAGAGTGTCACATTTATTATTTAAATTTTTTAAACACTTTCATTATATAAAAGAAATAAAACACTAAGAACTAAAAATAATTAGAAATGTAAAAACAGCTTTGTAAAATAAAAAACACTATTACAAAAAACGTTATTATAAAATAAACTTACGGCGTTCCATCTCATTGGTTGAAAAAACCAACATAGACCAGTAAAAAAATTCTAATTTACAACATTCTATTAAGGACTGTAACAAAATAATTGCACAACGCACATACAATTTTGCTCACAGTTTTTAATTTGTTTTCTTATTATTAATTTTACTTTCCAACAAATATTTCATGTACATTTGTAAGAACTATAAAGTTCTACTTTCACTGCAGCAAAAATCAAGTTTTTTTTTGCTTTATTTTTTTGTAAAAAATTGATTGATATCTTGGATTAAATGCAATTTTGTTACGATTTATAATATTTAATGGTTAAATTTAGATTTTAAATTCCGCAATATTAAAATTCCGGAATATTTTAAGTTTAAAATAAAAGAATAAGTTAACATTTGTTTTTTTTCAATTTAAAAATAGTTTAAAAACTTTTTCAAAAAGTTTATCTATATAATCTCCTGAGAAAATATTTTATTTTAAGACATGTAGATTTATCAGTAAATGTGAGCATGAGAAACGTTAAAAGTTCTTGTCAATAGCAAACATGTACCTTTGTATTGGATTACAAATAAAATTTAAGCATGTCGTCATATTGTAAAGAATAAATATAACTAAGAACTATGAACTCGGAGGAGGCGTTGTTGGAGTCGCCAATGAAGTTGGTGATACACTTGATATAACTGTGGAAGTTGCTGCTTGCTGTAGTGGCAAAAATGCAGAACCTAAACTTGGCTTTAATTGGAACGCCACACACGGTTTCGAGTAGTAATCAAGTTTGCTGAGGTCCACTAAAGGTCTCCTAGAAATATTAAAATGTTTTCATTTTTAATTTGACAAAAATAATTACAAAATTTTAGATACAACAGAACCTAAGCGTATTCTCTAAAAATCATGAATTTGAATTTCTAGTGTTTAGCGTCCTGACACATGAATATTTCCCAATTGTCAAGTAACCGAACAGTTAGAATATGAATAAAATGACGTGAATAGTGAACAGTTATCAGTGTACGACAAAGTCGTAAAATTGCCATCATGTGCTACCAAGACAACAATGTATCAAAAATTTTTAGATGCAGCTAAAGACGATGAGAATATTAGAGAAGTTGCGCATTCGACATTTTTCGATATTTGGCAAACATATTGTCCCCACATCATTACGATGAAACCAGCAACAGATCTTTGTGATATTTGTCGCCAAAATCATTTGCAGTTAACAAATATGCAAAAATTAAGTGTTGAAGAGCAGGGACAAATTATAAAAATTGCGACCGATCATTTGGAAGAAGCGAAAGGGCAAAGAGACTTTTATAATTTTACCGCCAAAAAGCCAGATCGGAATCCGAATCTAAGCTCCTTGTCCTGTCATTTGATTATGCACAAAATATTAGTTATCCCAGCAGCCCACAGCTAGTTGGTGCATCGCACTTTAAATCAAATTGAAAATGCAGTTTGTTCGGGATAAATAATTAAGGAAACAGAGTCCAAATGAATATCACCATCGACGAAGAAGATCAAACAGGAAAGGGTGACAACGCAGTTATCAGTATGTTGCATTACATTTTAAGTATTAAGAAAACTAAGAATCTCGTTCACTTTGCTGATAACTGTGTAGGACAAAACAAAAATAATGATATTTTGCCTTATCTCCTTTGGAGGGTTGTAAAAAAGCTCAATAAATCCATTTCACTTAATTTTCTCTTAACGGGACACACTGAATTTTCGCCGGATGGCAGTTTTGGAATTATTAAATCCAATTTTTCCAAATCCGTTGTGGATTGTTATCAAGACTTATTAGAAGTCATACAATCCTCTTCGCCAAATAATTTTAATGTTGCGATTCCCAGTAAAGATCCATCGACAAACATCCCCCAGGTCGAGTGGACAGAATGGGATTCCTATTTGGCCCATTTTTTTAAAAAAGTTCCCGGCTTAACCAACTATTATCATTTTATTTTTTGCGAAGATATGAGCATCAAAGCGAAAAAATTTGCAAACTGCAATAAAATCGAAGTACACAAGAAAACAGTACTTGATGAAAAGGATGTTTTGCCTTTAAAAATGATTAAACCACAGGGATTGTCAGCGCAAAGGGCTTGGTACTTGTACGAAGAAGTTCGTATCAACAGAATAGAATTTAGGCGCAGGGATGCCGAGATTAAGAGGGTCCTCAGGAAACAGAAGACCTTAGCTTTCAAGGAGTTCTATGAGACTATTTCCCCATCTAGAGGAATGTCTACTCTTAGGAGGACCATTGAACTCCATCCTTGTTTGATAAATTTTATCAGCCACATGACTGCAAAAAGATTTGTTTCATTTAACGCTGATGGTTCCGACCTTAAACCATGTGCACGGAGAGAACTTTAAACCGTGAAACACAGTGTCATCATGAAAGTAAAGGATGAACTCACATTAAATTTCCGAGCAAAAGTTAATCCCGTGACAGTGATCCGAGAGTGGTTCATGAGAAGTTGTGCGTATTGATATAATAATAGTTAGAAGTATATAAAATAAAGAGAAAATAATATTTTTTGAAAAAGAAGAAAGTTCAATCATCATGGATGATTATGTCTCCAACTTGCTTAGAGATTGGAATCTCTCATCATTACAAAATTTATTCAGATGTAAGTAAAATTAATTTAAAGTATATTTCAAATTGTTTTCCTTTTAAATTGTATTTCGTGATTTTTAAATTAAATTGTAACACTCACTTAGTAGTAAAATTTTCTGTTTAGTTCACAAGATAGACAAGACGAGATTTTTTTCCTTAACTGAGGACGAAATTTCAGAAATTATTCCTAAAGAATTAGGAATAGAAATAATTTCCGATTTCAAGTTGAAATATAAATTGAATTTATTTTCAAACTTAAATGGCAATGTTGATATTGCAAATAATAATGAAGAAGAAAACAACAACTTATTCAATTTTACTGTGACAAATGATGAGACTTTTGACATTGACAATATCAACATTGAAAATCTCAGTTGTAACGAAAATATAGAAAAATTGCAAAATACTTTTTTTCCTTTTTAATTTGAAATTAATATTTTACAAATTTTATGAGACGTTTTTAAAGACATTATTAAAGTTAATTATTAACTAAAATATTTTTTTTAGTTGCAAAAATATGCCACTTTTCCAATTATTGTGCAGTACTTTAGTTGGCAGATTTATACTTTATGAGTACTCGAAAAATAAAACTTTTTCAAGAAAAGATTTAAGCAGAATTGTCATAGAAAATGCAATAAATAAAACTATAGGGACTTTAATGCCATTTTCGTAAGCATTAATTTATAAATAATTTCTGTATTTAGTTTATCAACATTTCTTTATTTACTATAATAATATTTTTTATTGTTATGTTCGCAAATGAGGAGTAAGCGGACAAAAGTGGATAAGTCCATTTTTTACTGTTTCGAGAAATTTAAACAAATGCAATTTGACACATAACCAAAGTTAATTTCAAAATGGAAAAAATATATACTGAATTATTTATATCAGAATACTTTTTTAGACTTAGTAGTCTCATTATTAATTAAAGTGAATTATAAATAATGAATTTTATAATTTTGGGCAGTTCATTATCTAAAAAAATTAAAATTTCAAATCTTGTTGGTTAATCTCCTCTCCTTTTTAACCTTTACCTCAGAGAACTAGAACAGTATCTTCCCCATAACATAAAAGCAAGCGATTATGTACGCTGATGACCTTTTTCTCTAATCGGAATTCAATTCCTCACTCAACCTGGACCACTATTTGTCTGTTGCCTTAGAGAGTCTATCCATTTGGCTAAAAACTTTGGGTATGAACATTACCCCCAAAAGACAACTTATATATTGTCTAAATCACAAGCAACTTTCGACGATATACAGATCCAAATAGGGTGTGAAACCACCACGAAACATTTAGGCATTTTTTTGGATCGCAAACTCTTCTGGTCCTCGGACATTATAATGATCGCTGATAAAATAAAAAAAGCCATAGCCGTTCTTAAGATTGTCTCACATAATACTTGGGGAGCTTCTCTCCTTCTCTCATTAACTATTTACAGAAATATCACCCGGGCAATCCTTGATTGAGGCAGACCGCTCCTTGGCACCTCTTAAATAACCACCTTTAAAATTTTAGACAGAATTCAATCTTCAAGTACTCTATTTACTCGGCTATTAAATATGCAATAGAAAAAGGCAAAACCCACTCAATGATTGTTACCATCTATCTTCTCCTTGAAAAGACTTAGAAATTGCCTATTATATAAGGACAACCCTCTCTTGATCTACAAAATCCTCGATACCCTTTATCACATTTCTTACATTACCCCCCCCCCTGTTTCTATAAATTCTTATGAATCCCAGCACACAACATCCTGGGAAATGAACACATTGACTCAATATGGAGGGAAATAAACAAAAATCAGAGTAGAATTTATTTGTGCCCCGGACAGGAAAGCTTGGTTTTCTCGTCTTGAATATTACATTGAATCAGTGAATAGTGTTCCTATTCTTCAATATGGCTTTCGCAAGGGTCGATCCACAATTGATTGTGTGTCTACGTTCGCAACTGACATCAAGCACACTCTTGCTTTAGCTTTGGACTTAAAGGGAGCCTTCAACAATATTCTCCCAACTGCTATATATAAAATAGATTGATTGAACTACGTATACCAGATAAAATCAATAACATTGTTTCCTTTGTAATACAACCAAAAAATTTGTTTTTTTCTTCAGGTTGCAAAGACTTTCACGCCTCCTTTGTTAGTGTACCTCAAGGAGGAGTTCTATCTCCCCTTCTTTTCAATTTAGCTTTAAGTAAAATATTCTTACTAATTCCGCATAATATTAAATGTTTAATGTTCGCAGATGGCCTTTTAATCTATGTAAGGACAAACAACATTCCTGAATCTCTCAAGGTACTCAAAAAACTCGTAGAAGTTCTTGTACCATGGCTTAGTGACGTAGGCTTATCCATTTTTCCAGGGAAATTTCAACTTGCTGTCTTCTCAAGAAGTAAAGAAAAATTCGGAAAGACCTTGGCATTTTTCTTGATCAAAGACTAACTGGTCCAAACATATTCATGAAATATCTCTCAGGGCATCGTTGGCCATAAATATAATGTTAGAGTTGTCGTTAAAATCTCCTGGGGTGCCAATTCTGAAGCTATGTTAATGGCGTATAGAAGATTATTTAGGGCCCACCTCGAATGGGGATGTCAGTTATTCTTGTCTGCAAGTAAGATACTGTAGTTGACGAAATTAGATAGAGTTCAATTCGCGGCTTTCAGAGTAATTTTGGGTTGTATGCGCTCCACTCCAACCGACATCTTATTGTCAGAAGTTCACGAGTCTCCTCTCTATATTCGAAGACACATGTTATGCAGGACCCATATGACGAAAAATCTTGTTTAAACTTGCAACATTTAACTATACCGTCTACCTTCAGTCAATAATTGCATTACAGCATTACCTATTTCTTCTTCTTCCCATCTTTAGTGTTCTGACAGTCGGTAGTGCCAAAAGTCAATTAAGAAGAAGATTTCTCTAAAAGTTATCGCGGTCCCACTATGAAACTTGTACGAAAATATTCTTAATACTTTTGGCTATCATTAGAAAAAAGAGAAAAATCAAAGGGGGGAGGGTGTTTTTCAAAAACTAAAAAAAAATTAAATAATTAATGAAAATTTTTTTTTCAAAAAAATTTATTTAAAAAGTACTGATTATACTGAGAAATTTAAAAGAAAAAACTTTGAAAAATATTAAAAGCAACCAGTTATCTCAATTTAAAGAAATTAATACATAAATTTAAAAATTTGAATATATGTTCAAAAATGTTTTGAAATATTTAAAATCGTCTTCACTTTATTATTTCTTACCCTTATACCCGTATAGTTTACAAGGGAAAACAGTTTCAAGAAAATAGCTAACATAAAAAATTCGTCGACCAGTTCACATGGAACTGATAATTTCTAAAATTTATGCTTTCATGCTCAAGCATAAAGTTCTAGTCTCTAATTGCAACTGTTCTTTTTTATGATGATTTAAAAATTTTGAAGTTAAAAAAATTCGAAGACAATTTAAGGTTTCTGATAATTTGACATTTTTCTTCTTCTTTGGGCAGTATTAGGGATGCAGATATGCAAATTGTTTCAAATTTTCAACTGTAAAATTGCGGATAAAATCCGTTTGGATATTTTCATCTCATAAGGCAAAAGAAATTAATAACGTGAACCTTAGACTAACAAAACATTAAGAAATATAATAAAAAGTAAATACCTGGCGTCTTCGACGAATTTTAGATTCACTTTCTCACAACCATCTGGTGGTTCCCTGGCTAAAAACCTATTAATATGAGGTGATGTACCGAGACGACTCTCTTTTTCTTGTTCTGGAGTTGAACCACGACTGCCACCTGTAAAAATTGAAATTTCTTTACATATACAAGTAAGAAGAAATTTTGGTTTGGAAATAAAAAGTAATAATCATAATAATAGAAAACATTAATGAAAGTACCTTTGATAATTTAAAACTACATTAGATTTGAAAGATTAAGCTTACATTTAAATTTTTAGAGATCATCACTTACCAGAAGAATATGAACTTGAAGGTATATCGACGGCTGGAGTTTGTGTATTTACACTGCGTGTAGTGGATCTTAATAAATCCGCTAAGGGTGCTCGATGTCCTTCTGGAGTGATTTGCTCTCGATATTTTGCATACTGAAAATTACAAATATTAATGATTAAAGAAAAGTGTGTTAATAAATTGTATTACATTATTACTTAAAATAATACTGATATTTTTAAGATATCTTGGTTGCTTTCGTAAGAAGCGTCTGTATATAAATTACATAATAAAGAAATTTCAGTGACTATTGACCATTCTTAAATAAAAACATATTGCTTCACTTACCCTATCTTCAACAGTGTGATCAGAGTCATTAGAACAAATTGATGACTTAAGTACAAGTCCTTCGATTTCCTGATTGAGACCTTCAATAGAAGAACGCATGGGAGGTCGTATCGCTTTCGGCACGCTTAAAGGATTTGGTCTCGTACTTAAATTAAACTGATTATCTGTGAACATTCAATATAAGTAAACATACATAAATGGACATTTTTAAATCCAAACTTGCACAAAAAAATTTTAAATATGGAATATAAATTCCATTATCAATAGTTTAATTTTGTCAAAATTCAAAGAAGTGAATATGTGTAGAGGAGGGATAAATAAATCTACTTACGTAACGGCGTCTGAGAAGCGATGCTGGGTAAAATAACAGTGTGATCTCCAGGAAGTGCAACCGAAGACCCACCGGGCATTATAAGACCAAAAGCTGCCGTTCTTTCCCTACTACTTGTTCCTTCTTTATTTGACCGTTGTAATCTAAATTATAACAAGGCATTAATATTAATTCATTAATTTACAGTTCATAAAAGTATTGAATACAATTTTCCAATAAGCTTTTTAACTAACCGATGCCTAAAGTATTTTTCCAATTTTTCATCTGTTGTAGTACTTTGTTCACTGGAATGGCGGACATACGCTTTTCGTGATTCATTGTTCCACTCTTCAGTCTAAAAATTATATATTATAATATAAATATAACCAAATTTTTCAACTGAAAATATTAATTATTAGTAAAAAAATTATTGAAAACTCAATTTTATTTTAATAAAAAATTTAATTTTCTCATTTGAATAAATAATAATAATCAACAAATTTCTTAAAAACATAGTGTACCATTAAAAATGCGACTTTAGAGTTACTAGAGGTCTTATACTATCTAACTTTACACATTTTCTTAACTTTTTCTATCCCTTTTTACACTCAACGGTTCCAAAAAATCAGAGATCTACCAATTCCCAAGAATTGAAATATATAATTTTGTTAACAAAGTTCTTACCTGTGTAGCTTTATCCACAAGAAGATTAGAATGAATATAATACGAATCTCGTGGCCATTGACCCTTCAAATATATCGTGTCTAAAGACGCTGTCCGACGTATATTTTGGTTCCCACTCAAGCTATTGCTGCAGCGACCACTTAAGGTTTTTGATTTTGCTGAAAACATTACAACTTCATTATTATTTTGAAATATTTATTTTTGTAAGCAGAGAAACCCATTTCATAGACAATGTACATTGTTACAAATTTTCATAAATATAAAACATACCAAAAGAAAAGTAATTTTTATTTACAATTCTTCACGGTAGGTATGAATCCATTGTAGGGCAGTTTCCCCTACTACACTCAGAAAATAAACGACAGCAAATATTACTGTCCATGATTACTTTCAACACAGGTGAAGTCTGAAGTTGGCGTCGGCGCTGAGCATCAAAAATTATTTTTTTCTTAAAACCGAAAAAAATGACTCAATTTTTTCCAACGTTTAAGATTAAAAAAGTACTCTTAAAAAGTTTTTTCATTCTTAGGTCAGACGCGGATTTAGGGGGGTGGTTTGCAGGTCATGACCACCCCCTTACAAGTTAATTTAACGTTGTTTTACATTTATATATATTAGCTGACCACCCCCTATTCCGAAATATTTATATAAACTGACAACCCTCTTATGTAAATGCTGGATCCGCCCCTGTCTTAGGTGAATGTAAAAAGTGAAATTAGTTAAAATATTATCACTAAAAAAAATAAAAAATAGTTTTCGATGCTGAGTGTCGACGCCAACGTTTGTACACATAAAAAACGAATCAAGTAATCTCGGCTATATTATAATAAATTTCTTTTATATTCGAAGGCTGCAAATATTATAATTGAATAATGATGCGGGTGAGTTTTTTTTACGAAGTTTAATATTATGTTTGTTTATTTGGTTGTCTCTCGGTTTATTTAGGACAAGTACATTACAATGTTTAATACTTTAGAGACATTAAAATTTTTTGAATTTAAAGGATGATGAGGATTCTTACCCTTAGTTATTGTAACAAACATTGCTTTAATGAAAAGAGTGATCGTGACAATAATAAAGTTAACACTAATTGTAAGTACAATATTTTATGATGTTTATATTGGTTTTAAACTGAACAAATATTTAACTTTAAAATTTAATTTTTAAGAGGGTGATGATTACTAGGCATTAGTTTAAGATTTATATTTTTAAAATTAGGCGACTTCAAAATTCCAACTATTTTCGTAAATCAGGATCATTTAAAATATTTCTAATTGAAGGGCTACATAAAATAAGGGGACGAACGCGAGGCTTGGAAGGGATAGTACCAGTCGGGTAGCAGTGACAAGCCTTGAGCCGCTCGCTGCTACCTGACTGATATTATCCCTTTCAACCATGCGTTCGTCCCCTTATTTTATGTAGCCCTTCAATTTCTCTTTCACAGATAGTGATTTTTGTCTTTATTACATCTAAAGTAATTATTAAAAGTTGATTTTAGTTTTGTACAATTAAACAAAATTTAAAATTTTGTTAAAAAAATCATTCACAAATATTCAGTATTTTCTTTAAAATTTATGAATATAACTTTTCTTGCTCTAAATTTTTCAAAGAATATAAATTGCCTAGTTTGATAGCTATTACATCAATGTTTATAGAAATTGTTGAACTTGAAGTGAAGCAAGTATCTAAAAGCATTCAGTCCAAGTGTACTGAAATTTTGCGAACCCAGTGCAAGTATCTCACAGTACCTTTTATCCTCAAAAAAGGTGAAAAGGGGAATTTTTTCCTAAAAAAGGGAACAAAAGGGGACAAAAAATATACCAAACAATAAATTAAAATTTGTTAAAACTTATATTAACAATGTTTTAAAACTCAAATTCCTTACAGTTTTGGATTCTTTGATAGAAAATAACATTTATTTACGAATTTCTTTAATTGTAATATTATTCGAAAACATCAATAACTTCATTTTCAAATAAATATTAAATCATTATTATTTTTCCACAGAAATTAAGATTTTTAAAAATTTCAAATTCAAACCTTTATAATTTTGATTATTCGGAAATTCTTTAATTAAAAATATATTAGAAAATAAAAATTTCAAATAATTTCAACAAAAATTCAATTAAATTCTATCAAAAAAATTAATTTAATTAATGGGGAGAGTCTCCAGTTGTGAGACACCTCCAGTTGTGAGACAGTCAATTTTTTTTAACATGCAATATTAAAAAGCCGATTGGTTTATATAAAAACCAAAAAAAAGTTATAAAGTTAAAAGAGTTTTTAAAAGTTAAAAAGTTTAAAGTTTAAAGTTTTAAGTTTTAAGTTTAAGTTTTAAGTTTTAAGTTTTTAAAAATATTTATATGTTTTATATGTATAAATATGTTTTATATGTATGTTTTTATGTTTTATTTTTTATTATTTTTTTATATGTTTTATATGTTTGTTTTTATATGTTTTTTTTTATGTTTTTTATATGTTTTATTTTTATATTTATATGTTTTATTTGTTTTTTTATATTTTTTTTTTTTTTTTTTTTTTTAAGTTTTAAGTTTTTTTTTTAAGTTTTAAGTTTTAAGTTTTTTAAGTTTTAAGTTTTTTTAAAGTTATAAAGTTGGAAATTTTTTTTTCTCATATACGGAAATATTTTTGGAATTTTAATATCTTAATATTTAATATTCAATATCTTTTTTAATATCTTTTAATGTCTCAAACTAGCTCGAGCGGCTTAAAAATTCCACTGCCTTATTCCAAACAGAAAAGGATCTCTAATAATGAGAGACATTTCTGACTCAGATGAGAGTCACTTTTGTAAAATGTTTAACCCCTTCACTGTGTTTGACGTCTATAGAGGCAAAAATAATTCGTGCCACCAGTGTGTATGACCGCTATAGCGGTATCTAAAAGGAAAATCACTACAATAAATGAAATATGAATATCAATGAATATTTAAAAGTTTTTGGGGTCGCTGAATTCGAATCTTTGATCAGAATTAAGAAATTCAAAATGGCGATCAAAAAATGTTTAAAGTTTATAAATATAGCTGAACATGCTCATTAAGGGGGTTTTGAGGTCTCTAAATCCAAATCTTTAGTCAAAATTTAAAAATTCAAAATGGCGGCTCTAAAATGGCGAACGAAAAAAATTTTAATCCGTAAACTTGGAAATTTTTTGATCGCTATTTTGAATTTTTTAATTTTGACCAAATATTTGGATTCAGCGACTCCAAAAACATAAAATATAATGATATCAATTAAAATTTAATTTAAAAAAACAATAAAAAATTATTTAAAAAATTTATTTTTTTATATGACTGGACTATTGAAGGAATTCTATTTCAATTGATATTAAGCAAAATCGAATGCTGAAAAATCACTGTGTTGCGCAATGCAGCGGCTGAAAGAGCAAATACTGAATTTCGATAATTTTGAAAAACTCTGAAGAAATAGTAAAAATCATTTACCCACGACGGAACTAGGCTTAAAATTTGCGTAAAGAAAAGTAGTTTTTTTTTGGAATTTTATGAAAAAAATTGAAGGATAAATTTTAATCTAAAAATTTAAAAAAAGGCAGTAAAAAATGTTTGAATAATTTTTTTTATAAAAGTTTTGAAAAGTTGATCAAAAAACACACACTTTTCATAAAAGAAAATTTTAAATTGATCCACATTTGTGAAAGTTATGAGTATTCAAAATTTTTTTTTCAAA
Source organism: Leptopilina heterotoma (assembly GCF_015476425.1). Lineage (NCBI taxonomy): Eukaryota > Metazoa > Arthropoda > Insecta > Hymenoptera > Figitidae > Leptopilina > Leptopilina heterotoma. Next base: position 2,671,648 of record NW_025111199.1, read on the forward strand.
ACGTAAAATTTTGAACAATTCATATCTTGTAAACGGCTGGATAACAAAATTTGAAAAAAATCATGTACCTCTTTTTCAACTAGTATCTACTAAAACAAAAAATGTTTGAGCCAAATCAACAATGTGAATTTTGAGTTTTGACGATATGTTGGTTTGGTGTGGAATGTCTCGTATGTATTAAAAAATTTAACTAATTTCAGAAAAATTAATGAATTATTTTTTTTTTAAATCTAAGTTCTTTAAAATTTTTAATTAAATTCATTCAAAATTGACATTTTCTAAAATTTCAAATTGAAATTTTCCAAAGTTCATCTATTTATAAAAAATTTAAAAGCAACTCTTTTATTATAAAATAATTTTTAAATAAAAATCCCTTACTTTTCTCTGATGAAAATTCTACTATTCCTATTTTCTTCAAAAAATAATGTTGAAAATATGCTTATTTGTTAAAAAATAGTCAATATTTTTAAAAAAAATTTATAGAGGCGATATGAAACAAAAGTTTACACATGTAAATTGTATAAAAATAAATATTTTGATTGTCAATTTTATTCTCAAAAATTGCCATTTTTGTGTTTCTAGGAAAAACTATTAATAATAATATTTTAATTATTTGAATGTTAATTAATTATTTTTCTAGAGGTCTGCATTCTGTCAAATGAACCGCTTTATAATTTACCAAATTCTTTACGTTATATTATTTAAATTATTAACATAAAAAAACATATTTATATTTTCATTTATAAGATTTATATTTTGTTGTGGTGATAATAATCTAAGTCAAAAATAAAACGCACTGGATTCTATAACATTGAGTCTAAATTTTATTTAGACTCAATAATTGATTTTTTTTTAAAAAAGAAGAAAATCTTGTTTATTTTTATTAGAAAAAGGTGAATGAAAAATGGAAAAAATCACCAAAAAAGGTGATAAATAATACGGAGTGTCTATTTGGCCCGTCAGCGGGCCAAATAAGTTACTTTTATTATTTGGCCCGTCACCCCAGTTCCATACATTTCAAGACGGGCCAAATAAAAAAAGTAGTTTATTTGGCCCGTCAGATAACAAATTAGCTGTAATTAATAACAATAGATTATTATTATTACTATTTTTACAAATAGATTAATTTAATTTAAAATATTATTTTTACAATAATGAAAATTTCCGAAGTATACAATTTTTACATTCTCATAAAAAAATGAGAAAGTCTTGGATTTGTGCGATTTTTTTTAATTTAATTATTTCTTAAAATTTTGTTTATGAATTCTTCCAAAGGACTTTATAAAATTTTTTTTAAAGTTATAATTGCTGTGAAAATTTTAATATTTATAAAAATAATTCAATATTTGAGAAGGATTTTATTTAAATTTTTTAAAATAACTGAATTTCTGAAAATAATTTTTTTATTTATAAGAATAATTGAACTCTTGCGAAAAATGTATTCATTTATGAAAATAATTAAATTCTCACCTCACGTAGAATTTTATAAAAATTTTGTTTATAAATAATATTAAATTCTTTCGTGAAATTGTATTAAAATAGTAGATTTTTAAACTAATTGAGTTTTAGAGAATTTGATTATTTGCTAAAATAATTTATTTTTCATAACGCGGTGCAAAAAAGGGCACTTTTTTGCACCTTGTTATGAAAAATATCGTTCGTAACTAGTGCTAGCAGTTGCCAATTTTTGAACGAGCACTTTTTTTGGAACAAACTGTAGGCGAAGCTTCGCTTCGCCTACAGTTTGTTCCAAAAAAAGTGCTTATTCAAAAATTGACAACTGCTCGCACTCGTTACGAAATATACTATTTTTGTGAAAAATTCATTTGTTTTTTAAAAATAATTCAATCGTTTCAAAGAATTTTATTAAAATTTTTAAGAAGAATTTTCTTATTACATTACCTGCATGTCAAATTCATGTAAAAAATAGTACCTGGTGATTAAATTAATCTATTTGTAAAAATAGTAATAATAATAATCTATTGTTATTAATTACAGCTAATTTGTTATCTGACGGGCCAAATAAACTACTTTTTTTATTTGGCCCGTCTTGAAATGTATGGAACTGGGGTGACGGGCCAAATAATAAAAGTAACTTATTTGGCCCGCTGACGGGCCAAATAGACACTCCGTAAATAATAAAAAAAAAAAGGGGGACAAAAAGGGAAAGGGGACTATCTGTGATGCCTTTGATCGAAATTATTTAAATCTCAATTAACACATACCGCTAAAGAATAATAAAGAACGTTGAATTTTTGGAAATAAAAAGCAGAGGGTGAATTTTACCCTTTTCTCAGTATCATGATTGTGTCAAATTACAAACTACATAGACAAGCGGTAAAGGTTATGTTCGCCAAGAGGATTTTTTCAACACACTCTCAAACATTTCTATACATTTATATTCTAAACAGTATTTTATTCACCAATCAATAGAAAATCCAATTATCAAAAATAGTAAAATTGCATTTTTTTTAAAAATTCTTTCCAAAAGGCATTTAAACTTCGCAAACAAAGAAGTAGCATCATCACAAATAAATGAAATTAAAGTACCAATGTCGGAACACTTTATCCAGTATGTTTACCTAAAAATCTATTGACACTTGAAAATTGAATTATTTTTTGTTTATGATAATGGTAAAAGAATATTCTTTGAGGTTATAGTACGAAAGTTGTCTTAAAGAATCTCCTCATTTTTCTTATTGATGAAACAAACATGTATTGCGAATGAGAATCAAAGTACAGTTTTGTCAAAATTGAAACATAAAAAGCAAAAAGACATTGTTGTTGAAGAAGAAATGAAGAGCAGTAGTAAATAAAGTGAAGATTACATCTGTTAATATGTTAATATTGAAATAATGTAAATTTTAAGAGAAGAGTAAATTTACCTTTGTAGGAAAGAGAGCCAGGACTCCGCTGTCCAGATAAGGATATTTCTGGTGAGATGCGGGAACGCCAAGTGTGGACATTGGTTGGTGATACTGTCGGACTACTGTTATTGCTTTTTCTCAGCGTATTGCTTTGTCTGCTGTGCCTGAGAAGTGAACTTACAGGTAAAGTAGCACGCATTGGACCTTGTTTTGATGTGGAACACGGCGAAGACTTCCGCATTCTTTGTGATGTTCCAGACATTTTATTGACATATAAAGAGGAGTATTTGGGGTTGAGAACTTTGCTGGTCAGCCGGCGGACGCGTAACCGTCAACGGGACAGTGGGTGCAACTTGTCAAAGGCAGTTTGCTCAGGGTTTTCCTCGTTCTATCTTAGCTTTCAAACTATTATAATGTACATGTTGACTATCGTGGATTCAACATTGCATTTTTCTATTGTACTATACACATCTTACCACTAAATCCATAACACGCACGTGTACACAGTTCAGTTTACATGTCATAAGACCTGCCTACAACTCAGGGGGTGACAAATTTTTATAATATATCAGATAATATACATCATGTATTTTTGATGCGCAGAACCTCACCGGAAAGGCAGCATTAATTTACCTGGGTGTATGGATATATAGGTATACATGAGAGAAAACTGAGAAAACACTCTCGACTATCATGTATTCAGAATGTGTTCTGCTATTGTAGAATGCACACCGAGAAAGATGATTGTCGGCGCACGTTCTTTCTCTTTCTATTAGGGTCCATTTACACTCACTCAGAGTTCTTAACGGTTAAGGCTGTGTTTACATGCTTGCGTTCGACGCTGCGTTTTGCGTTGAGCAGTGGGTGTAACAAGGATAGAAGTATATGTCTTTCTTTCTCTCTTTTAAGGGGGCATTCTGGATCTTTTGCACGTATTTTGAAGAATTTTTTTTTCATAGTGAAATTTATTTAAACATTTTAAAATTTTTACTTATTATTACACATATATTAAACTAAATAAAAAAATTTTTTTCTATATTTTGTGTTGTTAATAGCGAAGAAATGGCGACTTGAAAAAAAAATCTCGAAAATCTGGTTAACATGATATCTACAGTCAGAACAGACGGAATCAAAAAATTCAAACGGATTATTAAAATATAGGTAAAATGGTTACAGCCGCACTGTAAAAAAATCTGGTGTAAAATAACACGAAACTTGTAATTTCACACATCAAAATTATAGGTTGTACGTAGTAAATTTATTTCGTTCCAAAAGTAGTTTTACTATTTTTAATAATTTTACATTATACGACTATGTAATTTAATAGTTTTGTGTAAATTTACTACGTCCGACGTAGGAAAATTTGATCACTATGTCCGACGTGGTATTTTTACATTGCGTGTATTTCTACACTTTGACGTAATATTACGTCGCACGATCTGTACAATTACATGGCGAATGTAATTTTCTTATTCCTTTAAGATTTTCAAAAAATTTTCAAGTTTTTATAAATAACTCTAAAAAAGTGTATATAATGTACATTTATAGAAAGTATATGCTAATTTATAAGTAAATAATAATATAACAAAAAGTTTTGGGCTATATTTCATAAATACAAAAAGTTACGACTGAAAATATTATTTCAAAAAATATTTGCAGGTTATGTAGATTACAGTCGGCGTGTAAAAATACCACGTCGGACATAGTGACCAAACTTTCCAACGTCGGACATAGTAAATTTACAGCAGATTTTTTTACAGTGCGGAACTAAAATAAAAAATTTTCATTGAAAAATAACAAAATGGCGGACTTTTTCCTTTTTAAACCTTCTTTTGCAGCTAAAATTCTTTAAAAAACAGGTTAAAAATTATGATTTTAGTTCAGGCTGTAACCACTTACCTATATTTTAATAATCCGTTTGAATTTTTTGATTCCTTCTGTTCTGACTGGAGATATCATGCATGTCAACCAGATTTTCGAGATTTTTTTTTAAGTCGTCGTTTCTTCGTTATTAACAACAAAAAATAATAAAAGAACTTTTTTTATTTAGTTTAATATATGTGTAATAATATGTGAAAATTTTAAAATGTTTAAATAAACACTATGAAAAAAAAATTCTTCAAAATACATGCAAAAGACCCAGACTGACCCCTTAGGGTGTTTACGAGATTCTCGCCCTAGGGCGCCCCAAGGCGACCAAAGGTTCTCAAAGTCACTTTTATTATTCTTTATTTATATGAAAACAAACGATAATAAAAGTGACTTTGAGAACCTTTGGTCGCCTCGGGGCGCCCTAGGGCGAGCATCTCGTAAACACCCTTAATATGGGAGGTTATACCATTTTCAATGGTGAAAAATGCATGAAGTTGGAGAATTTTTTTTCATATTTGAAAATATTTGGAATTGTGGTTTTTTTATTCAAATATTACATAATTATATAAACTTTTTACATATTCAGGCCTCGGATATTATGACTTTTTCGACTATTTTTTAATAATGCGACTTTCATCGACTTATATTAAGAAATTGCGACATTTTCAACTTTTTTTCCAAATTTTGCAACAAAATACCACATTTTTTTAGTATAAAATGCAACTTATTTCTATTTTTATAGTATGAAAAGTAATATAACTTTATTTTTCTAATTAAATTTTTGAAATAAACAATTAAAAAGATTTTGAATAATTAAAAAAAAATCATTTTTCAAGTATTTTAATAAAATTTTTGAAAATTAACTTTTAAAGAATTTTAATTGAAAATTTTGGAAATAATTGAATTCTTAAAAATTTTAATGAATAATATTCAAATGTAAATTTAATAAAAATGAAAATTAATGAAAATTACGATTGTAAAAATAATATTAAATTATTTTGAAAAAAAACTAATTCTCAGAATTTTTTCATTCTAATTTTTTAAAATTCAATTATTTTCAATCTGTTTGATTATACATACAGTCGGGTCCTCATACTGTTACATTTTCAGAAATTTCCCACTTCTCCAGACTCAGCTCTGTTATGTGCTCAAATTATGCTTACTGCGCATCTTTCAGGAACGTATAAATATATACACCTCAAGTTTGGCCTAGAAGTATACTGAGAAAAATAAAAGGTTAAATATAACCAAGTTTTAGTTAAAAACAACCGAGCGATGCTGCTAATATAGCACTTGCAATGTGAATTGTTTGCAGTAACCGATCGAATACGATTAAAAATTTCGGTAGAAACTAGTTAAGACTACTCGGTTACGGTAGCTTCTTTCTCTGTTACTGTAACTAACAGTTTATGATTAATGCTCGGTAAACGTTAGTTAACTTACTCGGTTACTGTAGCCACCTAAAAAGGCTACAGTAATAATATAAACTTGAATATTGTAGTCAATTAGCTCTGTTATAATAAAGAAACCGATTAATTAATTTTAAACCACCCAACTCGATTAAAATATTTTTTGATCAATAAAATATTCCCTTGATAAAAATTATTTTCTTTTATTGAAAAGAAATCTATTTGATTAAAAAATTATGTTCTAATTTAAAGATAACCAAAATTTTCTGTAAATTAAAATTCTTTTTTATAATCAAACAAATCTCTTTCAAATAGAATAAAATACTTTTAACCTCTTTAACGTGCATCGCGTGTAATATGTCATCGGGGATGTAAGGTTTAATGCGTTTAATATTCTCCATTTCATTTTTATTTTTATGTATCTATTGTAGATGAATTCTATATTTGATGGCTGCTGTAACATAATCAATAAAAATTTGTATCGCGTCGGTAGAAACCAGAATTGTAACAACACGACTCTCCGGAAAAGACGAAACGAAGTGACTGACTGACGATATGTCGCCTAGATATGTTTACTCGGTTAAAATCTCACAACTCAACGTAATTACATGAAACTCGGTTAATATTAATCGCATAGTAATTGTTTATATTCAAAAAACAGATAGGTACCCAGTAAGAAAAGAAAAATTGAAAAGGATTGAAATAATTCAAACTCTGTATGGTGTAGTAGAAATTATCCAATACTTTTGAATGCCATTTCTGTCCAATACTTTTCTATACCATGATAGGACCACGTTTTGTCTAAAAATGAATGCCATTCAATTCTTTTTGTAATTTTTAACAAAGACAAAATTTTTTTCTGAATGCTTTCCAATCCCATCCGAAATTATTACAGCCTGTCATTATATCACTTTTCAATTTTTCATTGGAACCGCGTTTCTGCAAGCATTCAAGCAATCTTCTGGATTTTTGTAATTTATAAGATACATACAGTGGCAGATTTTGTAAAAAGTGTTTGTGTTCAAAGAAGAACTTGCTGAAAAATTGATTGTTTGCCAATTTAACGTAATTTAAACGAGTCAGGGCCGTTATTCTGTTAGACAATAAATCATAACCAAAAAATTCAAAGACCTTTAAACACTTTTAACCCTCTTAACTGATAATTTAATAATTATTTCTTTTTAAAATAGCAAATAAATTCATGAGTGCAGTTATTTGAAAGTAATTGAACATTCTATATGTCAACAATATTAGTATTATATTATTATACTACTGTCGCGGAATTCAGAAGCATAGGGCAGAAATGGTATTCAAAAGGATAGAATTTTTTTAATGCTTCTTAATCTTTGCTTTCTTACTGGGTATTCAAGAGGATTGATATCGTTACTATTTATATTGCTCTCACTGGATAGAAAAGTATTGGACAGAAATGGCATTCAAAAGAATAGAATCTTTTTAATACTTTTCAATTTTTCGTTTCTTACTGGGTAACAACAACCACGAAAGTTTGTTTCCATTATGCACATTTCAGATTGGTTAAGACAATCCTTTGGAGGATTATTTTTAACAGATGTGTTTTAACCATCTCAGCTCGGTTGTGATAATCAGTATAACTTAGTTTCTTTTAACCATATCTTATTTATTTTTAAATACTTTTTTTTAACCGAGCTATTTCTACCACTCGGTTAAACGCAATTTTTCTCAGTGTATATGCACCCTTTTCCTTTGTCTTAAGAATACGGCCCTGAAAATTAGTGACGTAACGTGACGTCACCTAACACTTCTGAATTTGGAGGTTATGCAAAAACATAACACTACTGAGAACATAACAGTTTGGAATCTAACAGTATGCACGGAGAGAAGGTTGAACGTAAAATCACGGTGTGATCAGAGTCTTAGGCGATGAATGGAAACTCATCATAATTTTCTACAAGATGTAGCGCTCTCTGACGGTTACTGTCACTGCCACTTGCGATTCGTGAATGGAAAAACTCGGTGAAATCACTCAGATTTACCGTGAACTTTCCCCCTCTTTTAACCTTCTGAATTAGACACTGTCTTTTACGGTTCAAATTTCTCTCCGTGTGGGGACCCGACTTTCCGAAAATTCAAATATAAAAAAAAATAAAAATTCTTGGTAGAAAATGAATTATTTTCATAAATAAATAATTTATAATTGAATCTTAACGTAAAATTTTATTAAATTTTTTAAAAAATTCAATTATTTTAAAACATTTTTATAGTTTTTTAAAAGAATTCAATTAAAATTTTAAAAATTCTAAGAAAATTCTTTAGATGAATTCAATTATTTTCATTTCAAGTTTAAAAAACTTTTCGATAAGATTCAATTATTTAAAAAAATTCTAATGAAATTCTTAAAAGAATTCAATTATATATTACTTCCTCATAGAGGAAGTATTGTAATATTACCAAAATTTTTCGAGTTCGATTTTTTGACATATCTTTATGTTATTTGACCTCAGGAGTTCAAAAATGACATTTTTAAAAAAAGTCATTCCGTATGTGTGTGTTTGTGTGTAAACATCACATTTTCATAAATATCTCGAAATTATGAAGAGCTTTTGGGTTGAATTTTTTTTAAATTGTAGATCCCACCTGCGGACATAAAGTGGGAGTACTTTGTGATAGATTAATAAAGTTTAACTAAATTTTTTTTGGATTTTTAATTTTGCAAAAAAAACGTTTTTTGCCCATAACTTTAAAAAATGTTAGGACCCCTATAAATGTTTTGCCTTAATTTTGTAGAGTTTTTTTAGACGCATCTTTTGAGCCCTAATTAAACATTTTTCGTCCATATTTACTGGAGATATTAAACTTTTAAAAATCAAAAATTTTGGAAAATAAGACTTTTTTGAAAATTTTATTGAAAAATGTAAAAGTAACTTTAAAATTATCGTTACCAACTTGTAGAATATTAAAAAAACGCTTTGATTGATCTATTTTTGAATCTAATTCAGTAATTCGAAATTATCGGTATTTTAAAAACCAAAAATTGTGGAAATAGTACATTGTACAACTAGTGGCAAAAGTGGGCTCGAGCGTAGCGAGAGCAGCAATCACTCGGGAAAAATCATTCTTTCACCACGAGTTGTGCACTACGTTTTCTCCAACGCCTTGCGAGGAAAGGTTTCTTCGTGAGTTTCGTATAATTTTAATTAAAAATGTTCTTATGTTTAATATAATAAAAGACGAATGTTTTGAGTGGGGAAGAAGTTAGATACAAAATAAATCTCGGTCAAAGAACAAGAAAAAAGAATAAATTTATGATTTACTTTCGCCACGCCAAATTTACTTTCGCCACGCTAAAAATTACTTTCGCCACGCTGAATTTACTTTCGCCACGCCAAATTTTACTTTCGCCACGCTCTTCAGAGCAGTTGAGAAAAGTTCTACTTTCGCCACACTTTTCTACTAAGAAAAGTACTCTTTTCAGAGCAAGTGTTGGAGAAATGACATTTTCTCAACTTTTTTGTTTGAAAATTTTTGATTAACTATTAAACTATTATAACTATCTTTTAGAGTATTTAAAAATACATTGATTGACTCAAAATTCAATCACTTTTACCATATTTATAAAAAGTTAGGCCGCAGTCCCATGGCAGCGTTTTGCGTTGCGTTGTAATGAGAGAGAATGCAGCAAACGTATATTTGCGTCTTTTTCTCTCCCATTACGACGCAACGCGCAAAACGCTGTCATGGGACTCCACCCTTATTTATATATTTCTATTATTTTTATCTCTATGAGGAAGCAAAGTGTTCGTGAAATGAGCACCAAAATTATAAAAAAAATTTACAACTTGGCAGCGGTTTTTTTAAATTAATTGATGAAAAATAATTTATTTATAAAGAATATAATTAAACTTTAATAGAGATAATTATATATGAGGTAAAGGTAGACAGGTTCTTATTCAAAGAGTACACAGAGAACGACTGAATCTAATCTTCTTGGACTGAATGTTCTGAATACATTTGCGAGACGCATGCATATCCCCTAATCGCCAAGTCGTCGAATGATCAAATAGTCGAATGCCAAGTAATCGAATGGACAAAAAGTCGAATGCTAAAAACATCGAATCGGCATTTAGTCGAATGCTAAAAACATAGAATTGTCAATACGTCGAATGCTCAAAACGTCGAATGTTTAAAACGTCGAATGTTAAAAACATCGAATCGTCAATACGACGAATGTTCAAAACGTCGAATTATCAATTCGTCGAATGTTAAAAACATCGAATTGTCAATACGTCGAATGTTCAAAACGTCGAATGATAAAAATGTCGAATGCTAAAAACAGCGAATCGTCATGTAGTCGAATGCTAAAAATATCGAATCTTCAGATAATCGAATGCTAAAAACATCGAATTCTCAATTCGTCGAATGTTCAAAACGTCGAATGTTTAAAACGTCGAATGCTAAAAACGTCGAATGTTCAAAACGTCGAATGCTCAAAACGTCGAATCGTCATTTAGTCGAATGGTAAAACCATCGAATAGTCCATTCGTCGAATGCTCAAATAGTCGAAACACCATCTGTTCGAATTATCAAGTAGTAGAATGGTAAAGTTGTCGAATGTTCAAAACGTCGAATCGTCATTTAGTCGAATGCTAAAAACATCGAATTTTCATTTAATCGAATGCTAAAAACATCGAATTCTCAATTCGTCGAATGTTCAAAACGTCGAATTATCAATTCATCGAATGTTAAAAACATCGAATCGTCAACATGTCGAATGTTTAAAACGTCGAATTATCAATTTGTCGAATGCTCAAAAAATCGAATTGTCAATACGTCGAATGCTTAAATCATCGAATTTTCCATTCGTCGAATGTTCAAAACGTCGAATGATCAAAACGTCGAATGCTAAAAACATCGAATTCTCAAATCGTCGAATGCTCAAATAGTCGAAACGCCATCTGTTCGAAATGTCAAGTAGTAGAATGGTAAAGTAATCGAATGGTAAAGTAGTCGAAACGCCATCTGTTCGAATTGCCAAGTAGTAGAATGGTAAAGTAGTCGAATGTTCAAAACGTCGAATGATAAAAACGTCGAATGCTCAGAACATCGAACTGTTAATTTGTCGAATGCTTAAAACGTCGAATGATAAAAATGTCGAATGCTAAAAACATCGAATCGTCAAAAGTTCGAAAAAGTTCTTTGTTTTAAGTTAAATGTCTACTGAAGACAAAGAACTTTTTCGAACTTTTGACGATTCGATGTTTTCAGCATTCGACGTTTTAAGCATTCGACAAATTAACAGTTCGATGTTCTGAGCATTCGACGTTTTTATCATTCGACGTTTTGAACATTCGACTACTTTACCATTCTACTACTTGGCAATTCGAACAGATGGCGTTTCGACTACTTTACCATTCTACTACTTGACATTTCGAACAGATGGCGTTTCGACTATTTGAGCATTCGACGATTTGAGAATTCGATGTTTTTAGCATTCGACGTTTTGATCATTCGACGTTTTGAACATTCGACGAATGGAAAATTCGATGATTTAAGCATTCGACGTATTGACAATTCGATTTTTTGAGCATTCGACAAATTGATAATTCGACGTTTTAAACATTCGACATGTTGACGATTCGATGTTTTTAACATTCGATGAATTGATAATTCGACGTTTTGAACATTCGACGAATTGAGAATTCGATGTTTTTAGCATTTGATTAAATGAAAATTCGATGTTTTTAGCATTCGACTAAATGACGATTCGACGTTTTGAACATTCGACAACTTTACCATTCTACTACTTGATAATTCGAACAGATGGTGTTTCGACTATTTGAGCATTCGACGAATGGACTATTCGATGGTTTTACCATTCGACTAAATGACGATTCGACGTTTTGAGCATTCGACGTTTTGAACATTCGACGTTTTTAGCATTCGACGTTTTAAACATTCGACGTTTTGAACATTCGACGAATTGAGAATTCGATGTTTTTAGCATTCGATTATCTGAAGATTCGATATTTTTAGCATTCGACTACATGACGATTCGCTGTTTTTAGCATTCGACATTTTTATCATTCGACGTTTTGAACATTCGACGTATTGACAATTCGATGTTTTTAACATTCGACGAATTGATAATTCGACGTTTTGAACATTCGTCGTATTGACGATTCGATGTTTTTAACATTCGACGTTTTAAACATTCGACGTTTTGAGCATTCGACGTATTGACAATTCTATGTTTTTAGCATTCGACTAAATGCCGATTCGATGTTTTTAGCATTCGACTTTTTGTCCATTCGATTACTTGGCATTCGACTATTTGATCATTCGACGACTTGGCGATTAGGGGATATGCATGCGTCTCACATTTGCATGCTATTGTAGAAACACCTTTACAGCTGGTGTGAACCGTGTGAACGCGATTTCGACATTTTTCAATAAATTTCTTTCTTACCGACAGAGGTGTAATTTGCACGATTTGCACCAATGACAAGAGTTTATACATCGGAATTAATAACTTGTATAGTTTAAATTTTTTGACAAAAATTCTCCATAGCATATATATATGTATGTTAAAAATTGCAAACTGAATACCACCCACTCGCATGTTGAAAATTAACTTTCAGCTTTATTTAAAAATAATAAAATATATATTCATAATATGCATATGTATGCGCGATAAGAGGTTGTATTTGTGTATACTCGATCATATTATATTAGTCACACTTGATGAGTGCGAACGAGAACCTCCTGTGCGTAACGCATGTTTGACACAATGGTACTCTTTTATTGCTTTTACGATATATATAATAGATTTCTGTCAAAATTATAAGTTAGTATTTATTTATATAAAAATGCATAAAAAGAGGTTGGCTGTCAAGGTTAAGTTGCCTTCTTCTTCCATGTTAATAAAGTACGATAATACGTAAATAACTCGTTTTTTTCCTTTATAGCTAAATAAATAAGTTGAAAGTATTTTTGTAATATAGTTTTTTCTTTGATTGCAGAACAACTGATGAAATTGAAATTCTCTGTGTACAAAAGTAATAGGATAATCAGTTTAGTTTTAAAATTAAATGCGCATAATACTTGGTGACAATCTCTTTAAACCTCAACAAATAACTACCAGATTGACACAGTGTGTATATATTTGCTTAAACGGAAAACTAATGCGTGAGTAATTTTTTTATCAAAGTCTATTTACTAAGTCGCATTTATTTACTTACAATGGAATTTTTCCACAGATGACATTTACAATTTTTTAATCGAATATAGGTTAAGGACACATTTGTTCACTAAATGTTTTTTGTAGTTAAATATCAATTTTTCAAATTACTCAAATTTAGAGCAAAGTTAATAGAAATGTAATTATCGCAACGTCATATTCAAATTAACTTTTTTTGTAGAAACAAGTATTTTATTTTAATAGTATGTGTGTGAATTAAGTTTAAACTATTTCACAAGTTTATTTCAATGAAATTGATTACGACTTTTAAATGTAATCATTCACATAAATTGACGATAGTATAGTGCAGTGAATGTACAGGGATAAATTGAGACAAATTAAAGGTTCATTCCTTAAATTCGCGAATTGAAACAAATTATATGAGTGTTCCGTTCAATTTCTGCTAAAGAATTCAAGAAGATGAAAAGTCAAGATTGTCGACAATTCATATCATAAGGTTTAAATACAAATATTTATTATTTTAGAAGGCTTCACACTCATCTACTAATTACTACTGTATATTACTTTTTTATGATTTGCTACTATTTGGTTATTTTTATTAGACTTCAGGGCTGATAAAAATTATGATTTTTTTAAAAAATCAAAAAAATGCGATTTTTTTATTTAAATCGGATTTTTTGATCCTACTATTTTTTAAATATTTATTTTTTAACAGTTCGTTTTTTTAAATATTAAAAATTATAAAATTAATAACAGGGTCATTCTACCCGAAACGGACAACCTGAAATTTCTAATGGAAAATACTTATTTTTTAAAATACTTCTATTCCCATTAATGTGCATGAATTAAAAAAATTAAGTTTAAAAGTTACTTAATCTAGGGTCAGTCCATTATATTTCATCTAAAGTCGTTGCGGCCTATTTTTTAAAAAATCTCATAATTCGTAAAAATGATGTTTAATATCCATAAAATTCATTTTTGAGAATTATTTTATAAAAAATTTTTTGAATTTAACTTAGAATTTTAATTTTTAAGTTGAGTTGCACAGAAAAAAGGTTAGATTGGCAGTTATGAAAATTGAATAAAGAAGCATGGAAATAATTTAGATAATACAAATTTCTTGATTGATATTTGTTAAAAATGAGCTAATTTACTTGAACAAATAGATTATTATATAAACATACCCAAAATAATAGATAAAAATTGATTTTAAAACTTAACTATAAAATGTCAAAAGTCACTACATTTTATATAAATTTTTCTAAAAAGTTTAAAAATATTACAAAATTTATTACTACATAATGTAAAGTACTTTCAATGTACTTTCATATTATGTGCTAACTTTTTAATTTTATAATAAAGAAATATGGAAAATTTTACCTTTAATATTGAGTGTTTTATGATTTTTAGTGATTTTAATCACTTAGGGGTCGTCCATATACCACGTGGACACTTTTTAGACACTTTTTGACCCCCCTCCCCCCTCGTGGACAATCGTGGATTTTTGACGAACCCCTCTCCCCCCCCCTGATTGTCCACGTGGACAATCAGGTTTTTTATTTTAAAATAGTGAATAATAAAAAGATATTTAATAAGAAATACAATTAAAAAATTCTTTAAATTTTTTTATAACAAACTTCTTTAAAATTCAATAAAGATTAAATTATCTTAAAATATTATTAAATAGGTAAATACCATTTTTAGTATTATAGAGAGGACATTGGCAGCAATATATCTTCAATTATTATATTAATAGAAATACTTAATCTCTTCGGAAATCTTAACTTTTCTAAAATCCAATAGCTTTAAGCCTTCACATAAACAATAATAGAAATTATTTTTTTTAGAATTTGTAAGAGTTTGTAGAGGTTGCTTTGTATTCCTAATTGTCAAATTTGCATATATTCATATTTGTGCATTAACGATAATGATTTTGTAATATAAATTAAAAAAGAATTTGGCGTGTTTTTGACAGTTAAATAAATTTCGGATTACAAATATTGTCTGATCACAATCTAATAATAATCTAATAATAAAGAAAGTTGAATAAAAAGAAAAAAAAGATATAAAATTAAACTTTTGTGTCCACGTGGACATTTGTATTGACCCCCCTCCCCCCTCGTGGAAAATCGTGGATTTTTGGCGAACCCCCCCCCTCCCTAAACTGTCCACGTGGTATATGGACGACCCCTTATTTCTTCTCAGGTGCAAGACTAAAAAATCCAATTTTTGTCTTAATATTTAAGTTTGACCATCTTTTTCATTCTATTAAATTTTGGTGATGGAGTACGAGCTACTTTTCAGTTTAAATTTAGTTTAAAAATTCTGCTGAAAAAACGAATTTGTTGGTTAAAATGCAAGTAGATTTTTGCAAGACTATTGTGATAGCCAACTTCAGTTTTATAAAATTACCTGCAATTTAACCAACAAACTCGCTTTTGGAAGCAGATTTTTTAAACATGAATAAAACTACAAAGTAGCTCGTTCTCCATCACCAAAATTTAATGGAATGGAAAAAAAGGTCAAACTTAAATATTAAGACAAAAATTGGATTTTTTAGTCTTGCACCTGAGAAGAAATAAGTGATTAAAATCACTAAAAATCATGAAACACTCAATATTATAGGTAAAATTTTCCATATTTCTTTATTATAAAATTAAAAAGTTAGCACATAATATGAAAGTACATTGAAAGTACTTAACATTATGTAGTAATAAATTTTGTAATATTTTTAAACTTTTTAGAAAAATTTATATAAAATGTAGTGACTTTTGACATTTTATAGTTAAGTTTTAAAATCAATTTTTATCTATTATTTTGGGTATGTTTATATAATAATCTATTTGTTCAAGTAAATTAGCTCATTTTTAACAAATATCAATCAAGAAATTTGTATTATCTAAATTATTTCCATGCTTCTTTATTCAATTTTCATAACTGTCAATCTAACCTTTTTTCTGTGCAACTCAACTTAAAAATTAAAATTCTAAGTTAAATTAAAAAAATTTTATAAAATAATTCTCAAAAGTGAATTCTATGAATATTAATAACATCATTTTTACAAATTATGAGATTTTGTAAAAAGTAGGCCGCAACGACTTTAGATGAAATATAATGGACTGACCCTCTATGAAGTTTAATATAAATTTATAAGGCCGTAGCAGTATAAGCATGTAAAAAGTGCCCCCTCTTGGATTGGGTTCATATTTAGGGAATAATTTTGACCTATTATGAGACTTATTTTCACCAAGTTTCAACTCGAAAAAAAATTTTGTTTTTGAGTTATACAATTTTTTTGAAAAATTCAAAAAAATTCAAAAAATTTTTTTCCCTCCAAAATGGTTGAACCGATTTTCATGAAAAAATTTTTTTTGTACAATACAATATGAACAGTTAATAAAAAGAAAATTTTCGACCAAATTCTAACAAAGAAAGTCAGTAAAAAGTCAGTAAAAAAAAATTTTTTTTTTATTTTTTTTTAAAAAACATTTTTTTTTTATTGAAATTTTTTTTGCACCACCGCCATTTTTTTTCTATAAAATAATAGTCATTTCAAGAGTAACATATATTTTTTGCAAGATGATTGAAAGGGTACTTCATACTTTAAAAAATAAAAAACCGATTTTTGGCCCCTAAATAGTACAGTTTTCTATATAAACGAGGGGCCAACATTTTTTAAAATTAAATTAAAAATTATTTAATACTTAAATTAAACTTCTAAAAAAGTTAATAATATATGCCTGTTTATTGTAAATATTGATTTTTTAGTATGTACAAGGTTAATTAAAAAAGTAAATGGACGTACACTACCGTCGGGAATTACCGGTACGGCTGCACGCGCACGGCCCAAAAACATGTCAATCACTGAGAAAACGATTTATTTGATTCAAAAAAATTTTGTTTAAATCAAACTTAAAATATCTTTGCTATACAGTCAAACAAATTTCAGTTTAATTCAAACATATTTTTTGGTTCATTTATAGAAATAATATATTCAATTCAAACAAAATTTATGGTTGATTTTAAATTATTTCTAATCAACATTTAAGTTTGGATCAAACATAACATTTTTAAACATATTCTTTGTTTAAACCAAAACAGAAAATATATTTGAATTAAACACAATTATTCAAACAAATATTATTTTTGAATCAAAGCAGTAGATATTTTCTATATATATATTGGGATCTCACAAACCGATTAAGATTTTAAAACTCTTTTGGTCTTAAGTTAAAGATAAAACTTAAACCTATGTAAATTTCAAATTTTTTCTACAATTATTAAAAAATATGCCAAAGTTGAAAAAACTTCAAAAATAATTTTTTTTTTTGTAAATTTTTTTGAAAAGTTGACTAAAAAATCAATATTTACAATAAACAGGCATATATTATTAACTTTTTTAGAAATTTAATTTAAGTATTAATTAATTTTTAATGTAATTTTAAAAAATGTTGGCCCCTCGTTTATATAGAAAACTGTACTATTTAGGGGCCAAAAATCGGTATTTTATTTTTTAAAGTATGAAGTACCCTTTCAATCATCTTGCAAAAAATATATGTTACTCTTGAAATGACTATTATTTTATAGAAAAAAAATGGCGGTGGTGCAAAAAAAATTTCAATAAAAAAAAAATGTTTTTTAAAAAAAAATAAAAAAAAAAATTTTTTTTACTGACTTTTTACTGACTTTCTTTGTTAGAATTTGGTCGAAAATTTTTTTTTATTAACTGTTCATATTGTATTGTACAAAAAAAATTTTTTCATGAAAATCGGTTTAACCATTTTGGAGGGAAAAAAAATTTTTGAATTTTTTTGAATTTTTCAAACAAAAAAAAAAAAAACAAAAAAAACAAAAAAACAAAAAAAAAAAACAAAAAAAAAAAAAACAAAAAAAACAAAACAAAAAAAAACAAAACAAAAAAACAAAAAACAAAATTTTTTTTCGAGTTGAAACTTGGTGAAAATAAGTCTCATAATAGGTCAAAATTATTCCCTAAATATGAACCCAATCCAAGAGGGGGCACTTTTTACATGCTTATACTGCTACATACGGCCTTTATAAAGATACACAAGGAACAATGTTCACGGTGATGTTGAAACACATGACGTATGATGATTGAAATTTATTTATACTTAGAACTAGAATTTTTTATTAAAAGTAATAAATTATTTTAAATTTATTTAAATTTTTAACCAACATATTTTTTATAAAAAAATATTATGGTTCTAAATTTAAATAAATTAAAAATATCAAATGTTATGTGTCACTTGTATAAACATTACCATGAACAGTGTTGCTTATAAATCAAAAACTTCTAATCATTCATCGAAAATTAATCCTTTTCAATTTAAAACACGACTTTATAAATTAAATAACTTTCCTTTTGCATAGATATATATAATCTACATACTTTAAACTATTTTTGAAATTTTTTTAAATGGTCGAAGGTCTACACAAAA
This sequence comes from Leptopilina heterotoma, assembly GCF_015476425.1. Classification (NCBI taxonomy): domain Eukaryota; kingdom Metazoa; phylum Arthropoda; class Insecta; order Hymenoptera; family Figitidae; genus Leptopilina; species Leptopilina heterotoma. The sequence continues at coordinate 2,690,432 of NW_025111199.1, forward strand.
ACTTCTGTTTTTACTTTTTTCAATAAAAATGTATGTACAATTTTAAAATTAAAAATAACGAAATTAAATACAATTAAAACTATAAAATAGTGCCGTAATTTTTTTTATTTCATGCACATTAATGAAAATATCAGTACATTAAAAAAAGAGTTTCTTCAATAAAAATTGATTGAAGAATTTTTTTTTTAATTACGCTAGGAATACGGTGGTAATTCCGCACGTAAAAATTGCTAAACATTTTTTAAAAATAATTTCTGACCTATTTTCCGAACGAATTCTGTACAAAATTCGTGGGAATTCCAAACGAATTTTTCTATAATTTTTGGTAAAAATTCCGAACGTAATAATTACAGAAATTCGTTTTGAATTCGCACGAATTTTGTACAGAATTCGTTCGGAAAAGAGGTCAAAAAATTATTTTTAAAAATTTTATATTTTATATTTCTTCGGAACTTAACCCGAAATCTGAACGAATTGTGGACGAATTCTGAACGAAATTCGTACGAATTATTTTGACCTGGGCTGACTTTTCCCTGACTAACAAATTTTTGAATTATATATAATATTCTGCATTGCTGATTAATAATTTAATAATCCTTTTTAAGTAATAATTTTATTTATAAAGAAAAACATAAGATAATTAAAAATTATTTGTTAAAAAAATGTTATTTTGTTTAAAACTTTTATTATAAAATAAAGAAAATTAAACAATTTAAATCGTGCTTAATGAGCTATATTATCCAAAAAAAGTCTAAATACAAAAACTAAATTGACATTTATCAAAGTTTTTTAACTTGTGATTCCTTTCGATTAAAGTTCTTGAAGAATTTAAAAAAATTCCCTGATTTCCAGTCCTTCCTTGACTTGTGGCCATTTTAAAATCGTAAAAAAATACTTCTTTGGCTCAAATATAAAATACTGATTTTTCATCTTTTAATTTCTTCTGTCAAATAAACAAAAACTATTAATTATTATGTTTTAATACAACTTTTACAATGTTTCTTAAACAAAAAGTTAAAAAAAAGAATATTTTGTAAACGTAAAATATTTTTTATAATTAAAAAACAATTTTTTTTTCTTGAAATCGTTGATGACAAACGTTGTGAACTTTTCACCCACGTCATTTCTAAATGTTATCAAATAAAATTTAAGCCTGTTATAATCTTGATTATAATTTAATTTAATTATAAAATTTTTTTAACAAACAATTTTTAATTATCTTTTTTTTTTTATAAATAAAATTGTTATTAAAAAATCATTAAATTGCATTTTTAATTATCGATACAGAATATTAAATAATTTAAAAATTTGTTAATTAGGGAAAATAAAAAATTAGTCAGCTAAAGTCAGGGTATTCTGAAAATGAAATTTTGCAGTCACTATATTATTATTAATTTTATAATTTTAAGTATTAAATAACCAACTATTTAAAAATAAAAATTTAAAAAAAAAATGATTTAAATAAAAAAAACTCGATTGTTTAGATTTTTAAAAAAATCATGATTTTTATCAGCCCTGTTGTCTAAATAAACTTTAAGAACCATACTAAACTTTAAAAAATAACTGATGTGAAATTCAGTAAAGTTATATTAGAATTTAATTAATATTCTGAATATTTGATATAATTATACTAAATCCACATAAGTTTTTTTTAAAATTTAGTATTTTTTATATCGAGATTTCGCTTTGCCGCACTTTTTCCCCAATTCTATTTAAATTTAACATTCGTAAACTTTACAATTTCTTTTCCCTTTTTTTCTTTTCTCTCGCATCTTATCTTTTATCAAAATTCTTTGTTTTGGATCCTTTTTGTGTGTAAAATAATCTTAAAATAAATATTGATATGTAACTTATTAAGTGTGTGGCTTATTATTAAAGAAATATTACGATGAGGATCAAAAAGGTTAAAAGTAGGGGAGCGTGGGGGAATTGGAGCCCCTTAAGGAAAGTTATTAAAAAAACCAACTTATCTTTACAATAATACATTGTTTTGTCATTTTCTACTCATTTCGTTATTCATCTTTAATTATGTTTAATTAGAAACTGAAAAAGAGAAAGTAAATTGGAAAAAAAAATTTTCAAAAAAAAAAATACATTTTTTGCGATCACCTAATTTGTGGGGTAATGGGAGCTTTCACTTGAAATTTAAAAAATTTCTATATTTTAGGAATATTTTTTGTTTTCTAATAGGAAAAAGTGTTAATACTTACAATGAAGCCAAAACTTTAAACTTAGAATAATTTTTTTCCTAAATTATAATTGAATAAAAAATTTTTGAAAAAAAATTAAATTTTTCATTTTTCCCACCAAAAATTATTTTTTAATTAAAAGTTTTTTCATAAGGTGATATCTTTTACAATTTTCAAAGAAATAACGAAATTCACAACATAGTAACGAAAATTCTTTAGTCTGACACTAATTCTCCCATTACCCCACAGAATTTTTACAGGACAAAATTTGAATAAAAAAATAAAAACATAAACAAATTTTATTATTATCTCGATTTTTATACAAGTATACATATCCACACATATTCACCTATAATATAATGAAAAAACAGAACTAAATAATACGATTTTAACTACTTATGGTGATGTTTAGAAATATTTGGCATTTTACAACGAAAACTCAAAAAATACATTTTCCCTTGTCTTTACTAAAAATTTGTCAAGAATGTGATCGTCTGTTTTGGAATGATATAAACAAAGATTGTAGAAGATTTTCTAGACATTGCAGCGAATTTTAAGGCTTTTAAGTGCGTGAAATTTAAAAGCTCCCATTACCCCCAAGCTCCCATTACCCCACGCTCCCCTAAGGGACAGATTTTAAAAGCTTATAACTTTTTCACAATTAAAAAAATATTAATTTTCATACTGAAAAGTGTTCACTATTTAATTAACTTTAAAAAGATGTGTCTTAGAATTTGAATTTTTTATTTATTACAAATTTTTATCGTTTAAACCATCAAAAAGTATGACTTTATTATATTTGCCTCAAGCACGAAATTTATTAGTAAATTGAGAGCAATAATACTACAATACTAGTGTCTACGATTATATAGTTTTTCTTTTTGTACTTATATGTATTTAAGGGCTTTTTTTGCCTGTTAAATAAATAAATAAATAAATAAATTTGTACCTACATTTATTGACCTACACGGAAAGAAAAGGTCTGGAAGAGATATCCATAAAAATATTGTTGAGCAGAATATTGTTGTGTTATCCAATTCAATGGAAGAGACAACTTTCAGAATGAAAGCACATTCCATATTCAATGGATGAGGGAGCCATATTATATTGTTGAATCAAATATGGAAGCGACATCCATAGGCATGGTTGGGCTTACAATTCATGCTATGGATTTTCACATATGGCTGCCTCATCCATATAAACTTTAGTTGGGAGATCCATATAGTTAGTTCAAAATTTCGATACATGTTGCGCGCAATTCATTATCATGGCATCCATTTAAAAATGCTCGTCTCAATTTGTCCGTCGCGTCGGTTTCCTGTCACGTCTATATAATCACGTTGTGAGTTTATTGTGTATAAATAGTGTTATAATTGTTTATTATTTATTATCGTTATTGTCTATTAGTGTTTATGTAAATTCATTTTCATGAAATATGTGTAGAGTATATAAGGAATATTATATGCTCAAATATTGTAGTTGCGTGTATAGTGTAGTGGATAGCGTTAGTGTTTAGTATGCGTTAGGTCTAGGGTTCGTGTCTCCCCTCATCGGTTAATAATTTATTTCGTTAATATGCGGTTATTCAATAAGTGGTGTGTATTAATTAACAAAAATGTGTATAAAATATCTCAAGTGACATTGAATTTAATTAATTGAGTGATTCCAATTTTTTTTCCCATTTCCATTATTATGGATCACCCAACCATAGATCTTTTGCTGCTCCAACAATATACAGCCAGCCATAGAATATGGATGCACCCAGTGAGAAATTGCCAATAGACTTTAATCGGTCCAATATCGGTCCAATATTGGTTGCCGTGCTGGGCGCCGATTGACTCCCAATATTGGACCAATATGGGCTGATGCTTGGGATGTAACGGCATCGCCAATCATCGGTTGTCAATATTGGTCCAATATTGGCCGAATATTGGCAACCAAGAGAAAAAAATTTTTTTAAATAAATTTTTTTTAATTAAATAATAATAATAAAAAATTAATGTTTATAATTTTTGTTTAATATATTTATTTGATTAATTATTTATTTTTAATAATTCATGTAAATAATAAATAATTTATTATTTATAAATTATAATTATTTAAAAATGCAGCAGCTATTAGAAAATAGCATTCTGCAAAAAAATTCTATCATTGAAAAATCAATGATAGGCGAGAGAAATCCGCGTCTTTAAATAGATTCGCAGATGATAGACAAGAGATATCCGCGTCATTAAACGGATTCGCAGATATACTCTGGTCTCGCGACGAATCTCTCGATACTTATATACACTGGAGTCGCCGTGTCAGTTGCGAGAACGGTTACAGCGTCCCTCTTGCGGCAGAGATAAGAATTGTCACGTAAACTGCGGGTATAATAAGGCGGTCGGTAAAGCGATTTAGCAGTTTACGTGACAATTCTTATCTCTGCCGAAAGAGGGACGCTGTAACCGTTCTCGCAACTGACACGGCGACTCCAGTGTATATAAGTATCGAGAGATTCGTCGCGAGACCAGAGTATATCTGCGAATCCGTTTAATGACGCGGATTTCTCTCGCCTATCATTGATTTTTCAATGATAGAATTTTTTTGCAGAATGCTATTTCCTAATAGCTGCTGCATTTTTAAATAATTATAATTTATAAATAATAAATTATTTATTATTTACATGAATTATTAAAAATAAGTAATTAAACAAATAAATATATTAAACAAAAATTATAAACATTAATTTTTATTATTATTATTTAATTAAAAAAATTTATTTAAAAAATTTTTTTCTCTTGGTTGCCAATATTCGGCCAATATTGGACCAATATTGACAACCGATGATTGGCGATGCCGTTACATCCCAAGCATCAGCCCATATTGGTCCAATATTGGGAGCCTTTATTGGACCGATGATCGGTCTCTTGGCTCCCAATATTGGACCGATATTGGACCGGTGAGAAATTTCTCACTGGGCAGCAACCTTAACTATGGATATCCCGTATTTTTCAATATAATATGGCTGTGATATCCACGTATCTGGATGTGTCAACTATTCCTTTTTCTCCGTGTAAGTTTATAAATAAACCAGCATTATAAATAAAACGATTGATAATTATAAAAAGTAAAAACTCTGCTCTGTCGAAAATATTGTGGGCAAATCATGTTTGAATAGTGTTTCATATAGGGTTTGCTCAGTGTTAATTGAATGTTTGCAAACACAATTAAGTATGTTTAATTCGTGTATTCTGGAACGCTTTAGTGATTTATTAATACTTAATTGTATGACGATTGTTTGCCAGAAGTGTGTTTCATGTACATTAAATGTATTTGAATTAATTGGTTTTGATACAATTATCTGACAAAAATACTTCAGAGACAAAGTTATTTTAGTTATTATAGTAAAGTTTTTTCATTAAACGGTAAAACTGAAGAAATTCTTTAGCGGTCACGCGCTATAGACGAGTTCTTCTTCCCATCATTCGCTTAATTATAAATTTTGGTTTGAATTTTCAGTTTATTTTTAGGCAAATGAAAAAAAAAATAAATAAAAAAATAAAAATAAAAAAATACTAAAACTGTAAAACTTTGATTGTCAATCTTTTATGTATTAAAAGATATTCGGCGGATAAGAAATTTTTATTTGTGGGGCTGTGTTATTTATTTTAGAAGTAGATTAATAGAAAAGTAAAACTTTATTAGAAAATATTAATTTAATTTGTTTTATTTTCTAGGATGATATTAGATTCAAAGACTTCAACTTTACACAGTGATTACGGAAGTTTTAATAAACCGTTTGGGGAAATAATTATTGAAAGCGACAACACTGTTGTTGATGGAAGACGTAGTGAAATGGCTCAATCGAGTGATGTTTATCAAAGACAGCCTTTGCTACCTGGTACATCATCAAAAAATAAGGACAAGTGGGGAGCATTGGGTTCTACTTCCAATTATTTTAACCACGATAAAATTGATGAATTGAGTCAGGAAGGACTTAACTCTGGAGTACCAAATATTTTGAACAGTGGCATTGTTAAATTAGATATACCGGCTCCTTTGAGAGAAGAATCTAGATTTCCTAAAGAAAAATGGAAAACCTTCACTGGTAAGCTTTACTAATTTTACGAATATGTTAAGTGTTACCCAGCAAACAATGCAACTGTTTCCTATTCACATGATAGACAAGAAGTGGATCTACAAAACCATAATAATTTTAATAACTTATTTCAGCATTTTTATTTATGGCTGTAAATTTTGTTTTTACAACTGTATCTCTGGCCATGGTTCATGACAGAGTACCAGACAGAAACATTTACGATCCTCTTCCTGATATATTTTTGGATAATGTAACCGGACAGGACTGGGCACTTAATGTTTCTGAAGTTTTAATTATGATAGTGTCAAATTCAGCAGTTATTTTAATTATCTTTCATAAACACAGGTAATTATAAATTTATTTATTCAACATTTTTTCTCAACAGCTGATAGGATACAGTGCGGGGTAAAGCTGACCAAGTAAACATTTTCGGCTATAGAATTTTTGGCAAAATAGCCAATTGAAAAAAAAGAGTTTTTTAGGATTCTCAACAATGTATATATACAAATTATTTTCATTTTTTTCAACTATAAATTAAAGAACAAACATTTTTACATAAAATATAAAAATTTTATTGTAACATTTTATTATTGTTAAACAAAAATTATAAAGGAATTTAGTTGAATCAAAGCATCGTCTCAAGGTCGGCTTTGCCTCATGATGCCAATTTTAATAAACTTAAGGTATATGTCCCAATTTGTGAACGCGTACCGATTTATGAACATTTGCGCATATATGTGCAAATTTAAATAGAAATCAATTAAATATAGTGTTGCAAGTAATTAATTCTTTTTGTGTAAAGTATTTTTTTATAAAAACGGTAATTCATAACAACAAAAGTTTAAATAATTTAATTAAAAAAATTAATAATTATAGCCTTTTGCCATCCGCAAGCAATCAGGAAAAACATTTCGCCATCTTGTGTCATTTGTCAGATTAACATTTTAAAGTTTGACGGAGCAAAAAAACTATATTTTTATAAATTAAAGTGAGTATTTATGAAATTTGATACTAATTTACCTTTTTCAACAGCTGGAGCGTGTAAAGGTAAGTGTATTCTAGCGTATACATGAAAAATACAAATCGGTACACACAAATTGCATATGCTCCTATTCGTGTACGAGTAATAAAAATTATTTATAAACAATACAATTTTTACATTATATAAAAGTAATTACTACTTTAAACCACCTTAATACGTACTCGAATTTTTCGAAAATATTGTTAACTTTCAAATAAACAGACTTTTTAAGTATTAAATCATAGATAAAATGGTCATTGTCTACGTGAGTGTTGTTTCTTTAGTCAATAAAGCATTAATATTAATTGGGGTTTTTTGAGTTCTAAGTTTTGTAATTTATAAAAAAAATTCAAAACATCACACTTTATAACCCTATATAGTTAATAATTTAACGATTTAAAAATAATAATGTTAAATTATTACAATAAATTAATAAATTGACTAAAATATTTGAAAGTGCACTAATTGGTACACGCGTGTTTACACAAATTGGGACAATTAGAATGTAAGCATTTACAAATTGGTAATGCAACATTACTATATTTTGATAATAAAACTTTATTTTAAGTTACATTAACTTTAAAAATTCGTTTATCTTCTGATTAATTCTATACATTTTCAATTTAATTTATACTATATAGGTATACCAAATATATAGACCAATCGATTAGTCTTGATGCAAAGAATAAAATTTTATTGTATAGATATAACCTTCAAAATTCAACATAAAAAATTTTTTGAAGAAAATGAATTTTTTTTATAAAATTCAACAAAATTTTTTTTTTACGCAAATTGATCTGTCAATGTTAAAATTAAAAACATATATTAACCAAGAATTTTTAACTTGACTCTTTTAACGACCAAATGTGCTGATTTTTAACTTCGATTTCAAGCTCTTAATATTTTTTTCAAAAATACTCAAAAAATACAAAATTTTGGAAAGTAATTTTTTTGGATCCAATTTTAGTTGTGATATTGATTTTTCCAGGTCACCTAAGGTATACAAAACGTGTTCCCGATAGTTCTAGTTTAAAAGTATGCTTTGCGTATTAAGATTTTTTGTTTTTTTTTTAATTCAAAATGACGCCTGAAAATAAAACTTTTTTCAAAATTTAACACAGGATGGACAAAATTTTCAAAAGTTGTTGATTTCGCTTGAAACTTGTTACTTGGGGGTTTTTGGGGTCGCTGATTACAAATCCCATGTTAGTTTTTCAAAATACAAAATGGCGGATCCAATATGGCGGACATGAAAATTAAAAATCGACCGAATTCGATTGAAACTCGTTACTCGGTGGTTTTTGGGGTCGCTGATTACGAATCTGAAGTCACATTTTCAAAGTACAAAAAAACATTATAAATTAAGCAAAATAAATGTAAAAACAAAAAAAAATTAAAAACCTTAAAAATAAAAATATAATTCCCCATCTCGTCCACCTTCTCGCGGTAAGAATCGGAAAACTTTGAATACTCAAAGGCTAAGGGCATTTATCGTATATTTTTTACAACATTGTGACGCTCCACGAGAAAAGGGACCTTATGACAAGAGTAAATAAGGTCCTTTTTCTCGTGGAGCGTCACATATTTATATTTCAATATGTACACTACATTGCGTCTGCCATTTTAAATTTTTTAAATCTGAATTCAGATTCGTAATCAGCGACCCCAAAAACTTTCGAGTAACAAGTTTCAAGCGAATTCAACAAGTTTTGAAAATTTTGTCCATCTTGTTAAATTTTGAAAAGTTTTTTATTTTCAGGCGCCATTTTGAATTAAAAAAAAACAAAAAATCTTAAAATGCAAAGCATACTTGCAAACTAGAACTATCGGGAACAAGTTTTGTATACCTTAGGTGACCTGGAAAAATCAATATCACAACTAAAATTGGATCTAAAAAATTAATTTCTAAACTTTTTGTATTTTTTGAGTATTTTTGAAAAAAATAAGGATTAAATGGCACTTTTTGTTGCCTATAGAGGGCGCCAAAGTTGGTCTCGTTTCTCTGCAGAGCAAATCGGTGGACAAGATTCCGACTAGACCGTTTAATCTAAATAAAAAATTCAAAGTTTTTTTGAATCTGTGATAGATTTAGCTTTAGAGTACGTAAGATATTTTAAAAATATTAATTTTTGTGTATTTGGCAGCTGTTTGAAGAAAAAAGTCGATTTTTAGGGCGAAAATTCTTCAAAAAATCTATTGTCAAAAAAAAACGAAAAGAAAATCGGCTACGTACTCTAAAGCATTAGTAAATGACGAACAAAAAGCACTTTGTCCGAGGTCAATCCGATCAAAATTGTTTGAGCCAGACTGTCCTCCGATTTGAAAAAGTCATTTTGTGAAAAACGCATTTAAAAACTTTTGTAATGTGAAAACATGAAAAATGAAACCACTATTAATCTACGATGCCTGCACCATATTATTGGCGATAATATTATTTAAACTTTCGTTTTCCCTAACTTGAAGCTGCTGTAGAAAATTTATCTGAATTATTTGCATATTTAGTACAAATAATTCTCAATTTATCGCGCAGCTGTAAGTCCTTTAATAATATTTTATTTGCTTTTATATTTTGATCTGATTTTTGAGAACACCAATTTCCGCAATCATTATGTTCACCAGAAATATATATGTTCCAGTATTTTTATCAATGTCTCCGACAGTTTTTTCGGTTAACCTTTATTTTGAGAAATAGCAAAACAAAAGCATTTTTTTAAATGTGAAATTACTCCTTTTTTATTTCCTTGAATTCTGCTTGCAATTTAAATAAATCATTAACAAAATGCTTGCCATTGCCACGTTAGCTCTAACCCATATCGTATGAAACAATTATGTTTATTGCGTTTCTAAGTGCAAAATCAAATTTTTCTGCTTTAGCAACAAATGCAGTATTGTTTATTTTTTCTAAAGACTCATTATCTATCATAATATTCATATTAACAATTTCTGCTGGCCTGAAAGAAAAATATAAAAAGTAAACAAAAATAAATAAATTAAAATAAATTAAGCTGGCGATCTCATATGTAACAATAAACATAAGAGAATCCAGTATTCCGAATATCGATTATCTTTGTTATTTTTTCGTTTTGAACATTCCAATATTTCTGAAATGACAAGAATTTAATTCGATGGAATATTCATATTCTTCAAATATTTTTTCAAAGAAGCATTATTGAAAGTGGCCATCTCTTCCTGCGTTTTCTTTAACTGTCCTTCATAATGATGAAATAGCCTTTCAAATCGATATTTCTGTTTTGTTGCATATTTATATTTTCGCCTTATACATTCAATTTTCTTTTTTCTTCTACACTGAAAAAAAAAATTATTTGAATCAAATAAAAATTATTTGATTCAAATAAATTATTTATTTGGTTGTAATCCAATAAATGTGTATTTGAACCAAATACATAAATATTTGAACTAAATATTTTATATTATCGCACCAAATAATTGTTTATTTGAATCAAATACAACTAATTCAAATCAAATAAATAGAATATTTGAATCTAATAAATGATTATTTGAATCAAATTCAAAATATATTCAACTCAAATATATATTTATTTGACCCGAATATTTTATTTAATTGTATCAAATAACTATTTATTTGAATCAAATACAACTAATTCAAATCAAATAAATAAAATATTTGAATCTAATAAATGATTATTTGAATCAACTTCAAAATATTTTCAACTCAAATATATATTTATTTGACCCGAATATTTTATTTAATTGTATTAAATAACTATTTATTTAAATCAAATTCAAATTATTTTAATCAAATAAATCGAATATTTTAATGTAATAAATAATTATTTGAATCAAGTATGAAAATTATTTCATTCAATATTGATAATTTCAACATCAACAAATATTAATAAAAAAATAACTAATTGCAAAAGATAAGTACTGATGACAATTCATTGATAGTTCACTTTCACATTTTTTTATACAGTTAAACGCAATTTTTATTACATACACATTTGAAAAATCCTAACGCTTGGGGGTACGAACCCACGCCTAACCGAATATTCACGCACCGAAGTCACGCACGCTAACCACTATACTACGCTCGCATGGGACTCTCAAATCTTAAATACTCTCAAGTGTCACCTCACTAGCTCAAATAAAACTTGTAGAATTACTACAAGGCAGTGATCTAGAGTTAAAATTAAAAAACGTTTTAACATATAAGTTTTTGCCTAGTGGCATAATATGCTTGTATTGTATCACAGGTGACTTACAATTCTTGACATCCTGCAAAATCATTTAAATCATAAAAAATTTGCATTTTCAATATTTCTGAACTTCTTGAAAATATTAGATTGATTTGATAAATAATTTTGAATTGCACTATTTTGACGTCAAAATATTAATCAGAGACTCCAAAAATACTACTGAATTAAACTTCATATAGTAATTAGTATCGATTTTTTGATATTGAAAATATTTTTATATTTCTTTTAGGATAGTATTTTTTGCAAAATTATGATAAAATCTGACTAAATAACATATAATATTCAATTTTAGAAAGTTCAAAAGCTATTCATTAAAAATTGCGAAATTTGGAAATTTTCCATTTTTGAAGTTTTTGAAAATATTTTTATATTTATATCTTAGTTGTAGAATAGTATTTTTTGCAAAATTATGCTAAAATGTGACAAAATAACATGTAAAAACTCAAATATAGAAAGTTTAAAAGCAATCCATAAGAAATGTAAAATTTTGAAATTTTCGATTTTTTGAAAACATTTTTATACTTACATATTAGTTATAGGACTTTATTTTTTGCTAAGTTATGCTATAATGTGACTAAATAACATGTAATACTCAAGTATAGAAACTTTAAAAGCAATCCATGAAAAATAAAAAATTTTGAAATTTTCGATTTTTTGAATTTTTTGAAAAAATTGAATATCTGCCGTTCTAATTAATATTTTTTAAATCTGTAAATTTATAAACCTTCCTTGGGTCAATACCTAATAACCTACCAAGTTGGACTTAAATCGATTCACATGTTTTTGTGTGATTGGGGTACAAAGTTTTTGTGACAGACAAACATACATACATACATACATACATACATACATACATACATACATGCATACATACATACATACATACATACATACATACATACATACATACATACATACATACATTAAATTTTTTAAGAATATTTTTGGAATCTCTGATGTCCATAATAACTAATCATGTTAACATTTTTAAGTTTTAAGCAATGTACAGACAGACATCTGATTTTATTAATAAGGATAATTATAAATAAAATAAATTTATTGTGTCAAATAATTTTTATTTGCATCAAATAAACGAAATATTTGGGTAAAATAAATGAATGAATAGTTTCAAGTAACTCATTATTTTCGTTTCAAATAATTATTTAATTGATTGAAAAATTTTTTCATTTATCTTGATAAAATGTATATTAGTTTTGAATAATGAATTATTCGGATTAAATATTTCAGTCTATATTAGAATCAATAAAATAAATTTACTGAATCAAATAATTCTTAGTTGCATCAAATAAATGAAGTATTTGAGTAAAATAAATGAAAGAGCAGTTTCAAATAATTCATTATTTTCGTTTCAAATAATTATTTAATTGATTGAAAAATTTTTTTATTTATCTTGATAAAATGTATATTAGCTTTGAATAATGAATTATTCGGATTAAATATTTCAGTCTATTAGAATCAATAAAATAAATTTACTGAATCAAATAATTCTTACTTGCATCAAATAAATGAAGTATTTGAGTAAAATAAATGAAAGAGCAGTTTCAAATAATTCATTATTTTCGTTTCAAATAATTATTTAATTGATTGAAAAATTTTTTTATTTATCTTGATAAAATGTATATTAGCTTTGAATAATGAATTATTCGGATTAAATATTTCAGTCTATTAGAATCAATAAAATAAATTTACTGAATCAAATAATTCTTACTTGCATCAAATAAATGAAGTATTTGAGTAAAATAAATGAAAGAGCAGTTTCAAATAATTCATTATTTTCGTTTCAAATAATTATTTAATTGATTGAAAAATTTTTTTATTTATCTTGATAAAATGTATATTAGCTTTGAATAATGAATTATTCGGATTAAATATTTCAGTCTATATTAGAATCAATAAAATAAATTTACTGAATCAAATAATTCTTAGTTGCATCAAATAAATGAAGTATTTGAGTAAAATAAATGAAAGAGCAGTTTCAAATAATTCATTATTTTCGTTTCAAATAATTATTTAATTGATTGAAAAATTTTTTTATTTATCTTGATAAAATGTATATTAGCTTTGAATAATGAATTATTCGGATTAAATATTTCAGTCTATTAGAATCAATAAAATAAATTTACTGAATCAAATAATTCTTACTTGCATCAAATAAATGAAGTATTTGAGTAAAATAAATGAAAGAGCAGTTTCAAATAATTATTTAATTGATTGAAATATTTTTTTATTTGTCTTGATAAAATATTATATTAGCTTTGAATAATAAATTATTCGGAGCAAATAATTCCGCTTATTAGAATCAATAAAATAAATTTATTGTGTCAAATAATTTTTATTTGCATCAAATAAACCAAGTATTTGAGTGAAATAAATGAAAGAATAGTTTCAAATAATTCAATATTTGTATTAAATAAATTTATTTATTCAATTCAATTAACTATTTATTTGAATCAAGTACGATTTATTTGGTTCAAATAAGTATGATTCAAATAATTGCAGATATTTAAATCAAATACATATTTTTTTGATCCAACTAAAAAGTATTTAAATCAATTAAATATTTTTCAAATAATTTGAATTATTTGAATCAAATACATTTTTTTTTCAGTGTAGGACTTGCTTTAAGAACAATTCTCCTTAATTCAGCGGCCTTTTTAAATCTAATTGTTTTATTTCTTAAGGTTTTTCTTCCATTTCGACAATCTTTGCAGCAGGAGCGTCTGGAATCATTCGGTAAAACGAGTGAGCAATTTTTATGTCGTAAGCAATGCAAAATATCAAATGCAGCAAAAGATGTTAGCGTGTTTCCAATATTGAATCCGCTGAAGCACATCCAGAACAAACTTTAACATCGTTAAATTTTAGAATTAAATTCTCCAGTTCTTCCAATGTCGATGCATGAGTTACAGTAAAATCAAGTTTTATACCCATCACTTTAGCTGAAATTCGCATATCTTCATAAACTTTTAACTGTTTAGAAGAAACAAACTTTATAGAATCATTCACTCCCTTTTAATTAGTTTGCGAAAACTTCAAAACAGAAATATCACCGAAACTTGTCTTTCTTGGATACCAAGGAATTGCAGGGTGTCTACAACACCTGGAAAACCTGAAAAACCGGGAAATGTCAGGGAAATTAAAAATGTCCTGGAAAACCTGGAAACGTCAGGGAATTTTTTCGAAAGTCAGGGAATTTTTTTCATTGTGACTTGAAATACTCTTGAACAATATTTTTAAAGCCCACAATTAGTTTTACAAATTTTTAGTAAAAAAATAATAGTAAAGTTTTCAAAAATAAAGTTTTCCAGAAGAATTTAATTAATTAAAAAAAAAAATTTCCACAATATTTGTGTCGCGCTCTGAGGAAAGGTACCTAAGAAGCAAAAAATTTGAGGTTATGTTTTTAATTTTTTGAGTAAAAATACAGAAAGAGAATCAATTATTAATTCAAAATTGTTGGTCTTCAAGTCTCCATTAGGGGTCATCCATAAACCACGTAGCCTCTTGAGGGGGAGGGGGGGGGGTCAAGCAATTGACTACGACAAGAGGAAAAAATGGCGCTAATACATGTAATAGCGTACTACATGGGGGAGGGGGGGGGGGTCAAAATTCCCCAAAAATGGGGCTACGTGGTTTATGGACGGTCCCTTATATGCAAAATATTTAATAAAAATTGGTTTTAAATTCAAATAATTAAAAACAAACTTTTAATCAAGATAATTGTAACACGAACCCAACCTAAAATTCGTTTGCTTCTTAGGTACCTTTCTTGGGAGCGCGTCACATTTATTATAGTTTGAAAAAATTAATAATTTAAAACAATTTTTATAAAATTTGTATGAAGAATTCAATTATTTTCTAAAATAACAAAATTTTTCATTTTTGGAAATTTTAATAATTTAATTATTTTTAATACAATTTTACAGAAATTGCTAAAAAAAATGTAATTATTGTTAAAAATTTCATTTCAATTCCTCGCGAAAATCAATTACTTAAAAAAAATGTTTTTTTTAAATTCTTTGAAAGAATTCAATTATTTACAAAAATATTAGAATTTTTCACAGGAATTCAATTATTTTCAAATATTTTAATAAAATTGTTCGAAATAAATCAATTATTTTAAATACAATTTTAATTACATTTTTTTTGAAATAATTCATTTATTCTTTTACATTTTAATAAAATTCTTTGCAAAATTCAATTATTTTCATAAATAACAATATTCATTACAAGAATTCAATTATTTTTAAAAGTAATGCATTTTTTCTCAGGACTTTAATTATTTTTCAAAATTTTTTATAAAATTGTTAACAACTATTCAATTATTTTCATAAATAATAAAAATCATCAAAGAATTTCAATTATTTCTAATCCAATTTTAATCGAATTCTTCGAAAAATGTAATTATTCTTAAAAATTTTATTAAAATTCGTCATCAATTGAAAAATTTGTTGGTAAAATTGTTTATGAGAATTAAATGTTAAGAAACATTTAATAATTCAATAAATTATTTTTGTATTTAAATAATTAAATTCTAATAAAAATTGATTTAAAAATTAATTTCAGTTAAAATTTTGAATAATAATTAAATATTAAAAGCCGTATAGCGTGAATTTTTATAAATAATTGAATTTTGAAATTAATTTTTTTGAAATATGTTAATTGAATTTTTTTTAATTGAAGTTTTTATTTTCGAATATATATTTAATTGAAGAATTTACGAATAATTGAAATTTCGTAAAATTGATTTAAAGAAGAATTTTAGTTAAAAATTGTTGAAAATAATAATTGAATTGATAATGATTTTATCACTCGGTTATCTTTAATTATTATAAAACTTTATAATTTTAAGTAAAATTTTCTCTTATTTGACTCGGATTTCTTAATATCAAATTTTGGATCCGCTCTTTTGTCATTTTATAAATCTGACAGCGGCTTCAGTGACCCCGAAAATTTTCAAAAAATAATTTTCAAGAAAATTTGTTAAATTTTAAAAAATGTTTACCGCCACTTTGGATCCGCTATTTTAAATTTTTTGAATTTTACATTAAATTCAGATTCAGCGACCCCAAAAATCCCCGAATAACAAGTTTAAAAAAAATCCATCTGTTATTGAAGCTAAAAACCTCTTTGCCATCAGTCGTCATCGACTACAAAAAGGTTAAAGACATCGACTTTTTTTAAAAATTTCCATAACTAAATCATTATGAGTAGTAGGTAATGAACATAAATTATTGTGTGACAACTAGAATTATCGTTATTTAAAGAGTTTTTAAAAAAACAATTATATTCTTTTTACAGTTTTAGCAAATGGAACTTTGATTTTTCACAGTACTTACTGTAATTATAAGAGGAAAGTGATACATTTTACACATTATGATTATTAAAAAATTGTTGTTAAAAATAGTTTCTATAAACAAATACTTTAAACAAAATATTAAATAATATTTATTATTATAGTTATGATTATGAAACATTTATTAATATTTTTTAAATGATTATGTATCTATATTTATTTCCTATTGGAATAACTTACGAAAGAAAATGTTTAATATATATTTTTAAATATCTTTTCAGATTTATTGTTCTGCGACGAATTTTCCTTCTCTTAGGACTTTTATACATGATGAGAAGTATAACTATGTTTGTTACAGTTTTACCTGTATCAAGTAAAACATATTATTGCAGTCCTAAAGCAAATAGTACAACTCCGATACTTATAACGAAAAGAGTTTTTCAGTTACTGTCTGGTTTTGGATTGTCCATAAATGGGAAGCACACATATTGTGGAGATTACATTTATAGTGGGCACACAGTCATTCACGTTCTGAGTTACCTTATTTTCAAAGAGTGTAAGTAAAATGTTGATCCAATCGTTAAATTATTATTTAATATCTGGAGTATTCTTCTTTAAACATTCTAGACAAATTTTCCCTTTTTGTAATGGCTTTTAACTTTGTTGTCCTGTATGAGAGTAGGGCTCATTTAAAGAAGCTTTGTAAAAATTAGGGATAGTTGAATAATTAACGTTTCAGGTTTATACCATTATTTTTACATTACTTAAAATATTATGGATTTTAATTTGCAAGGCTGGAATTTTAATGCATTTTTCTTATAGTTTTAAATGCCAAAAGAATTTTTTTTGTAAAAAAATGTTTACCACTGTTTTTATAAAATTATGTAATATCATTACAAAGGAGGAGGGTCGATAAGGCCTGTTTTAGGCCCCCTTGAAATTTTCATTTAACCACCTCGGTGGAGTGGCATTCCACGTCAC
This sequence comes from Leptopilina heterotoma, assembly GCF_015476425.1. NCBI lineage: Eukaryota > Metazoa > Arthropoda > Insecta > Hymenoptera > Figitidae > Leptopilina > Leptopilina heterotoma. The sequence continues at coordinate 2,708,259 of NW_025111199.1, forward strand.
TTGACACAAGGTGCGGAAATAGCGAAATGGCGATCCGACATTTTCTGTATTTTTAAAGAGCCATTTTGAATCTCGAAAAACTGACATTGGATTCCTAATCGCCATTCGTAGAAAAGTATTAAAAATGCCGATTTGCAATGTCTAAAAAAACAAAGAAAATCTTAAGAAAGCAAATTTTTATTGTCATTTTTGTGTTCCCTGATATCGAAAACATAGAAATATATTGTTGCAGTAAATTTTTAGTTATGAATGGCGAAATTGTTTCCAACTTTTTACGCGTTTTAATTTTTTTTTTCACCTCCAACGGAATTTTAATAAAATTCGGCTGGGATTTAATTTTTCAAATTAACATTCGGTAAGTCTATTTCGCCTATGATAATATGGAAATTATTTAATTACTTTACTGTAGACAGACTGAATGTGATTTGAGAGAGACTCCAATGGATATTAAAATAACTAGTTTTTATGATTTATTGTGGAAATTTTGAATTGTTATTCTAGTTATTTGAAATAACAGTTTTAATGAAGGTAGAATGAACTTATTTTAGATTCACCTAAAAGATGCTTATTATTACATTGGCTTACCGGATTGACGGCGCTTGTAGGTGTTATTATGGTATTAGTTGCTCATGGTCACTACACTGTAGATGTCCTCATTGCATATTATGTAACAACACGTTTATGGTACATTTATCACACGCTTGCAAACAACATCAATTTGAAGGTAAGATATTCATTATACAAGTACATGGTGTACTTGATAATTTTATGTAATAATTCGAAAAGTAGGGTCATTTGGGGTAAATGTTATCTGTTGAAGTTTGAGATGAATTTCAAGATTTAAAATTAAGTTAGACAATATTTTAAATTCAGCTCGCCCGTAAGAGGTTCTAAGTATTGCCAATATTTTATTTTGACAATTACCAGTGCCGTACTCCGCAACCCGAGTCAAAATTTAGACCCCCTTTTAGTTCTCCAAAAACCTCTTTTTAACCTCTTTTAAGCCTCTTTAACACTTCTAAATCCTCTTTTGAACCTAAAAACAGCTGAAATGGATTTTCCGCACTATTAGAGGTTCAAAAGAGGTTGAAAATTTAAATTTCACAAAAATTTGAAATCCTCTTTTCAACCTCTAAACATCGGAATATGGATTTTTCCGCATCGTTTTCAGGTTCAAAAGAGGGTCTAAATTTTGACTGGGGAAGTTATCTCTTAATACATAAAAAATTGAAAATTAAAGTTTCACAGTTTTAATATTTTGACTTCCATTTGCATAAAAATAAACTAAAAATTCAAACCAAAATTTATAAATATTCCTATTTAATGCTATAATAAAAATTGTTTTTGATTTTTAAATTTTGGCAATTTAGTTGAATGGAGTTGCCACTGAATTTCAGGTTTTTTTTCATAGAATTTTTTTGTAGTAAAAAAAATATTATTTGAAGAGAAAGATGCAATAACGAACGAGGCACTCGGGCTGATCCCCCACTACAACGAGATAACGTAGAAATTATCTGAAATAATAATTTTCTCGAAACATAAAAAAAAATATAGTAACGTGTAGAGAGTTACATAACGGACAAGTTTTCTGAATATTATTTATCTTAATGTTCACTACATTTTGCAAAAAAATTAAAAATTGCAAAATTTCGATAACCTGAAATCAATAACTTTTTGAAAAGTTATTCACGACATCTCCATTTTTTGTAAATGAAATTTTTTGCTACTTCATACCTAAAATAAATTTTAAGTCAACGAGACAATTCAGCTCAAGAATATTACAAAAATTCCACTTGCTCGTATTATTTTTTAATATTAAATACAGAATGTTAGAATTTGATTTTCCATGTCTTCTGAAGGAAAAAGTTTGCGAGAATGTTTTATTAAGAAAAAACTTCAAACGACAAAGTTGTTTCTTATATAGTATGGAGAAGTTTTTTCTACAATTTCAGATCGATCAGTTAAAAACTGTAAAAATTATAAACATTTATATTCGAACATTCATTGAATTGAAAGTATCCTTTCATGTAAAAGGTGATATGATTTAATCATGCAATGAAGTTAGTTTGTTGTTAATTATTTTTCAATGAATTAAATTTTTTTCCTATTATGTAAAATAGCAATATTTTATAGTTTTCTTAAAAATGAAAGTTTGAATAAAACTTTTTTTATTTTTAAATATTTGTTTCTACATTAATTATTTTTTACAATTTATAATTTAAATTTTTAAAAAAATTTTTTAAATTAATTTCTACCGTTTATTTTTTGATTTTTAATATTACATACTTTCACATCGTGCAATGTTCCGATCTCATTCTGTTTGATAGGTTACTTACTTTAATGAAATAGTAGAATTTTTTTTAACATGAAATTTTATGGGTAAAGTAGTTTTTTACATAGTTTTTATGAATGAACAATTTTTTAAAAATTAAAATTCAATATCTTTAAATAAAAAAATTGGATTCAAGACAAAAATAATGCCGTTTGAATCATTGAAATCAGTCAACAAGTTCTTCTAAAATTTGTTCTTTTTAAAAAAAAAAAAAGTAAAAATATTCAATTCTTAACAAGAGCAAAAATTTTTTTTTGAAAAATCCTTTTACATATTGATTTTTTTATATATATATAATTCTACATGAAAATTAACATTTAGAAAAAAATAAACATTTTCAAGTTTCTTCATATCTAATTCTATTTTTAATTACGATTTTTTAAAAAAATTTCACATTTTTTGATAAATAAAAATGGAAAAATTAGCATAATTTCTATTTTCTAATGACAAATTTTATTTTAAAATTTTCTGTTTTTAAGTTTAAGTTTTTCAGGATGGTCACAAATTTCAGTTAATAAATTTCCCTGACAATTTACTGACATTAAAAATATTTTCCCTGACAAAATTCTTTCTATAGGGAAATATGAAAGTTTATGTAAAATAAGTAAAATTACTAAAAATTACTAAAACTTAACAATTTCTAAAAATTACAATTATAACCCTTCCTGAATTCAATTATTTTATACAATTTTCAACTAAACTTTATCTTTAAATCAATTATTGCTTCCTCCTAGAGGAAGTATTTTAAATAATTTTTCGAAATTTTTTCTAGAATTCAATTATTTAAATACAGATTTACTCAATTTTTTATAATAATTGTAACTGTCTATGTTTTTTCCTTAAGTTTTTAAAGTACAATATTTTCAAAAAATTATAATAAAAAAATTCTTACAATTAATTTTTTTTAAATATATTAAAATAATTTTGGAAAAATTAATAGTTCTTCAATTAGGTACAATTAAAAAATTTCCTAACGATTGAAATTTGGTAAAATCTTTTAAAAATAATTCAATTTCTTAAAAGAATTTTTGTATAATTTACTAATTAATTTTTTGATGAATTTTAATTAAAAATTTTGAATATGATTTTTTTCTCCAAAATGTTAAAAATAATTCTAAAATGTTATTATCTTTTGTATGTATTTGAATTTGCGGAATTATGTAATTGAAAATACTGAAAGTATATTGGATTTTAAGAAATTAGAAGCTAATTTTCATTTTTAAATTTATATCTAAAGATTTTTTATTAACATTAAAAAAATCAAAATAAGTTGCACTTTTTGACAAAAAATTGTGGTACATTTTGTTTCAATGTTTGGAAGAAAAGTCGAGAAAGTCACAATTTTTGAAAGTAAGTCGAAAAAAGTCTCAATTTTCTTAATTTCTCTGACAAAAAATTTTTTTCCTGACATTTTCCTGACTTTACTAACAAAAATTTTATTTCCGACATTTTCCTGACCTTCCGACAACAATTTTTTTCCTGGCATTTCCCTGACTTTACTGACATGTGGCCACACTGGATTTTGTACAAATAGGCACTTTGAATTTAATTTAAAGAATATTGAGCATTTTTCTATTATTTTGATTTGTGTTATAGAAATAGTACTTTGAAAAAAGAAATTTTTTGTTTTATTTTATAAAAAAATAAAAAAATGTCAAAAGATATTATTCTTAAATATCTATGGGGCCGTTCAAAAAATATGTAACGCTATTTTTCGGAAATTTGGACACCCCCCTCCCCCAAAAAGCGTTACGTATTTTTTGAACGGCCCCTATCGACATTAAAATGAGAAATTTCACGCGTGCGTTATTTTAGCTAGTTATTTAATAACATTCGACGAATTCATTTATCACTTTTGTAATGAATAAAATAATTAAGGCGTTGACTGTGGATGACTAAAAATGAGTCAATATTCATTGTTTTTATTTATATTAATTTTTTTTAACTTTTTTAGTTTCTCGATTTAGTAAATTTTATTAAAACGTTTATTTTTTCACAGCAACATGGTCCAAATAATAGTTTGGCTCGTCTTTGGTGGTTTCCTCTATTCAAATACTTTGAGAAAAACGTTGGTGGCCCCGTACCCCGACAATACGACTGGCCTTTTCCATGGCGTCGAAGATTTCTTACAAAACATCCAAACAGAGACAGTTAATGTAAATAAATTCTTTGTAACAAAAACTTGATTTGAAAAAATCGTTTTCATGTAAATATACACTTCTCTTGGAATACTACCACTTACACGGAAGAACATTGTTTGCCGAAAAGTCGGGAACTGTTACCGTGCACCTATCAAAAAGTGAAAATTTGAATAATGATATTTATAAAGTCAAAATAATTCTATGATTGTTTTAATGTCTGAAATAATTATATATGTGATTATTACGTTTCTAAAATTCAAACTATTCAGGCTGAAATATTTTGTACAGAATTATAATATTAATAATATAAATATAAATATAATTATAAATATATGAATATATAAATATATAAGTATAATATGAATCTTGAATATTTATATATATATGTTTATATATTTTTTGTTAGAATGCATAACTATGAATCAGCCTACGAGTGTGTTAGTCAAATGGTCAAAACTTTTAATGTGCAGTTTTTTGTGCCTCACTCGCACTTACGCTTATCGTGATTCATAGTCAAGTGTTCTTACTATACACTGGAAGAATTTTAGGCAGGCTGCTGGCTTTTCATGCTCGAAATTAGTGCCCCTTGCACAGGGCTCGCAGCTCACCTCAAAAAAGCGAGCATCTACTCCCGAAAGGTAAGCAGCTGCCCCTGAGGAGTTGCTGCTTACCTTTCGGGAGTAGATTCTCGCCTTTTTGAGGTTAACTGCGAGCTTGAGGCAGCGAGCTCTAGCGGCACTCATGTAAAGCCTGCAGCCTGCCCAAAATTCTTTCAGTGTACATCATATCTTTTTAGAAACTTTTATGAAATATTGGTCAGGTTCAATAAAAATGTTTGTGGTAATTTCTGTTGTAATCTCGAGGATAGTTTCCCCGAATATTCTAGAATAATGATTCATATACAAGTTTTTAATGAGAAAAAATTTTTTTTTTAAATTTCGGTGGAAGCTTCTTCTGTGATTTTAACTGAACCTGATTCTTTGAATGAATCTTTTAGGAAGATATATTTCAACCGTTGCCTTTATGACATAGCCTTCTTCTAATGATAATTTGTAATATTAGACATTATATAATAATATGCGATATTTATAATACAAGGGCTTGAGAACCTATTTTTACTTATACAAGACTGGGGAACTGAACCCGTTTCACTTGTAAAGGAATTTACGTTTCCTCAAGCCACAATAATATAACCTCAAAAATGTCGAATGCAGAAGTTAGTTTATGTCCTTAGATTTTGTTTCTATACACTGAGGGTTAAGTATGACCACACTTGTTTTCATAAAGAAAAAAAAATGTGTATAAAACTATCGTAAAGATATCTTCGTGAGTACTAACTTAATTTTTAACATGGTTCTGTATTAATTTTTATATTGCAAATCAACTATAGTTGAAGCTTACTGATTAAACAATGTTACAGTATAACACATAAATATGAAAAATTTCTGCCAACAGTACTCAAAATTAGTCAAGGTAAAAACTCCATTTAGTTCCAAATATCCATGAGAATCTTTAAAGAAAGAAAATGATAAAACGGGAAAAGAAGTAGGAAATTAAAAAAATTGTTTTAAAAATTTTTTTTTTATTTTTTTAAAAAAATTTTTTTGCAGAGTAGTGCAAATATTGTAGCATCTATTTCTTGCTACGTGAGCAAACTTCTGCGTAGACATGTTGTTTTATCTTCTGCCCTTATCTGGTGGGGACCATGTGCAACTTATTAATTTGTTTGAGCAGAGAGAAATGAGAATCAACATAGCACAATATTTTTTCTGAAGTTTACAGCAAACGCATTGTAAGAGTTAAAAGATTGCAAATAAGTTTGCAACAATTTTTTTGTAGCTACAAAAATGCCCCCAGTTTTTTTATTAAATTTTTCCAAATGTAAATCATATTTGTAACACGACAAATTAATATAACAAACTTGTAAAAAATGTGATATTTCGAATAGATAATATGAAGATCGCGACGTAATAGATAATTTCAAATTATCCAAAAGAAATAAGCGGAAATAATTTCGCTTTTCACTGATATTATTGTGATGCAAGTTTATCAAAAATTTAATTGTTATTCATTCATTATTTTACTATTATTAAATTAATATTATTTATTTTTAATAAACAATTAAAAAAATTTTTAAATAATTGTAGTTTTAATAAAAATGGGCGAATTTTCGATAATTAACACTAGAGCGAATGTTTTTCTGTAAACTTCGCAAAAAAGACTATGCAATGTAGGCGTAGGCAGATAATAATTAGGACCATTTGTTATCAATTAATAAATATAGAATAAATGAACCAGAACACATTTCTTACTTTCTGTAAAGAGTATATTTCTTCTCATTGCCGTGAAGTCGTTTAGTGAAAAAAATTTGTGATCGACTTAAATAATACCTTTTTATCTGTTCAAATTGTAAATAATTTTACAGTACTATGTTATTGTTTAAAAAGCTTTAAATTTTCTGTCTATAATTGTAATTTTATAAATATACAAATAAATATATATTTCACGTTCTATTTGTAATTTTGTCATAAAATTCTAACCATACATTATTTTACTTTCTAAGTTGAATTCAAAATACAAAACTCGTTTATCTTTAATCGTTTAAAAGATATGAGCAATTATTGCATTTTATAAATAAACTATTCGACGCCTTCTGTCTAGATAATGTTATTTCAAACAAAAACAAATGCTATATGAAGTTGATTCACAAATTAATGCAAGACAATTCTAAATAATTCATTCTCAAATTCAAGATAATGCTATCTTAAAATCCAATGAAATAATATTATGTTCAACTAAAATTAGCGTACCGACAATTATTTTATCCATTTTTCTTAAGAAAATTTCTAAAAAATCATAATTTTGAGAAGTAATTTTCTTTAAAATCATTTTATTTTATTATTCATTTTGTAATTTTATATTTATATTTCTTTGATATTTTCAGACATCGCACTCGATAATTAATTTTAAAAACTTCACAAAACTGACAATAATTCCATTATATCTATATTTTATTTTCCTGACTGTCTCCTAATTTTCATAAAAAATATTTACTTCTTTCTTCTCCTGATAATAAATTCAATTTCTGCAACGAATTTTATTATTCATGAAAGAATTTAAATATTTATAAAAATGATATAATTCTTGCGAAGAATTTTATATAAATTTTTAAATTTAAATAAAAATAAATTTTTAAATTCATTTCTTTCGACTAATTGAGGGCTCGGATCGAAGAACCGACGCTTCGCTTGGCTACACAGCTCCATGCCAGTCAATCGCACAAAAATGTAGAAAAATTAAAACTCAAAATTTTAATTTCTAAAATATACTACATTATAGGAAATAAAGAGGCGCATGTTTTTTTCCTTTGAAATTTTTTTATAAAATGGATATTTTACGAAATAATTACAAAAAACTGCAAAATTTTATTTCTCAAATTTCATTGAATTTTTAAACATAAATCGTCGTATCTTTGACAAATATTAATCAATTAATTAATATTAATTAATTTTTAAACAAATTTTAATTATTAATAATGTTTTGTCAATAACCATACGTTTAAGGAAACGTGGTAAGGACCTTCGCCGAGAAAAAGTGTGTGAGAAACTTTCGAGTTGAAAGAACTTTCAGTGAGACATTTGTTCCTTATTATATATGAAGAAGTTTTCTGGAAAAACCCCGGTCGATTTATTCAAAATTTTGTACATTATAAACGTTTTTTGCAAAGAATTTTATTAAAATGCCTCAAAATAATTGAATTTTCGGGAATAATTTTCTTATTTATCGACATAGAATTTTATTACAATCTAAAAGAATAATTCAATTGAATTATTTCATAAAAATGTAATCAAAATTGCATGTATTTAAAATAATTGATTTCTTTCAAGCAATTTTATTAAAATATTTGAAAACAATTGAATTCATGTGAAAAATTCTAATATTTTTTGTAAAGAATTGAATTCCTCCAAAGAATCTAAAAAAACATTTTTTTAAATAATTGATTTTTTCGAGGAATTCCTGTAAAATTGTATTAAAAATAATTGAAATCCTGCGATGAATTTTATTATTTATGAAAATAATTGATTAGTTGTAATGAATTTTAATAAAATTTTTAAAAATAATTGAATTCCTGAGAAAAATTTTAATATTTATAAAAATAATTGAAATATTGCGAAAAATTTTATTAAAATGTTTAAAAAGAATTGAATTCTTTATAAGAATTTTATAATTTAATAAATAAATAAATAAAATAAATAAATTTAATATAATTTAATTTTTTAACATTGTTTTAAATAATTAATTTTTTCGAATTATAATAAATATTATGAAAAGTTTATTTTTAAATAATTGAATTCTTGTAGAAAATTTTATTTATGAAAATAATTGAATTCTTGCTTAGAATTTCATCAAAAATTTTATTTTTTTAAAAATTGAATTTCCATGAAAAATGTTAATATTAGTGAAAGTAATTGAATTATTATTTAAGAAAATAATTGAATTTTGGGTGAATTTTATCAATTTTTTTAAAATAATTATTTGAATTGAATAATAATAATAATAATAATAATAATAATAATAATAATTATTATTATTATTATTATTATTATTATTATTATTATTATTATTATTGAATAATTATTTTTTTTGCGAAATTTTATGAAAATACTAGATATTGAAAATATTTGAATTTTGAATACTTTTTGAAAATAATTAAATCGTTTTAAAGAATTTGATTATAATTTTCGAGAATAGTTTTTCGATTTCTAGTATCAGCGAATTTAAAGTATTGGAAATTCTCAAAAAAAAAAAAAAAAAAAAATGGTAGCTTTTAGTGGCTAAAATTTAAAAAAAGTACTCAAATAGTAGCGTAACGTAAACAAGTACTTAATAGTAGGTTTTAGTATAGATGAGTGCGAAGCCTGTATTTTATTTATTTTTATTATAATTTATTTTATAATTAGATAATTGTTTGTACTAAAATTTTTTTATCCAATTGTGAAATATGTTAATTTTGAAAATAGTTAATAGGGTAAGTGCGTCAATTATAACGAATGCTCTAGTTACGGTGACTTTTTGAAAAATATTTACAATTTTAGAGTAATATAACTACTTGAAATAGTTATTTTCGTATCAAGGGCGCAAAATAGGTGATTGCGACGATGGCGAAATGAAGGGACCGAGGGGACACAATTTCGCGCCCGAAGCGAAGCCGAGGGAGCGAAAGTGTCCCCGAGGTCCCGAAATTTCGCCAGAGTCGTAATCACCTTTGCGCCCATGATGCTAACATAATTTTTTGTCCTAACAGCATGGAAAGTATGTCATTGAGGGCACGAACGATTAAACGCTCATATTAGTTAAAAATTAATTAAACTCTATATAAATGATAACTCTTTGAAGTTTATAATGATACAAGTTTTAATATAGAAATAAGAAAACAATGTATTCTGGAAATATAGTAATTGCCAATTTTTATAACCGAAATGTGAACGAAATCAAATGTGTCATAATTTTTTTTAGAGAAAATCGAAAAAAATTGCACATTTTTCTAGACAAAATAAAACAAGTTGAAAATGTTTGCATTTTGATAGTCAACATAAAAAGAAACTCGAAAATATCACATTGTAATGAAGAAAATCGAATAATTAACATGCGGGCGCATGGGTGGTAATGAGTTACTTTGCGCCCGCTCTAAGTGCCCGAAATGAAATACTTTCCGTGCAGGTAGGACAAAAAAAAATTATTTTCGACCTTACTCGATACAATTATACGCAAAGAAATGCATTTAAACTATTATTAATTTAATTGACGCTTTTGGTATTATTTTTAATTGCTTTAATTTGTTTAAATTATTAATTTTTATAAAGTATTTATTAATGTTTCAAGAGCTTTTAGTTTAATAAGTCGTAAATTTACTTCTTTCATTATAATTAAATAAATTTTGATTTCGTGTTGGTAAAATTTTGGTTTACAATGATAAAATTATTAAAACTCAGTTTTTTAAATAATTCTTTATTTTAAAAAATTACTTATGCATATTTTTAAAATTCATTATTAATGCTTGAAATTTGTTATAGTTTTGAGAATGTAGATTTACAAAACTTTATAACGGCCACGCGAGACATTATGCGCTCCAGACGTCTGTAATTTCATTAATTCTTCTTTAATTAACCGCGATACTTCAGCTTTTGCTTTGCTTACAGCTAACTCACTCGTCGATTCAATTGCAAGGTACAACTTTCTTTCTCCTTCAGGTGGTGCTTTTCCAGGTACAATGTAAGTACCCCTGACGGTAAGTCCAGCTTCTGAATATTCTGAAATTTGCGCTAAAGCTTCTTTACTAGTTACCCGCCATCTGGCTTGCTGTGGGAAATCATTGATTTCAAGTTCTTCCTCATATTTTCGGAAGGTTTGTTCACCCCCTTCACACTCTCCTTCAACTAAATCTTCCTCTCTTGGTTGATAATTCAGTTTTGTGTTCAATTTTGCAGCCAATTGTTCCGCAACAGTTTTCGCCTATAAATGAAAATAAACGTTCAGTAAATATAAACTATGGACCGATAATATTTTATGTAATTTTGAATAAAGTTATTTTTAAAAAATTCGTATTTGAATTGGATTTTCACCCTTTAATTAAATATTAAAAATAATATTACCGTAATGAGATTAGTAGGTCCGGCTCCTTTGAGAATTGCTTCTGCCGCCTGCTGCGAAACCCCCTTTGCTTCGGCGCCCAAATTTTTGGCAATATTTATTTTCGATGCAAGCTTCTTGGCTAACTCCAATTTGTCCGTTGCACTTGGTACAGGTTGACCGGGTACAGAAATATTGGGAACTGAAGGTCTTGATATTTCTCGCACAGTTCGTTTAGGTGCCAACATACTTTCAATTTGTTGATCAATATCATTTTCAATGTCTTCATCGTCTGAGTCTTGCAAACCGAGAGCGGCTTTTTGAAACTTCTTCTTCTCATTAGCCAAAGCAGCTTCAGATTCATCAAACTTAAAACCTTTTCCGCTAAAACCGCCACCAGTGTGAACTTTTTTACCGTCTGCTACTTGACGAGCTTTGTAATCTTCCCAAAGCTTTCTTAATGCTTCAGGTACAGGAACCATGGCTAACTCATGAGCTCGTAAGATATCTCCAGCATACCTCTCTTGCTCTGAAGTAATAAACGTGTAAGCATATCTAAAAAGAAAGTCTAAATTAGAGAAAAGCTGATGATGTTTACTGATAAAAAATATTTTTACTGAATGTTATTATATACATTACAGGGTTGTCACAAAAATTTAATTTAAATTTTCCCTGATTTCCAGACAAAATATTGACTTTTTCCCTGACCCTAAAGAATATCCTGATTCACTTACTAAATGATTAGATACTTAAAAAAATGTTCTATTACATTTATTTACAAATTTCTTCAAAAGTGAAATTATACAAAAACATCAATAACTTCTTTTTTAAATAAATATTTAATCATTATTTTTCAATAGGAATTGAGATATTTAAAAAATCCAAATTTAAACCTTCTTGAAATTCAATAACTTTTAAGAAATTATTATAAAACATGAAGAAGCGAGCACTCCGAGTCTTCGATTCGGAGCAACCGATATCTTCATGTTTTATAATAATTTTAATTTCCATAAAGATTTTTTAAAAAAAATTAAACTATTTACAAAAATTTTAGTAAAATTCCTCTCAAGAATTAAATTATTTTTTAAGTAATACAATTTTTCACATAAATTTAATTGTTTAAAAAACTGTAATAAAATTAGTTGCAAGAATTCAATTACATTTTACAAATAATGAAATTTTTAATACAATTTTAAGTAAATTCTTCGAAAAATGTAATTAATTTCGAAAGTTTTATTAAAATTCTTCAAAAGAAATGAACAATTATCAATTATTTTTAATAATTTTTGCAAAAGTTCCTAGAGAATTTTCAAATTTATTTGTTTACAATTCAATTTTACGAAATTTTGATTATTCGAAAATTATTCAATTAAATATTTAGAAAATAAAAATTTGAAATAATTTTCTAAAAAAATTCAATTACACTTTTTCAAAATACAATTATTTCTAAAAATTCATGCTATAATGCTTTTAATATTCAATTATTATCTAAAATTTTAACTGAAATTAATTTTTAAATCAATTTTTATTAGAAAATTCTACGAGAATTCAATTATTTAAATACAAACATAGATAATTTATTGAATAATTAAATGATTCTTAAAATTGAATTCTCATAAAGAATTTTATTAACAAATTTTTAAATAATTGTATTCATTCGACGAATTTTAATAACATTTATAAGGATAATAACATTTTTCGATTAATTAATTTAAAAACCGCTGCCAAGTTGTATATTTTTTTATAATTTTGGTGCTCATATTTCATGAACACTTTGCTTCCTCATAGAGATAAAAATAATAGAAATATATAAATAACTTTTTATAAATATGGTAAAAGTGATTGAATTTTGAGTCAATCAATGTATTTTTAAATACTCTAAAAGATAGTTATAATAGTTTAATAGTTAATCAAAAATTTTCAAACAAAAAAGTTGAGAAAATGTCATTTTCCACAATTTTTGGTTTTTAAAATACCGATAATTTCGAATTATCGAATCAGGTTCAAAAATAGATCAATCGAAGCGTTTTTAATATTCTACAAGTTGGTAACGATAATTTTAAAGTTACTTTTACATTTTTCAATAAAATTTTCAAAAAAGTCTTATTTTCCAAAATTTTTGATTTTTAAAAGTTTAATATCTCCAGTGAATATGGACGAAAAATGTTCAATTAGGGCTCAAAAGATGCATCTAAAAAAACTCTACAAAATTATGGAAAAACATTTATAGGTGTCCTAACATTTTTTAAAGTTATGGGCAAAAAACGTTTTTTTGCAAAATTAAAAATCAAAAAAAAATTTAGTTAAACTTTATTAATCTATCACAAAGTACTCTCACTTTATATCCGCAGGTGAGATCTACAATTTAAAAAAAAATTCAACCCAAAAGCTCTTCATGATTTCGAGATATTTATGAAAATGTGATGTTTCACACACACACGGAATTACATTTTTTAAAAATGTAATTTTTGAACTCCTGAGGTCAAATAACATAAAGATATGTCAAAAAATCGAACTCAAAAAATTTCGGTATTACAATACTTCCTTTATGAGGAAGTAATAGTATTCAAAATAATTGAAATTTTGCAATGAATTTTATTATTTATAAAAATAATTTAATTATTGTGAAGAAATTTATAAAAAAATTTCAGACAATTGATTTTTTCGAATTATGCAAATTCTATTTTTTATACTTGAATTCATGTGAAATGTTCATTATTTTAGAAAATAATTGAATAAATGCGTATAGAACTTTGTCAAAATTGTTTTTAAATAATTGAATTCTTTTGGAAAATTTTATTAAAATGATAGATATACAAATTATTTAATTAAGAAAATTTTTTGAAAATAAAGAAAATTTTGCAATGAATTTTATTAAAATTTGAAAATAATTGAATTCTTGTGATAAATATTGTTATTTATGAAGATAATTGACTTCCTCCTAATGTTTTTATTATTTATGAAAATAATTAAATCTCTGATAAAAGTTTTAAAAGTAATGAAAATAATTGAATTACTGCGAAGAATTCAATGCTAAAATTTTTAAAACATTTGATTTTTTCGAAAAAAAATTATGCAAATTCTATTTTAAATAATTGAATTCCTGTGAAATTTTAATTTTTTTTTTTTGGAAAATAATTGAATGTTCGTGTAGAATTTTATCAAAATTTTTGTTTCATACTTGAATTCTTTTGGGAAATTTTATTAAAATATAGTAGAATATTAAAAATCATTGAATTAAGAAAAATTTTTGAAAATAATTAAATTTTTGCCATGAATTTTACAATGAATTTTATTTAAATTCCTGAAAATAATTGAATTTTGCTGTTTGTTTATAAAGATAATTGAAATGTTGACAATTTCTTTTTAGATTTTTTGAAAATAATTGAATTTCTGCGAAGAATTTTATTAATTTTGAAAATAATTGATTTCTTGTGATGAATATTGTTATTTCTGAAAATAATTGAATTTTGTCGAAGAATTTTGTTATTTATAAAAATAGTTGAAATGTTGATGAGAATTTTTTAAAAAATTTTATGAAAGTAATTGAATTTCTGGAAAGAATTTTAATATTCATCAAGATATAGTTAAATTCTTTCAAAGAATTGCAAACAATTGAAAATTTCGGCAAATTTTATTCAAATAAATGTTATATTTTAAAGAATATAGATAAAATTTTCAAAAAAAGCGTTACATATTTCAGGTGTAGACAAAACGAACGATTGTCGGAAAGAGGAATATTTAGCTAATAAATAATAAAATAATAATTACCCTTTATTTCCAGCTCTGCCAGTTCTTCCACATCGATGAACATAGTCTTCATAATGATTCGGACAATCATAATTAACAACAAGAACAAGACATTTCACATCCAATCCTCTGGCTGCGACAGACGTGGCCACCAATAATTTCGTTCGTCCAGCCTTGAAATCCAATATTGTTGAATCTCTATCACACTGATCTATTCCTCCATGCAAAGACATGCAGGAGTAAGATGCTTTCATCAAATCTTTTAGCAATGTATCAGCGTTTTCTTGTTTATCGACGAAGACTATTATAGAGCCTTTTTGTTGATAATGTCCAAGTATTTCAAGAAGTTTGTAAAACTTCTGATCTTCTTCAAGAACTATGACGTGTTGTTCAACATCTTTACAAACAACAGATCGTCCTCCAACTTGCACCTCAACTGGCCGAGTAAGTATTTTTCTAGCCAAAGCTTCCATTTGTCTGGGGAAAGTTGCACTGAACAAAACAGTTTGTCGATCTGGCCGCACATTTTCCATTATCCGCATTACCTAAAATTCGTAATTAAATTATTATCAATATGAAATACAACTTTTTATACTTGACATTAAAGAGCAGTCCAATGCGAAAAAAGATCAATTTAATGAAAATCTTTTTGAAAATTGAACGAAACGTGAAAACAATTACCTGTGGTTCAAAACCCATGTCAAACATTCGGTCAGCTTCATCTAAGACAACGTAAGTAACTCTTCGTAAATTAGTGACTCTTCCGTTGTTTGCCGCCAACATATCGATCATTCTTCCAGGAGTGCAGACAATTATTTCAGCACCTCTTTTCAGTTCAGCAATTTGCTCCGAAATACCAGTGCCACCGTACACGCAAACATGAGAGAGACCCAGTGATTTTGAAAATTTCTTCGAATCTTTTCCTATTTGCATACAAAGTTCTCTGGTAGGTGTCATGATTAGAGCAATTGGTCCATCTCCCTCACTTAATGCCGGTTGATCAAGAATGTGTCTAAACATTGGCAAGAGAAAAGCTAGAGTTTTGCCGCTTCCAGTTTTTGCGATTCCAATTAAATCACGTCCAAACATAATGGCAGGAATAGCTTGACACTGAATTGGAGTTGGTTTTTCATATCCCAGTTTCTTCAATACTTCTATTTCCTTTTTGGTTACACCACATTGAGCCCAAGACTTAATTGGTTTTGGACAACCTTTTCCTTTCACACGAATTCCCTCCAATTCTTCTTTATAAGCGTCAACTTCTTCCGATGTCATTTTTGCTGTAAGTATGAAGTGAAATATGTCGTAATTAATTTTTAATTCGTCACTTTTTTCGAAGAATTTATAAAAATTTTAGAAAATAATTGAATTCTTTTGAAATTAACAAAGAATGTTATTATTTATAAAAATAATTGAATTCTTGCAAAGAATTTTATTAAAATTTTTAAAATTAATAAACAAGAATAATTAATTAGTAAATTAGTTAATAAATGATTTTTTTAAAGTTTGAATCTGAAATTATTCAAAAATTCATATTTAAAAATAAAAGCTTTTTTAATTTGCATAATAATAACAAATTGAATATCACGTTATTTTTGTGCATGTGGGATAAAAAAATTATTTTTACTTTGATCACTACGCGTGAAAATCGCGCATGAAGAAAATAAATGAATCTTACCAATTTCAGGTACTTCAACGTAAAATGATTTTCTGAAGGCTAAATATTCTGTTGTTGCGTGATCAACTTTAGCCAGTTCTCTTTTCTGCTTATTTGCAATACCAGCAGCTGTCTCATGTAGATTTTCTCCTTCTTCTTCACTGGAATATTCCAATCCATCTTGATTTTGCTCTATTAATTCACCTTTATGCTTTTGAACTTTTCTTTTAGCTACTCCAGTAACAATGAGTACACCAGTTGTTTGAGTAACTCCAGTATTTGGACCATTGTTGCTGGTCTTGGGGTTTTTATTATCCAATTTATTAACTTTTCTCACTTCTTCTTGTACCTATAAAATTTAGTGAGTATTATGCATAACTAAAATCTTCCTAGTTTTTAAGTATTCTATTAATTATTTTAATATTTTTAATTTTCTAATTTTGCCAGTCTTCAGTGTAGTGACTAATGTATTCATATTTTCGCGATAAAATCATTATTTTACATTATAAAAATATTGTTACTGTAATTTCTTCAAAATTATTTTCATAATTTCAATTGAATTACTATTTTCTAGAATTTTTATCTAAAATTCTTCATTAAATCAATTATTTGTAATAATTTTTAAAACAGATCTTTGAGAATTTTTAAATCCATTGGGTCACAATAATTTAATTTTACGAAATTTCGATTATTCGGAAATTCTTCAATTAAATATAATATTAGAAAAAACAACTTCAAATAATTCAAAAAAACTTAATTAAACTTTTTCAAAACTAATAGAATTGTTAGTTAAAAGTCTAAAAAAATTCAGATTTTGAAAGATTTTAATTTGAAACTTTTTCAAAATGTAGTTACTCCTAAAAATTCATGCATTTAATATTTAATTATTATCTAAAATTTCAAATGAAATTAATTTTTAAATCAATTTTTATGAGAAAATTCTACGAGAATTCAATTATTTAAATACAAAAATAAGAATAATATTTTAATATCAATTTACATAATAGAATTCTTTTGCCGAATTTTAATAAAATTTTAAAGAATAATTACATTTTTCGAGGAATTTTTTGTTTTTAAATTTGTAAATTTTAATAATAAATAGTAATTTTCACTAATTTATTAGTAACTTTTACTTATTCCAAAGCAAATTTTTACTAATAAATTAGTAGCAATTACTATTGATTAGTAAAATTTGCTAATTCAAAAGCAAGAAACACGTTTTTTTGAACATTTTTCAAGTAATATAAGTAAATCAATTCACAATTAAAACTATATTAAAAATAATTAAATTTTTTAAAAGAATTTTATTAAAAATTCTAGAAATAATTCAATTCTTCCAAGAAAGTACCTATTAAAATTGCATTTGAAAATAATGAAATTTTTTGCGAAGAAATTTATTATATTTATAAAAATAATTGAATTCTTTCAAGGAATTTTATTAATATTTGCGAAAATAATTTAATTGTTTAAAAAAATTTTAGTGAAATTTTTGAAAATAAATGGATTTTTTTTAGAAATTGAATTCGGGCAAAAAATTTTGTAATTTATAAAAATAATTAAATTCTTTCGAGGAATTCAATTCAAATTGAATATTGGAAATAATTTAATTCTCGTAAACAATTTTATCAACAAATGTTTAAATAATTGAATTCTTTTGACGAATTTTAATAAAAATTTCTAAGAATAATTACATTTTTGGAGAAATTTGATTAAAATTGTATTAAAAGTAATGGAAATTCTGCGATGAGTTTTATTATTTAAAGAATTAATTGAATTCCTAAAAATAATTTTATTATTAATGGAAATAATTGAATCTCATCTTTTAAAAATTTTATGATTTATGAAAATAATGGAATTATTATTCCGAAGAAACTTATAAAAAATTTGTAAATAATTGAATTCTTATGAAATTTTTATTATTTATAAAAACATTTAAATATTCGACGAGAATTTAAAAAAATTTTAGGACATAATTGAATTTTTGCAAAGAATTTTATTACTTTTGAAAATAATTGAATTTCTGCAATAATTTGCAACTTCTCCAACATTCAATTTTTTTTAGTATTTTTAACTAAAATTCCCCTATAAATCCATTATTTATAATAATTGATTAAATATATAATAAAAAATTGAACTAATTTTAGAAGAATTGGAATATTATTGAAATTTTTCAAAAATCTAAGTTCATTAAAATTTCTAATTAAATTCATTAAAAATTGAAATTATATATGTAAAATTTCAAATTAAAACCTTTTTGAAAAACAAAAAACAGACACAAAAATTTTAAATTTTCTTATGAATTTTTAAAATTTAATTTTTCCAGTACTTTTAATAAAATTCCCTGACTTCCCTGATCTGTGGCAACCCTGTTATGTTTATCTATTATGCATATGTTTTTGCATCAAATAAATTTGATCAGAGTACCAAACACTAGGTTTTAGTATAAAAGTATATAAAAAATAGTATCATTATTTACTAGTCGATTTAAGTTAATAAGAGAGTTATTTACTGGTTTATAAAAATGTAAAAAAACAAATCGTACCTCAGCCATAAAAGCATCTAGTGGATCAACTTCCTCTGCTTTACTTTCTTCAGCAGGTACTGCTGAATCTTCTTTCGGTTCGTCTTCATCTTCTTTGCTTTCTTTATTATTATTCGCTTGTGTAACTGGGGTATCCTCATCGCTGTCGTCTTCTAAAGACCATTTCTTTGAAGGTATTTGTATATTAGCTAGAATAGAAGATTTTCCATCTTTTCTAGTTGCCTCTTGTTCTTTCTTTTTTCTATCTGCTCTCCATCTTTCTATTCGTTCTCGTCTTTTTTGCATTTCCAGTTCCAATCTCTTTTGTTCCTCTTCCTGTTTAATCAATGAAAATATAAAAATATTTTATTTAATTTTTGCACAATGATTTTTAATAAAAAAGTGGTTATTTCTTTAATCCCTTTCCAGTGCAATAAAAGTAAAGTTTTCGTGCCGAAAATGTGTAGAAAAAATTTTAAAAACGATATTACCAGAATGCATGTTTTTAGTGTCACTGAATTCAAATCTGAAGCCAAAATTCAAAATAGCGACTTCAAAATGTGAACCGAAACGTATTTAATTCAACTACATATTCGGATTCAGTGACTCCAAAAACCTCCAAGTAAACTTTTTTTTCAATATTAGTTGAATTTAAACTTTCGGTAAACAGAAAGTTTGGGTAAATGTATTTCACTTACAAGCGTATCTTAAAAACTTTATTATTTAAAAACAACTATAATTACCTTGTCAAGATTTAATGGATCAAATGGTAACTCCTCATTATCCCATTTTTCTTTATCCTTCCGCTCACGGGAACGAGATCTATTGGTTCGTTCTTTCCCTAAACGAGAAGATTTTGAACTGCTAACACGTTTTTCTTTGTTATCTCCACTATAACTTATAAAAATATTTAATTTAAATTCCTGAGTTTAATAACATTGGTTTCTAAACTTATATTTTTAAATTTAAAACGAGGACTTTTTCAAAATTTCAGCTAATAAAAATTTTAAAAAATACGCAAATGGATCAAATATGAAAGCAGATTAAATGCCTTACAATGAGTCCTACAATTTAAAAGAATTTCATCTCTGCAGCTTTTATGAAACCTAAGATATTTATGAAAATGTGATTTTTTGATTCAGGAAGTAATAAAACATAAATAAAAATGAAAACATCAAATTTCAAAATTTTGAATAAAACAATGCTTTAATGAGGAAAATTAAAAAATGTCTATGCTGAAAACAACAAGGTGGCTATAGTTGTAACCGATTTTGTTGAAATGAAAAGGATTTATTGTTAAATTAGAAATAAGTCCAAACTTAACCCTAATAGAGTAAATTTGTTAGAGGCAAATAGTTAAAATAACAGGGATTTTCATTTGAAATAAAATTGGCCGCACTAGTTATAATGATCAAAATAAAGACAAAAATATAATAAAAAGTCCAATTAAAAATATGATATTAATAAATTCATCTTACCTTTTTTTGTCTCTGTCATGTCGTTCTCGTCTTTCATTCCTATCCCTATCACGTTCTTTAGAACGACTTTTTCTGTCCCTATGTCTTCCTTTTTCTCGATCTCTACTCCTTGATCGCCTTCGTCTTTTTTCTGGAGTATTAGAACGAGATTTCGATCTGGATCTAGACCGCCTCCTATGGTGCCTATCCCTGAATTTCATAAAAATGTATTATGAGGAGGTTCCCATTTCAAAGCTTCAAAAAGCTTCAAAAAGCTTCAAAAAGAAACAGATTAGAATGACATTAAATTTGTTGTTGTTGGAAGTGGTCTTTTTTGGATCACATAGCCGGCTGTTGCTCTATTTTCTAACTGTAATTGAATATAATAATCCATACCTAATAGTGCGCTATTAATTTAAGTTAATTTAAGTTAAATTTTATTGATTCATTAATAAAGATTCTGCTAAAAAATAGCTTGAATTTAACTGGTTAAAGTAGTAGTCTAAAAACAATGCCCAACAATTTGCATTAACTTAGTAGACCAAGCGCATTTTTTGTTATAAAACTTTTAAGGCAACAAAAACAGAATTTTTTCATGTTTTTTGAGGAATGCTACTTCCAGTTAAACTTTGGGCAAAAAAGTTGTTATTAACAGTTGTAGAGCTTAAAAGAGCTAAAAAAAATGAGAGGTTGAACGATTTTTAAAAATAATTTATTTACGAGTTATTAAATTAAAATGATTAAAATCAAACGAGTTTTCAATGTATAATAATTTAAGTAATTTTTATTTAATCTAACTGAAATAAAATAATTAAAAAAGAATAACTAGGTGAAATAACTGCTCCTGGGACCCTTAGTAGCAAAATTTTCACGAACTTCGTTTGAATAATTTTATTTTCAGTTAAATCAATTTTTTTCCTTTATTTCATCATTCGCAGCATATTTCAACGAGAAATTTCATTTTTGTTTCATTACATGCCAAACCAACATATCGTCCAAATTCGCATTTTAGATTTGGCTCAAACATTTTTTAGATTTCAGTACTAGTTGAAAAAGAGCTTCATGATTTTTTTCAAATTCTTTTATCCAGCCGTTTACAAGATACGAATTTTTCAAAATTTTACGTTTTGAAAAAAAAATTTTGAATGCTCATAACTTCTACAAATGTGGATCAATTTTAAACTTTCTTATATTATGAAAATTGTGTGTTTTTTCATGAACTTTTCAAAAATTTTATGAAAACAGTTTTTCAAAAATTTTTTACCGCCTTTTCTTAAATTTTTAATTTAAAATTTAATTAATTAATAATTAATAATTTTGATAAATTCTAAAACAATAGTAAAAATCGAAGGATACAAACAAATTTAAAAATTAAATTTTAATCTAAAAATTTTAAAAAAGGCAGTAAAAAAATTTTGAAAAATTTTTTTCATAAAATTTTTGAAAAGTTTATAAAAAACACACAATTAATAATACTATTAATAACAAATTAAGCTATTCAGTCTTTTTTCTTTATTGAATCACATTTTAAGTTTTTTTCTGGTTTTTCACATGCAGCCTCCTTTCTGTTCGTTTACGAATTTGCAACAGGAAATTCCGATAGGAAATCTCGCTTGTAATTTTTTTTATCAAAAATTATAGATGAATGTTTTTGAAATTTGACGGGAAAAATAGTTTTTATAATGAGTTAAAACTTTCCACCACATTTGACTAAAAAGATCGTCAAGACAATTTCAATTATTTTTTAGCTTTCCCGGTCGGTGTTAATCCGATGTCCAGAATATTTTTGATTAACTTCGTCAAAAAGAATTCAGGAAGAATTTGAAAATTTACCTTCTAGGACAATGCTCATACAAATATGTAAAAACATTCTGTGAAATTTATTCAGGAAGATGTTTTTGAACGTTCCAAGAACATTAAGTTACAATTTTTAACCTCTGATAACATAAATTAACAAATTGTCATCAATAACCTTATCGTTTTCTTACAATTTGTGTCATAAAGTGAAATTTTTTGGAAAATAAAAAAATTTCCTAAGTAGTGAACCTTAGAAAAAACACTTTAAATTCTCAAGCTACCTTGAAATAATAAAATCTTACTTGTTCTGTTGTCAAAAACATTGTTTTTTTACTTGTTTATACAATAAGTACTTATGGGTAAGTACTTTTAAGTAATTTAATAATAATTAAAAATTAATTAAATATCAATTTAAGTAATTTTATATCAAAAAGTACTTTTAAAAAAATTATTCCAAAAATTAAAAAGTCTTTCTATCCATTAAATATGCAAAAAATGTCTTGCTCAGTGACACTTTGAAAAATCAAGTAATATAAATTCGAAGATATTTTTCCAAACATTTTAAAAAATACGCATTGAATACATTTAAAACAAGTATTAGTTAATTAGTAATTTAATTTATTAGTATTAAAATTTTACGAACTCTGAAATCAATGATACCAAAAAACATTTTTTCGATGACCGTTATTTTCCATGGCATTTTAGAAAAAAAGGTGTTATTGAAAGTTGTAAAGTTCGGAAATATCTTTAAAATGACTGGTCGTAAATTAAAATTGGTCTATTTGTTTACATGCAAATGAATTAAATCCTCTAAAAATTGCACTTTTTTAATTGTTTAATAACTCATACAAATGTTAACAAATTCTTTTTTTATTCTCCAAAATACCACCTCTGGGATCCTTAAAAAACGTACCAAAACTGGATCTAATCGGATAAAAATAGTTTATGGAAAATTGCATTTGTTAACTAAAAACATCGTTTTTTAAAATAGAATTTCTACATTTTTGATCCGATGAAAATCAATTTTTTTGTCTTTGTTCTCTTCATGAAATGCCAATCTATCAGTCACAATTTGTGGTTAATTGAAGTTTTGCAAAAAAACTGGTTTTTTTAGAGGGGCTAATTTTTATATATAAATATAAATAATTATAAAATTTTAAAAATAATTAAACTCAGTAGCGACAATATTAACTTTAAAAATTTGGGATAAACGCCATTCAAATAGATATTATATTTTTTTTTGCAAATTTTCAAAAAAAAACATTGATCTAGCATTAAAGAAGTGGGAGAAAATTGTATTAAAAAAATCCTGGGCCTTTGTTTATTAATATTTTTTCTTGTTTCTTCGATAATTTATTAGTATATTAGTTATATTATTCTTTAAAAAATTTGCAAATATATAATTGTTAAAAATTTATTTATTTCTCATAATTTTTATGAAATCTAATTATTATTTAAAATAATTATTGTTTTTTATATTTCTCAAATAACAATAAATTTAAATCCTTGATTTATTTATTTTACATAATTTTAATGTAAAGAAAGTTTTATTTCTTATGATTTTTATTTCATAGAATTATTATTCAATATGTATTAATTTTAATGCCATCGAAAACATGATTCACAGAATATTCTGTGCAAACAACAAATTAAATGACAAGTAGGGGAAGCTAATAAACAGCCGCTTAGGGCCGTTGGGTGTGCTTTTAAAAATATGGATCCTTAACCTATATTTATACGTTCAACGCACTTACTTTTGTAGTATGTTTAACATAACATGTAATAATAACATTTTAATTTTTCACATTTTTGTACTTACTTATCACTGCTTCGTACCATAATTTAAGTCAAGTTATGACTATTATTTTCTTAGACTGTAATTATAAACAGTAAGAAGTTTTCACAAAATTCCCAAATCTTAAAAAATCCCATAAATAATAATAAATAGATATAACTGTTTTAGTTTAAATGCTTAAACATATCAAAGTTACAAATTTTAAAAAACATTATTGCAATTGCAGACACTACTTCACAATTTTATGAAGGTTAAGGATACAATGCAAACACACATTGAAAATTGTAAAGGTCAATGCACAACACAAATACTTGGCGAACAACTAAGGCTGAAGTCCCATGGCAGCGTTTTGCGTTTTGTAACTAGGCAATGAGTGCAAATAGAGTAAACCTATATCTGTATCTCTCTCACACTCATGGCCTAGTTACAAAACGCAACGCAAAACGCTGTCATGGGACTCCAGCCTCAGGCGGTGTTTACATGCTTGCGTTCGAAACTTCGAACGCTGCGTTTTGCAGAGAGTGCAACAAGGAAAGAAGTATATGTCTTTCTTTCTCTCTCTCATGATTCAACGAAAAACGCAGCCAGCATGTAAACACCGCCGCCTAATTCAATAGTGAAATTTAAAGGCGCACTCACACCTTTGGAGGCTGACAAAACGAGAGTAAGGGTGCGATCCCATGTGAGCAGAATACGTCGACCGAAAGCAGAAAATCATGAGTGCAAAAGAGATAGGTAGATATTGTTGTTCTTTTCACTCTCATGATTTTCTGCTTTCGGTCGACGTATTCTGCATACATGGGATCGCACCCTAAGAGAGAGAAAACATATAAATTTACATTGTCTGACTTTCTTACTCTTATGTGTAACCATGACAACTCCTAGACAGGCAGCCACTGCTCCTTTATGGTGCACTCACACCTTTGGTGGCTGCCTGCAGGTTGTTATGGTAACACATAAGAGTAAGAGAGGTTACAATTCCAATTATATGTTTTCTCTCTTTTACTCTAGTTGCGGCTGCCTGCTTATTCTTGTTCTTATTTTTAATTGTAAAATTTTTATGTATTTTTTGTCGATAATATGCCAATTTCTTTAGGGATTAATTTATTATTATTAATTTAAATAGGAAATTATAGAAAAAGGGAAACATTAGGTTGAGTGAACAAAATTCACTTACAAGTAGTAAGGGAGCATTTACACCTTCGGTAAAAATTTTCAGAACGGAAAATTTTTCATTGGAGTAAGAGAGACAGACTGTGTATCTGACTCTCTTACTCCAATGCAAATTTTCCTTTCTGCACGGAGAGAAAAATCAAGCGTTTGTAGTATGGACAGTTAGTTAAGCTTATTTCGTAAAAGAATGCACATGCGCAATTGGGAACCGCAGAGCTGCGTAGACCCTCTGGTGTCGACCCACTTGCGGTAGTTGTCTTTTCATTTCGTCTCTCTCTAACATATGTAAAAAAAGAGATAAAAAACCAAGATGTCGGACGCAAGTGGGTACAGGGGTGGGTCAGTTTCACATGATTTCGGATCCCAATATGCGTAAAACTTCTGCTGTATTTGTATAAATTTCTACGTTATCAGCATAAAAGTTCTACCTGTAACGCATGGGACGTCAGTATACTACGATTGCAAGAGATCCATGCTTTTTTAGTATATGTTTCATGCAACTGAGGTATAAAAACATGCCTCTTTAGCAGGACGTTCATACAAAATTAGCATAGGAAGTCTCCATACTACAAACGCTTGATTTTTCTCTCCGTGTGTGGACAATTTTTACAGAAGGTGTAAACGCTCCATAGTAGAGTAAATACAAAAAATATAGTAGAAAGTACAAATATATAATGGAAGGTCAGGGTTGCCACGCTTTGGCTCTTTTCAAATTCCCTGACTTTTCCAGGTTTTTAAGAGCATTTGAGCCATTATGACGTCACAGGTGTAGAATACATGCTTTGTAAACTATGTGACGTCATCATGTTTCAAATGTCCTTAAAACGAAAATTATTCGAAAACATCAATAACTTAATTTTTAAATAAACATTTAATCATTATTTTTTTATAGAAATTAAGATATTCAAAAATTTGAAATTCAATAACATATAAGAATATTATTATAAAACTTCCTCCTTTTGTTATTGTAACTTATTCTTCAAAAATTATTTTCATTATTACAATTATTCATTTCTAGAATTTTCAACTAAAATTCTTCTTTAAGTCAATTTTTTAAAAATAATTTTTAAAAAAGTTCTTTGTTCAATTTCTTCTTTTTCAAATTTTTTTGTTTAAAATTTAATTTTACGAAATTTTGATTATTCTAACATTCTTTAATTAAATATCACGGAGTAATAATAAGGAGACTGCTCTCCAGCGTATCCCCTAGTCAAACTGGTGCCAGATTTCTGCCTTGGTTCACTGAGTAGTAATGACTTTTAAAAAATAACGCGCATGTGCAGTTTGCAACTATCTTCGTCACTCTTGAAAGAACGATGAGAGAGATCATTATTTTGACGTGCGAGTTGGAAAGTGTGGTTATGTTTTACTGTTGACAATATATATTATACTATTAAATAATATTAATAAATTGTAATATAGGAAATGTGTGAGTAGATATTAATTATATTAGCATTATAGCGATTATAGCATTATATTATATTGTATTCATTCACTTTATCATACAAAGAAAAGAATTACTCCGGTTCGACAAAAATAATCTTTTTATAAATATCTACTCACACCTATATTACAATTTATTAATATTATAATATATTGTACTTACTCTTCTCTTTGCAGTTTGTTAATTGATATTTTTTCTTATTTAAATGTTGATTTTCCCGTATAGTTGCTGTTGTCAACAATAAAACATAACCACACTTTCTAACTCGCACGTCAAAATAATGATCTCTCTCATCGTTCTTTCAAGAGTGACGAAGAAAGTTGCAAACTGCGCATGCGCTTTATTTTTGAGAAGTCTTTACTACTCAGTGAACCAAGGCAGACATTTGGCACGGTATCTCACTGGTAGTACAGTCTCCTTATTATTACTCCGTGTTAAATATATTAGAAATTCCCAGATAACAATCGTGCGTCGCATTTAAACGCATGTTTCTTGCACTAACTGCGACTTACCAGATGAGTCGGTTCATATACGCATCTTACTATCGTCTGTGACGCTGGTAATAATGCGAGTGTTGTGAACTGCATTTCGTAAGCGCCTGTGATACAAAATGATAAGCATGTTCCGTTCACAAGTGCGACTCGCTAGAAGAGTCAATCCATACGCATTTTACCATCCACAGTGCGAATGCTGTGAATGCGTGTGCAGTGAACTGCACTTAATACGCACGCAATTAATGATGCACAACCACCCGTATCGGCAATCACACATTTTATAATGGCGACAGCATTGTTTGTGGTGTGTTATCAAAATAAGTTTTTATTGTGATTTCATTTTTTATTGTTTTTTATTGCGATATTATTGTGAGGAATTATTGTGGATTTAATTTTTAGTACTGCAGCAAAATAAGAAAGTTAAATTTAATTTGTTTAAAGTACATATATATTTTTGTTGTATTAGATATAACCTCAAAAAAAGAATTTGGAAGTTTTTAACAATTTCAATTCCAAAATTGTACTGAAATATTAAATTAAAATCGTTTTTATAAATAACATTTTAATTTAAAAAAAATTACTAATGTCAATAATCTTTTCTTTTTATTTAATTCAAATAAGGCTGAAGTATAAATATAATTTATTCGCATTATACCGTCACGCATGTGCCCATCACAATATGCGACAGTAATGGATCGCATATGATGACGCATCTGAGTGGTCCAGTGAACGCGCATAGTGCGGATAAATCGGCACGCGTGCAGATGATATTAGTAGCACACAACGCGCATTTTGTTATCTGGGATTAAAATCTTCAAATAATTAAAAAAAACTACATTAAACTTATTGAGAAAAATTAATTCATTTATTAAAAGTATGAAAAGTTCAAATTTTCAAAGATTTTAATTTGAAAGCATGAAGTAAAATATATGTCGTTATTAATATTTATTCGTCGCTTTTTTCGAAGAATTTATAAAAATTTTAGAAAATAATTGAATTCTTTTGAAAATATTTTTAACGAATTAAGAAAATTTTTTTTGAAAATAATTAACCTTTTGCGAAGAATTTTACCATTTAATTAAAAGTTTTGAAAATATTTGAATAGTAGAGAAAAATTTTATTATTTATAAAGATAACTTTTTAAAAATAAATATTTTATTAAGCAATTGAATGTTTCTTAAAATTGAATTTTCATAAGGAATTTTATTAACAAATTTTTAAATAATTGAATTCTCCTGACAAATTTTAATAAAATTTTTAAGAATAATTGCATTTTTCGAGAAATTTGATGAAAATTGTATTTTAAGAATAATTAAAATTCTGCCAAGAATTTTATTAAAAATTTTGAAAATCATTGAATTTCAGAGAAAACTTTTATTATTTATAAAGATAATTGAAATTTTTACGAGAATTTTTGTAAATTTTTAAACATATTTGGATTTTTGCGTAGAATTTTATTAAAATTTTGTTTAACTAATTGAATTCTTTTAGGAATTTTTATTAAAGTAGTAAATATTAAAAATCATTGAATTGAGGAAAGTTTTTGAAAATAATTAAAATTTTAACAAGAATTATATTAAAATTTTTGAAAATAATTGAATTTCTGAGAAGAATTTCACTACTTTTGAAAATAATTGAATTTTTGCAATCATTTGTAATTGCTTCAAAATTCAATTTGTTTTAGTGTTTTTAACTAAAATTCTTCTATAAACTCATTATTTTTAATAATTAATTAATTAAATATATATTGACAAAATTTAACTTACATTTCAGAAGAATTTTCGTTTTAAAAATTTTTATTTAAATTCATTTAAAACTGAAATTTTACAAAATTTCAAATTAAAATTTTTTGTAATTCATCTACTTATGAAAATTGTAAACGCAATTATTTTAAAATTGAATTAATTTTGAAATATTTAAGTGAAATTAGATTTCAAGAATAAACAGAATAACTTTAGAAAACAACAATTGAAGGGCTACATAAAATAAGGGGACGAACGCGAGGCTTGGAGGGATACTACCAGTCGGGTAGCAGTGACAAGCCTTGAGCCGCTCGCTGCTACCTGACTGATATTATCCCTTTCAACCACACGTTCGTCCCCTTATTTTATGTAGCCCTTCAATTTTCCTATATTTCGATAAAAATTCCGACTTTTCCAGGTTTTTTCAAGGTTTATAAAATTCCCTGAAATCTCCAGGTTTATTACAAGGTTTCCAGGTTGAGTAGCATCCCTGAAGGTACAAAAATTGGTGCAGTAGAAGAAATAAATTGATAACAAAAAGCATTTCGTTCAATATTTTAATCTAATTGAATTAAAAAGATGTAGAAACTGGAAGCATGAGATAATATAGTGAAATTTCACATTTGTTTTCATCGTAAATATAATTATAATATAAGTGTTAATATATATAACTTTTTTCTTATAGTGTGAAAATTAAGAAAATGCTGATAATAATTTTCTTAGATCGCCCATTGAAAGATATTGTAAAATTTTTTCTATATCAATTCTTGAAAATTGAATTCTAAAATTCCCTTTAATGTAATGAAGCAAACAATTCGTTGACATGTCAATAACATCAATTTTACTCTTTGCTTTCTTAATACGTAATTTTAGAAAATTTGCATAAGCGGGAAATTTATCGTACGACTTTTCAATGGCGTTTAATAATGTCTCATCTCTTATGCACCTCGTAATTATATCAAAAGGCTTTATCAAAATATCGTAGAAAGTTAAATTGAATTCGTCGACAACTTTTGTTTTCTGCATATTTATTATTTGTAGTCGACATTCATTTTGAAATTTTTGAATTTTTGTTACATCTTCTCTTGAATGAAAATATTCAATTATTCTTTTGTCACTGGGTGCTAATAATTCGAGACGTCCAACTATCAACTTTAAAAGTTTATTATTTTCTTCAAATAGATCACTCGAATATACGTTCTCTTGTGTGATATGCAAAAGCTTGTTGGCGTCCTCTATTTCATTGACTATAAATAAATCACTCCAATCATTTTCAGAAAAAAGGAATTTGTTTGGGAGAAATTTAATATCGTAGTATTCGCTAATAATTTCAAAAATACTTGAATTATAAATATACCTTAACTGTGAATCCACAACAACTGCAAGTAAATCTTCTTCTAAATAATGAAGAATGTATCTAACAATTGCAATACGAAATTCCTCATTTTTTTCCTTAATGTTCACAGTCTCTTTATTGTCATTGACAGAAGTTTGTTCATTCCCGCCAGAAATTCTTAAATTAATGACTGTATACAATAAATCATTTATAATGCACTCGTTCTTTTCCTTGAGATCTCCAGCAATTAATAACAACTCTGTTATTTTTAATATATTTTGAAACATTGAAGGTGTAATTGTTGATTTGGTTTTATGTAGTACATATTTTAGTGTTGGACTCTCTCTGTTTTTAGAGGGCTTAGCACCAGAGGCTAAGAGAAATTTAACCATATTAAAATGTCCCACAGTTGCTGCAAAATCCAATGGAAGAATATAACCTTTTGTTGCTGCATTAATTTGTGCACCATGATTCAGAAGAATTTCAACTAAACGTGTATGTTCGAAGGTAGCTGCGATATGGAGAGGAGTTAAATTGTGACCAAAACAACTGTCGACTGAACAACCTGCTTCTAGGAGAATTTTTAAAATTTCTTCATTTCCGTTTTCAACAGCAATGTAAACTGCGAATTGTCCCAATTCTTCAGCTAGAGACTTCAACTCTACTTTGTTGAGGATTTCTTTCACATTTTCGATTTGATTCGCACGTACGGCGGAATGAAGTTCAGTTTCCTGGGAGCATAATTCAGCTTCAATTTTCGAATAACAGGTTAATAGGTATCTCCAAATTTTCAATTCGCCTCTTATAAATCATAAATGAAGTAGATTGCAGTCATTATAATGGAGATTTTGTTTGAAACCGAAATCAAGTAGACACTTCAAGATATCTGTATGTTCATCTCTTGTACATAAATGGATGAGAGAATTTTTTGTATTTACTTTTGATCCATGATATTCAAGCAGATATTTCACAATGTTTAAATGACGATTAGATACTGCCGAACGTAGTGGTGTTAAATATTCATAAGTTTTTGAATCAAACTTGTCAAATATATTCGACTTTAATAATTTGACTATTTCTAAATTTCCAACTCTAGCAGCAATGTCCATTGATTTCCAGAAAGATGGATAATTTGATTTATTCACATTGACACTTTTTTTTAAAAGACTTTCGACAATTTGAATACTCTGCCTTGCAATCGCGATATTAAGTATCTTTATGCTGTCTTTACTTGGAATATCCAGACAGGTACCATTTTTCAAAAGAAATTCGGCTACTTCAAATTTAGATTCGTGTAAGGCAATGAAAAAGGGTGTTCTTCGTCCGGAATCCTTGGCATTAATTTTAGCACCTTTTTTTCTCAGCAAATCAACAATCTGTAGGTGTCCTCGTGCTGCTGCCACGTGCAACATTCTTTTGCCCAATACAGTTTCCTCTAAATTATTTTTATTTAGTAGAATACTTAAACGATTTAAATCACCATTGTGAACGGCAAGAAAAATAGGTGTGTACCGTTGAGTATTATGGTATTGTCTACAACCATAATCATAATCGCCGTTACTATCATAGTAATTTCCACCGTCATAAAACTCCTCATCTTCCTCATAGTCCCACATTTTTCATTCACCTGAACTTAATAAAAACTATCTTTTGGTTCTGTTTATACACACTTAGCGATGTCAAATTCTACACAAATCTCGCCGCAACTGTTTCTATTACATCTGAAAGATTTGAATTTTATCCATTAAACTTTCACTGCACTTTTATTAGTCAAATATAATATGTACTTTGAAGTTAAAATATAATTTTTATAATACATACCCAATTGTTGATTTTTCAAAATATTGTCGCCCTCAAAATGTACTACATAACACAAAGGAATCACTTTTATAGACTTGTAAAGTAAATCTAAAACAAAATTGAAATAATCTGTATTACTTAACATTATTTTATAACTAGCAAAGATTAGAATAAATATAGAATTTACATAAATTCGTAAACACGGAGAAGAAATTTAGGTTATACCAACCGGAGACCCAGGTTGTATAAAAACTACTTGACACACTGTAAAAAATGATTTTTTGAGAATTTACTAATGAATTGTAAGGTTACAAGGATTTCTGTGAATTGACAATGTTGGATGACGTAGTTTGAAAGCAAACCATTTGGAATAAAGCAAAGTCTAACGTTGTAATTTTACAAAAATTTGTAAGGTTACAACGTTGGACGTAGGACATATTTCGAGTCACGTGAGACGTTGTAAACTTACAAATTTTTGTAAAATTACAACGTTAGACGAAGCTTTATCCCAAATTGTTTGCTTTCATACTACACAGAAATCCTTGTAACCTTACAATTCATTAGTAAATTCTCAAAAACTTATTTTTTACAGTGCAGACACAGGCGTTAACATAACCTCTGATACTACCCAAGTCAGCACAATTTGACTGCCAGGCGCAGTTTTGGCTTGGCTGCCTCAAGTAGTTTCAATGGCTGGATCAATATCAGTAGTAAATTGAATGAGAAAAACGTCGCTGTTTATACTCGATTTGTAGAAATCTATGCTAAAAGAGTAGAGATCTATACTCTTTTAGCAAATCTACAAATCGAGTATAAACAGCGCCGTCCTTTTTAAGTATAGACCATGTCCATACTACGATGAACGCTTGATTTTTCTCTTCGTGTATAGACGCAACTGGAGAGCCAAAAGTCAACGGCTTGGCTCTCCGGTTATTTTGACTTCATAAAATTAGCATGACGACTCAAAAGAAAGCGCGCAGTTACGACTTTTTTTTTCTCTCCGCGTATATTTTCACAAATTTACAATTATTTTTTATTTCTAATCAAATAAATAATAAAATAAAATGCATCAAATGTCTATTTAGATTAATCGAGAAATGTGTAAATTTACAAATTGACATGTGCGAACTTTAATTGTAATTTAAAGAATGATGATTTAAACATTTAAAGTACAATTTTGAGGTTAGAAAGTATATTTGAGGATTATGTTTCTGACACTCTCACATCAACATCACAAGTATACCTAAAATATACTTGGAACTTATCTTAAAATAAGAAAATTATTATTACTTGATGCAATAAATGTTTAAAAATAAGAAAAGTATTATTTTTAAGAAAATAAACAATACATACATGATTCGATGATACTAGAGTTCCTATAATTAAATTAAGAACACATGTACATTCCGATAAAGTAGATTTCTATCAAAAAAGTTTTCGGCAATATTCAGATTCTATTTAATTACGCTTCCGTAAAATTACAATTCTACGAAAAACGATTCGCATAATTGATATTCAGTTAAATTAGATTTATGTCAAATTGAAACACGATCAAAATGGCTTTCCGCCAAATTATAATTCGGACGAATAAATATTTTACTAAATTAAAATTCTTGTTACTTTTCCTTCTAATAAATTAATATTCTTTTAAATTTCTATTCAGTTTAATTTAAATTCGGCCAAGAAACTTTTCGCAACAATTAAAATTCAATCATATTTAATTTGTCTTAGGTATTACTATTCTTGCGTATATAAAAATTCTGTAACATTGATAATCGATTTAATGGAAATTCTGCTAAGCTAACATTCTAACAATTATATATTCTGTTAAAAAGTTAAAATTATTATCCTAGAGAATAAAATTCTAGGAAATAAAAATTCTAACAAATCCACTTTAGGGCCTTTTCATGCGCTCCGAAATTTTAGGGGTGTTTAAGGTCATGTTATTCAGTGGTCACGTGTTCCCATAGTAAAGTATATGGAGCACGTGACCATTGAATAACATGACCTTAAAGGTACACTCTCACCTCACTAAGAGTGAGAGAGAAAAAACATTTAATTTGAATTTTCTGACTCTCTTACTCTTATGTGTTACCATGTCAACCTG
Source organism: Leptopilina heterotoma (assembly GCF_015476425.1). NCBI lineage: Eukaryota > Metazoa > Arthropoda > Insecta > Hymenoptera > Figitidae > Leptopilina > Leptopilina heterotoma. The sequence continues at coordinate 2,742,435 of NW_025111199.1, forward strand.
CAGGCAGGCAGGCAGGCAGGCAGTAGGAGCTGTGCTAGCGCCTTTAAGGCGGTTCCAGAATAGGTGCAAAAGGCAAGAAGTGCAAGTGCGAACCAATGCTAAATGTATAGGAATCGCACTTGCACTTGGACTTGCTACCTGCCTTTGCACCTATTCTGGAACCGCCTTTAGTTGGGACGCATGATTATTCCCCAAATGTCATTTTTCCGAAATATCATTTTACCGAACTGCACTTTTGCGAATAGTCATTTTTGCGAAAAGCCAATTTTGCGAAATGTCACTTTTGCGAATTGTCATTTTTACGAAAATCTATTTTTGCGAATTGTCATTTTTGCGAATCGCAATTTTTACGAATTGTCAATTTTCTGAAAAGTCATTTTTGCGAGTCGCCATTTTTACGATTTGTCAATTTTTCGAAAACTCATTTTTGCGAATTGTCATTTTTGCGAATCGCCATTTTTACGATTTGTCAATTTTTCGAAAACTCATTTTTGCGAATTGTCATTTTTACGAAAAGACATTTTTGTGAAATGTCATTTTTGCGAAAAGCCATTTTTGCGAAAAGTCATTTTTACGAATTGCCATTTTTGCGAATTGTCATTTTTAAGAAATGTCACTTTTGCGAATTGTTACTTTTGCGAATCGCCATTTTTACGAATTGCCATTTTCACGAATTGTTATTTTTGCGAAAAGCTATTTTTGCGAATTGTCATTTTTGCGAATCGATATTTTTACGAATTGTCAATTTTCCGAAAAGTCATTTTTGCGAATCGCCATTTTTACGAATTGTCAATTTTCCGAAAAGTCATTTTTGCGAATTGTCATTTTTGCGAAAAATACAATAGTGGATTTATAGATACCTACAAGTTTCTATTGTATTTTTCGCAAAAATGACAATTCGCAAAAATGACTTTTCGGAAATTTGACAATTCGTAAAAATGTCGATTCGCAAAAATGACTTTTCGGAAAATTGACAATTCGCAAAAATGGCAATTCGTAAAAATGACTATTCGCAAAAATAGCTTTTCGCAAAAATGACATTTCACAAAAATGTCTTTTCGTAAAAATGACAATTCGCAAAAATGAGTTTTCGAAAAATTGACAAATCGCAAAAGTGACAATTCGCAAAAATGACATTTCTCAAAAATGACAATACGCAAAAATGTCAATTCGCAAAAATGACTTTTCGCAAAAATGACTAATCGTAAAAATGACATTTCAGAAAAATCTCTTTTCGCAAAAATGACATTTCACAAAAATGTCTTTTCGTAAAAATGACAATTCGCAAAAATGACTTTTCGGAAAATTGACAATTCGTAAAAATGGCGATTCGCAAAAATGACTTTTCGGAAAATTGACAATTCGTAAAAATTGCGATTCGAAAAAATGACAATTCGCAAAAATAGCTTTTCGAAAAAATGACAATTCGCAAAAGTGACATTTCGCAAAATTGTCTTTTCGCAAAATTTACTATTCGCAAAAGTGCAGTTCGGTAAAATGACATTTCGGAAAAATGACATTTAGGGAATAATCATGCGCCCCCCTTTAGTTATTCAATACATACAGTAGAGACTCCATTATCCGGACTAATGGATGCAGGCACTTGTCCGGATAATCGAGTAAAGTACGAATTAAACAAATTTTTGATTCATAATTTTATGTATTTATTTGCATATGGGCAATTCTACGTGAGATTTCAGTCGACCTCTTAAAATCGGCCAAAAATATTTTTTTTCTATTCTGTATTGAAAAAAAACAGATACGTATTTTTTTATTATTTTTTTGGAGGCCAAATTTTTGAGTTATGAATTTTCAAAATTTTCGCTTTTTAAATGTAGCTATATTTTTAATGTCAGATAACTCAAAAAATATTGCTTCTTTTCATTTTTTGACAAGAGAAAAAAAATTTTGTTTTTCTTTCTACTTTTGAATAATCATAACAAAAAAATTTTTTTTTCATTTTTTATTAAAAAAATAAAAAAAATTTTTAAACAAATTAATTTTTTTTAACTTTGGGTATGATAAATTTTTAATTTTCTTTTTCTAAAACATACCTGGAAATGATAAGAAGGTTTTGCAAAAAGTTTCAGAGTGGGCCTGACAAGTTTGATGGGTCCAAAAAAAAAATTAAGCTGTCCGTGCAGGTCGCACGCACGTGGCACAATGGGATTTTTTTACAATTTATTATTAAAAATTGTCTAGAGCCTACAAATTTTATCGGATTTTGATTATTATTGAATTTTTAGGCTCTAAACAATTTTTAATAATAAATTGTAAAAAAGTCCCATTGTGCCACGTGCGTGCGACCTGCACAGAGAGCTTAATTATTTTTTTGGACCCATCAAATTTGTCAGGCCCACTCTGAAACTTTTTGCAAAACCTTGTTATCATTTCCAGGTATGTTTTAGAAAAAGAAAATTAAAAATTTATCATACCCAAAGTTAAAAAAATTAATTTGTTTATAAAATTTTTTTATTTTTTTAATAAAAAATGAAAAAAATTTTTTTTTGTTATGATTATTCAAAAGTAGAGAGAAAAACAAAACTTTTTTTTTCTTGTCAAAAAATGAAAAGAAGCAATATTTTTTGAGTTATCTGACATTAAAAATATATCTTCATTTAAAAAACGAAAATTTTGAAAATTCATAACTCAAAAATTTGGCCTCCAAAAAAATAATAAAAAAATACGTATCTGTTTTTTTTCAATACAGAATAGAAAAAAAATATTTTTGGCCGATTTTAAGAGGTCAACTGAAATCTCACGTGGAATTGCCCATATGTATTAAAATAGGACTGAAACAAACTAAAACTTTTAAAGTCAACATTAATAAATATTTAGTTAGAAATATTTAAAAATATTTACATAAACATTTTCTTAAAATAATTAAAACACTTTAAAATGCAACATTCCGTGTTTGTTGGCGGGGAGAAATTTAAAATAGAAGTTAACGGCTTGAGACCTTATAAACTTTATATTACTACAAAAAAAAAATTTTTATTTTAAATTTGTCCGGATAATGGAGTCTCTACTGTACCATTTTTTTTAGTTTTTCGAGACGTACAAGTTAGGACAGGTCCGATTTAAAGTAATTTTTTACTTTCATAAAGTGTAATCTAATAGTTCTATATTTTACAGTAAAAAATACACGCCATTGAAAACTATAATTTATTAAAATAAAAATTATACATTAATTCCAAGCTCTTAATTATTAAAATTAATTTTCGATTTTATAGAATTAAGGACAATCCCATGTTTTTTCTTCTGTTTCTTCAAATGTGTTAGATGTTCGTGGTTGCCAGAGACCACTTCTAATAAAACGTTGAGCTGTTTCTTTATTCAAGTGCACCTTTCTATTCTGTTTATTGGTGACTTCCTTTGCACGAACCATTGCTTTTTTTAAACGATCATTTTCTGCCATTATTCGTTGTCTTTTTGGATCAACACCTAAAAGAATATGTTCATAAAATATTTTTTATTATTTAAAGAAACTATTGTTATATCCTAAAAATAGAATTGTGCCTATCCGTGACTGCATGCACTAATAAGTCACTAATTTTATTTATCGGATAATCCATTCATATTTATACATTTATTTATAAATGTTAAGCTTATCATCCATCTACAATGAATGAAGCTGAAATTAGAGCCCAATTATTCAGCACCCACTGAGTTTTGTAAATTATACTTTAACGTTGCAGAAAAGACCAAAAACTTTTATAGAAATATTTAAATTGGAAGTGAAGCAAGTATTTAAAAGCAATCAGCCCAAATGTACTGAAACTTTGCAATTCGAGTGTATTATTTAAGTCACAAACAGTAAAAAAATATTTATATTGTTTTGTGGTGTTAATAATCTGAACAAAAAATTAAACGCACTAAATTCTAACATTGAGTCTAAATTTCGTGATAACACTTTGAAATACATTTCAATAACATTTTGGTCATTATAGACTTCAGTGACACTGACGGGTTTAAAAAAACGTATATTACAGATTAGAAACTTACCTTCTAGTCGTAAATGCATCCAAACAAGACTGTTAAGACTGAAGGACATTAATAAATTATATTTAATTTTATCATTTTTAGAAAGTTCGTTATAAATTTGTGGATCATTTATTAATTTTAAAATATTCGCAATGTCATTCACAGAACTATCTACTCGTTCTAATTGATCTACGATTTCTTGATCTTTATTCAATTCTTCGAAGTTTAAATTCATCTTCATATTTGCAAAAAATTTGGAATCTTGACTCTGTAAAAAATATATATAAATGTTAGACTAAATAAATATTAAGATAAAATTTTTGTAAAGCACATAAGCAAATATTTATATTTATTTAATACTCTATACATTATACAAGGCACTAATTTTTAAAATAAGTGAACTGTCATAAAAAGATTGTTCTTATAGTCTTCTAAGAGAAATATTTTTTATTAAAACTGTGTATAGACAAATTTTGGTGGATTGAACTAAATACAAAGTGACCAAATTAAAATGGGTCTTTTCACATCAGAAATATCGTGATTTGCAAAGAGTAGACCGATTTTCACGAAACTTGGTGGGTTAATAGTTTTATATAAGAAAGTTAATTTTTCCAAATTATTTTTTTAACAAAATCAACATTGTAGAAGATACGCAATTTTAAAATTAATTAAAAAACTAATTTTTTTCTGTTAACTGACAAAGAATTAAATAATAACATTTTTTAATACCCTCTACTGTCAAGTAATCGAACTTTTGTTTTAAAAAAATTGCAGATTAAAATAATCCGTTTTAAAGATTTTATTCATTAAAAACCTCACGTTCACAAAATAGCCTCGGTTCAAGGTACTTTTAAAAATTGCAATAAAAATTTTAAAAGCATAATTATTTTAAAAATAAAACTTTAATTTGTTTTAAATTAAAACTGTAATTCTTTTAAAATTTAATTATTTTATAAAAATTTGAATTAAATTATTGGAAAACTTTTTCTTATATCTTCTGTGGAGAAAAATAAATCTTCACGAAACCTTTTAAACTTGATTTGTTTTAAAATTATATATTTATTTTAATTAAAATTTCCTTGGGCACTCTACTCATTAATTATTTAATAAATATGAAAAATGATATAAATTTAACCTGATTTTCATTAAATTTTAGTTTTCATGACTAGACTGAAGTTTGTTTTCTTTAAACGAACGATAAGGTGATGAACTTCAGTCTTATCTAGTCATGAAAACTAAAATTCAATGAAAATCAGATTAAATTTATATAATTTTTAATATTTATTAAATAATTAATAAGTAGAGTGCCCAAGGAAATTTCAATCAAAATAAATTTATAATTTTAAAACAAATCCAGTTTAAAAGGTTTCGTGAAGATTCCTTTTTCTCCACAGAAGATATAAGAAAAAGAAAATGATGTTTATTTTACTGTGCAAAAACATATATATTTAAAATAAAAAAAACAGTATGTATAATCTATTTTTAATAATTTATACTTAGTTTTCGAAAAATGGGTTATGTTAGACTGCATAACCAGTTAAAAATTTAAAAACAAATTATTTAAAAGAATGTAAAATATATTTGATGCTATAAACCACTAAAAGATAATCTAATTGTATTGAAGAATATTAAATATTTATGATATTTGAAAATCATCGAGCAACCAGCTCTAGACGATTTAAGCTGGCATTCCATATTTTAAAAATTTAATTAGTAAAATCATTCAAAAATAATTTTTAAAAGATTTGTCTATAGTTATACTTTTTAAAATTTTATTGCAATGAAAGAAAAATTTTATACTAAAAGAAAATAATAAGTAAAAATAATTTTTTCAAAACATTGTTTAAAAATGTAAACAAAAAGCACATGACATAACCACGCTTTGAATTTCTAACGCACAAACCAAAGAAAAATATAAGAAAATAGTGCATAAACATTTGAATAACGTATTAATCTAAATAATAATTATTTAAATCAATGCTCTAAGTGAACGTATATATTCCTACAATGATTTTATATTTAGAAAATTTGTTAACTAGGAAGCAAGACTTTTAAGGTTATCTGTCTACAAAGTCTAATATTGAAAGAAATACAGACTATTTAAATAATTCGACAATGTTATCAGTAGCTAAATATAATATATGATTCAATATACTTTCATTATTTTACTTCAATATATATTTTTATTATATTATTTATTATTATATTTATTATTACCACAACTTTCTAAGCAAACATTCATATACAGTGTATTGTCTACTCAAGGTGATTCCACAACTATTCTTTTTATCCATCTTCAAGGTGTGACGTCACGCCTAGTGTCGTCTCTGGTAATTTAGTAAATTTAAAGAAATACAAAAGTCACTATAATTCACTAGTATAGGGAATTTCGTTTTAAGTAATTTATTACTTGCGTTTTGTAACTAGGCCATGTGAATGAGAGAGATGGAGATATACGTTCGCTGTACTTGCACTCATGGCCTAGTTACAAAACGCAACGCAAAACGCTGCCATGGGACACAGGCCGCAGTCAGTCCCATGGCAACGTTTTGCGTTGCGTTGTAATTAGAGAGAATGCAGCAAACGTATATTTGCGTCTTTTTCTCTCCCATTACGACGCAACGCAAAACGCTGTCATGGGACTCCACCCACACACTTTTGGAAAAACCAAAAAAAAGTTGTTGTAGAAAGCCCCTTAAAGAACGAACTTTCAGTAAGGCCGCAGTCTCATGGCAGCGTTTTGCGTTGCGTTGTGATGAGAGAATGTAGCAAACGTATATTTGCGTCTTTTTCTCTCTCATTACAACGCAACGCAAAACGCTGCCATGGGACTGCGGCCTAAGTTTATATTAACAGAAAATTGTTAAATATAAAAATAATAAATAATATAAAAACTGTTTATTTAATTATACGACCATAGAATAAAGAAATAGTTTTAAAAAAAATTTTAAATTTGATAAATATTAAAATATAAATTATATAATTGTTGTGTAATGTGGACTCAACCTGAATAAAGAGAGAGAAAGAAATATACTTCTATCCTTGTTACACTAACTGCTCAACGCAAAACGCAGAGTTGCGATGTGCGTTGGTCTTTCTATTGGAAAAAGGCCTTTAGGGTGGCGTATAGGCGCTTCTATAGTGAATTAGTGAGAGTGCCATAACCGGTGTTACTTGGGTGGATGACAGTAATGTTGGTTATTTAAAACTTTTCTTTCATGTTCTGTGAGTGCACTTTGTTACAGTGATGATTTTACTTGAGATTAATAATAGAATTTTAGAAGAGACATTAACTAATAGAATAAAAAATGCCTTGTCAGGGTAAGTAATGCAAAACTAATCTGCAGACTTTTCGCAATTTCAATCTTTAATCTTTAAAATATACTAAATAAAATCTAATAATAATAATGATAGCTGCACCTAGTCATCTGTCTACACAGATAAAGTTTTAAAAAAATAATATTTCCACCTAATGTATGAGTGATATTCTACAGTCGGCTTTACTTTTACACCACATACGTGGATAACAAACTTTAAAGAAGCAATTTCCACCTATTCGAATGTTTATGAATGAATGAATGAAAATATGTCTGTCTAGCCTGTCAAATTAAGTAAATAAAAATTGACCATCTGATAAACCAAACATTTTCTTTCGGCTTTCGAGATAAAAAGAAAATACAAAATTTTGTAATGGTTTTACTCTTGTCTGTACCTATAAACTACATTAAAAAAATATACATTTTATTTTGTTGACAAATACGACACTACAGTTATAGCTTTTTTTTAATAAATAACTAATCAAAATTTGTATTTTTTAAATACGCTGGCTTTTACAGTACCGACAATAGATTTGTTTTTAATAATAGTATAATTTTTAAATTTAAATTAAAAACATTGTATATCCAACCAATTGTAAATAACCAAACCTATGAACTTAACTAACAATCCTTAGTATTTTTAATAGTAACGATATTTCATTTTAGCAGTTATTGAATTCACAGGCATGTGAAAAGTAAAAAGTGATTATTTTTTGTTTTCATTTTCTAATTGTGTATAAAAAATGTGATGCTTTTGGGTGAAAGGGACTTAACGCAGCAAGAAATTTAAGTTTATGATTGTTAATTTTAAAGAGAACATACATAATGACTATTAACTCTCACTGCAAACTCATAGTATTTGTATCTTTATTACATCTAAAATGTCCAACAAGAATTACTTTTGGTTGTACAAAATATAAAACATGATTATGAATCAAGGTGAAACGAATGTAAGCATAATTTAGAATTCTCCACAACTTGTAGTAAAGTATGTTAAAATTTAACTTACTTAATTATTAAAAAAAATTGGTTACAAGAAGTGTAGTAAGAATCTATCAAAAAATGAATAATTTCAAAATATTTTTATTTTTAACATAACACAAGTGGGACGGTTAAAATTACTTTAAATCGGCCCTATCCTATCAAACACTCCCAAAATTTAATTTTGGAGCTAAAAAAACCTTTTTTTAAGTTACTGCATAAAATAGCTTGTAACTTTGTTATTTTCGGTCCAAACTCAATGAATTTTTTTCATTTTAAAGTTGAAGAATTTGTCAACTTTAAATCCAATTATCGGCCCTAATTTCAGTTAAAATATTTTTTTTGACAAGAGATTTTAAGAGTGGGTATTTAATTCTGAGTCGAATGAGATTTTTTGAACAGAATTCGTTAAAAATTAACTGAGTTATTGCAGTTTTAGTTCCTTTTGGAAAAAAAGAAAAAAATTTATATTTTAATCTGGATTAATCACATTTTTCAATAAAATCTTAAGTATTTTTTTAAAAGGAAGTGAAAAGCTTGCAGAACATATATTTTTGAATCTCTATTGATATTTTGAAATTTTGACTTTTTCAGAAATAAATTAAAAAATTGACATAATTTAAAATTAAATTTAAAAATAGATTTTATAATCCCAATTTTTGAAATTTATTATTGAATCTTTCTTTATTACAATTTTATTATTTTTTGTTGCTTTTTATTGACATCAAAACGAAAAACTTGACGCGCGCTTTAACGCGTGTTATTTTAGCTTATGTTATTTTTATTTCTTAATTCATGCAAAAAATATTTATTAATGTAAAAAATGTAATAAATGTTTTATATTTTTATTTATTCTTTTATTTTTTTGCATTGACGCTTTAAACTTTTAAGTAAGACACAAATTATGAACATTCGTAAAATTAAAATTCAAGAAATTATTGAATATATTAAATGTTTTTGTTTATTCTTTTGCTTATATTTTGCGTTGACGCTTTAAGTTTTCCAATATCCTATTAACAAGCAGGAAATTGAAAAGGACTGAAAAATTTTAACTTTACACAGAAAACGTTAAATTATCAATTCTTTTGAATTTTGTTTTTGTCCAATTCCTATGTATTCTTTTTTGAGGCTAAGATTTCGTGGAAGTAAATTCCAATCAACTTCGTTTCAATATAAAAATGCCAAAATACCAAAGTTCCAATATAATTTATTTATTTATTTATTTATTTATTTACATAAACTTTCCCGCAGTCCAAGATGGCATATATATAATTTCCAATATATATGCCCACATAGCACCGAAAGTTTCCTAAAAATTTTTTAAAGATTTACTTACAAACTTCAAAGAATTTACTTGCAAAGTTTAGTGAAAATTGTGTGAATATTTAAATGTCTCTCTTCAATAAATGTTTATCGTCAAACTTTCCTGAAAATTTAAATTAAATCTTCGCCTATATAGATTTAGGCTAAAATTTAATTTAAATTTTCAGGAAAGTTTCACGTTAAACATTTATTAAAGTGGGACATTTAAATCGTTACCATCTTGAAAAAAGTTGTGTTGCATAAAAGATTTTTGGAAAAATCGTATTTTTTACCTTCACATAAATTATTGGTTCGAATGACGCTTTTGAAAAACAGAACTTTTGGTCTTTGGAAATTAAAATCTTTGGGACTTTTTTTCGTTGGAACTTCTGTTTTGGAACTTTTGTCCTCCAAACGAAGGAAATATTTATTCTCACTCAATAATGACGTGCTTTGATTGATTTCCTTCAAATTTTTTATTATTCTGCGAATATGCCATAAAATAGTCATTTTCGTTGACTGAAGAAAGTTGAAAATGCAAGTAAATTATTACAATTATTTCAGCCACAAGCCTGAGTCCATTGATATTACAATTGCTGACTTTGATGGAGCTTTATTTCATGTTTCAAACTTTAGTAAAGACAAATCAAAAATTAGAGTGAGTAATATTATTTATTGAGAATTCTAATATTTTTATAAACATTTTAATTTCAACTTTATTTTTCAGATTAGTATATTACTGAAATTTTACAAACAACTTCAAGAACATGGTGCAGATGAATTGCTCAAAAGAGAATATGGTTCTTATTTAATAGAACCCGAGAGTGGTAAGAAAAAAAATGTATTTTTCTATATTAAGCATAATTTCTGTAGCGATAAAAGTAGAAAAAACTTACAGTTTTTTTGTTTAAATCTCATCTCATTTCGTATCAGGTAAACGAGATTCTCCAATTTTGTATTTTTTTCCATCAATTTTTCCACAAAAATGAAAATTGCTACTATACAAAATCTGTCATACATCACTTTCATAAAATAACAATATAAGTATTCGAATTTAATGAATTATTATTTTATGAATGATTCATAAGTGGAATCTTAGTATTGCTATAAATACAAGAAATTAAAAAATTGAGTTCCCAAATTGAGAAAATAAAGGGATATTTGATATTTGATATAAATATTTTAACCTATGAAGAAAAAGTCGAAGTGTATTTCTAGTATTCTGAGAATTAGTAAACTTTCAGCAGAAGATTTGTGTAAATTGAGAATTATGATACAAATTGAGAAAAAATGAGTCCTCATTCAGATAGTTGGTTTGCGTCCGTGTTTAACAGTATGCTCATGGGCATTAATGGGTTAAAGCAAAAATGAGAAAAGTGACATAATTTGAAAGATAATTTCAATTACTTTATGTTAGGTTAGTTATAAATTATTTCAATAACTTCTGTTAATAAGTAATTCTTGAAAGCGCAACAATGCATTGCAGCATTAATAAAGAATGACAAACATTCCGATCTAGGTAATAACAGTACTTTTAAATTTTAGGTTATAATGTGACTGTGCTAATAGATTTGGACAATTTAAATGATGACTGGGAATCATTGATCAAGAAGATAGGTTTGCTTAAAAGACACTGTTTTGCAAGTGTTTTTGAAAAATATTTTGATTTTCAAGAATATTATTTTGATTCACAAGATGCTGGAATAAAAATGCATAAAAGAGCAGTTATTGAATATCGGGATCAAGAGTATATGTAAGTATTTTATTATTTTTATCTTCCTTTCTTCAATTCCTACATGCAGTAGTGTCTTTTATTAATCGATTCTCGTCCAATTGTGCTTGGCCAATCTCAGTAAATTCATAAATTCGAGAACTTGGTCCAAAGGAAAAGTACAAAAACAAATTATTAATTACTTTTTTAATAATCATAAACTCTGAAAATACTTATTAACCTTGTTTCATTAATATATAAAAATTTAGTTAAAATGCGTTGTGAGAAGCAATTGAAATAATGGTTCAAATTGATTTTCATCCTCAAATTTGAGCTAAATTGAAACAAAATTTTTTTAATTCTGAAGAAAACTAAGAGTAAAATTTCTATTTTTTGCATAATTCAAACCATATTAAAAAAATCGCAAGCTTTTTCTGATTACACAGGGTGGCCATTAAAATTCACGGACAAAATCCGAACTTTCTGAAAAACGCTTCAATTTTTAAGGATCAGATGTACAATACTTGAAGTTTGGCATTATTTTTACACGTTAAAACGCAATTTAAAAAATTTTGCAATGGACATTTCTTATGGCTTAGGAATCGCTCTTTCAAATGGAGTATCGAAAAATAATTAAGCAAACTTAAAAATAAACAAATTATATATGATTATTTAATAAAAAAAAAAACATGAATCCTACACGGAGAGACCCACACAAATCCTTCCAGTTTATCCCCATTAGTCAAGAATTAACGGGAAACCGGCGATAAAAATCCGTATTTTTTGGTGAACATTTGTCGGATTAGTGACTTAGTGTAGAAAATAGTAAAAAATACAAAAAGTCCCTTTATTTCCGGTGGTTGCAATGTGAAAATAGTAAATTCTAGTGTGATTTTATACAAAAATTAGTAATCTCGGTCTCTCCGTGTAAAATCTGGACCAACGAAACTAAAATATTCATAACTTCGTCAATTCTGCTCCCATTACCTTAAAATGTGAATACAATATTTTGGAGATATTATGCATTCTTTGAAAAAATTTTTAAAAATGCAAAAAAAATTTTAATACTTTACCCCCCTTCTCTGAATAAATTTCTAACAAATCTGTGGTTGTCAAATTTTAAAAATTAATGTGATTAAATTGTTAATAATTTTCAAAGTAAATACATGAATGAAAATTCTTCTTACTTGTCTGTTTTATTTTATTTAAGGGATTAAACCACATTTCAAAAAATAAATTTTTTTTATTAGCTCAAAAAATTGTTAAAACCTTCCAGAATAAGGGACAAAATGTTTTATAACTGTCCGAAATCGATTTCATTGAAATTTCAAGCTTTAGAGAAGAACTTTACCTTGCAGAAAATATGTATTAGAAGAATGGTTCCAGTGCCACCATTTTTGAATATTTATTAATGAAAATTTGCAATTTTTTACTTGAATATACAGTTAATAACTTCCTAAAATATTATAACTGTATGCCCTTTCTTTTCATTAAAAAGAAATTCTTGAAAAAACGTTCTTTTTTAGGCATCTACAGCGGTGTAACCCCTTACAGCAAGTATTGAAAATATTATTCGTATGAAAGTTATTATTTAATTTATTTGTTTCAGGTATGTAGAAGCAAAAAGTGACAGAGTCACTGTAGTCTTTAGTACTATATTTAAAGACGAAGATGATATGGTTATTGGAAAAATGTTTTTACAAGAGTTGAAAGAGGGACGTAGAGCAAGCCATACGGCACCCCAAGTTCTATTTAGTCATCGTGAACCACCACTTGAGTTGCAAGACGCTGGAGCGCCAATTAATGATTGCATAGGATATATCACATTTGGTAAATTCAGTCTCTCAGTTGTTAAAATAACTCTGCATAATCATTAGTTTCCCCACTTTTGCGAATGAAAACAGTAATAAATCAACTAAAACTTTAACCTTAAACTGGTTTTAAAATTATAAATCATATTCTAATTTAAAAATTAAAAATCGTGGAAATTATTTCTCTAATTCATTGAATATATATGATCGACATTTTGATTTTCATAAAAATAAAAAATTCTAATGCCTAAATTTTGACATTTCAACTTTTTCCTGAATTGACTTCTAATTGAAAATATAGTTTTAATGAAAGAGAGCCTAAAAAATTTTGGCTTTGTTTTGTTTAATTTTTTCTTAAAATAAAATCGACAAAGTGGGGAGGGCCTTTTTCATGCCATATAACTAATTAGAATAATGTAGATCTTAATATAACGTAAATATACTATAAGCAGAATTAATAAATCCTTTAGTTTATAATTAAATAATTATCATGTTTCAGTTTTGTTTCCTAGACATACTAGCAGGGAAGCTCGTAACAATACAATAGATTTAATTCACATGTTCAGGCATTATCTACATTATCATATAAAATGTAGTAAAGTTTACATTCATTCGAGAATGCGAACTAAAACAACTGACTTTTTGAAAGTATTAAATCGTGCAAGATCGCAACCAAAAACTACAGAAAAGAAGACTATCACGTAAGTCCTTTTCAAATCGTTTAAATATTACATCTGGTCGATTCAAAGTAAAATTTTTCCTTAGTTGGAAATTTTAAAGAATTTAAATTCAGTTTAACATATATTTTATAAATTTCAGACGAAAAGCATTATGTGCAATATTGACATTTTTGTTTCAGGGGTCGAACGTTTATCAGAAAAGAGTAGAGGCGAAGCATACGAAGGATTTGATCTAACCTATCAAATTAACATTTTGATATATAAATAGATGATAGCTTTTCTTCTGCGAAAATAAAAATGTGTATTTGTATTCTAGATCAAGAGAAGAATTTTACAATGAGAAAAAAAAATATATAGACGTGGTAATGAAGTATTAAAAGGAAAAACCATTTCAGATTTGAAATTTTTATTTACGGAAAATACTTATCAATTTGATTTGATGTTAAAAAAATTATGTACTGCATATATTTATATTAATATTATTATTAACATGTTACATTGACAACTTTATAAACTTCCAAGTTATATACTACACATTCACACATATTTACCTTTTACATTAATATTTTCTACATAATGTTCAGGTTAGAAATGAAAAATTGAGATGTTGAATATTTTTAATTAGTGAATTTCCCGGTATTGGGAGAAGAATTAGTTAAATTTGTTCAGTGTAAAGTAAAAGTAAATTTGATTTCAAAAGAATACTGGATATTGCAATAAAATGTTGGAAAACTTAAAAATTGATGCAGTTTTTAATGTACCGACAAAGTACTTCCTTAAAAAAAACAATTAAATCAAATGCTTATAACAATAATAAATAAAGAAAAGTTACATAATTCAACGTGTGAAATTCTGTAGGTTTGTTTTCATTATCTAATTAAAAAGTTTTTATCAGTGACTGGAAAATGGTAATTATCTTAGAGATTAAATCCGACAAAGGGTAATAGTGAAATTAAAGAAAATATGATTACAAAGCCGGGTTTTTAATAAATATTCTCCCACAAATTTATAGTAGTCTCACTGACTTATCCTCATTCCAAATTAGATCTTATTTTCTACGGGGATAAATTGACCCAAAAGCACTGCATTTTTTTTTGACTTTTTGAGAAAAATGTGTATAAAAAATTTTAAAACATTAAAAAAAATAGTTTTTGAGGATTATTGTTGAGGAAAAATCCTTATAAAGAGAAACCCTGTTTGAATTTTTAATTTATGTAAAATAGTGTGTTTTTTACCAATTCTGCACCAGAAAAGTTTAAACAAATTATTATTATTGTTATTTACTGACTTTTCCTACATTCCACCATAAAATAAAATACAGTTTTATCCTAATTTTGCAATTTATTGACCTCTTAATATAAAGACATGGAGAAACATTATAAAACATTATATCAACAATTTCGTTTAAATAAATTATTATTGTTATTTATTAACTTTTTTACATTTTACCTAGAAAGATGCAGTTTTTTCTCATTTTGCAATTCATTAACTATATTTACTATTTATGTATTCTTCTATTTGATTAAACCTGATAAATTACAATATTTGAAAACATCTGCATTTATTTTTATGTGAAATGTTGAAAAAACTAGTAAACAACAATTATTTGTATAAACAATTACTAACTACCGAGCTAACTAACTAACTTTCTAACTTACAAACTTAATTACTAATTAACTTACTAACTACCTTCCTCACTTACTAACTAACTTACAGACTTTCTAACTAACTTATAAACTTAATTACTAATTAAGTTACTAACCAACTTACAAACTTAATTATTAATTAACTTACTAACTAACTTACAAACTTAATTACGACTTTCGACTAATTTTATACAAATTCAGGCTTCACAGTCTGTCCCCTATTTCCCTAAAAGTCCCCTTTTTTTAATTTTGGCCCCTAAACGTACCCTATTTTAAAAATTTTCCCTAAATTTCCCCTATTTTTTTCTTTTATCTTTTAATGATGAATTCACACCAAATTTAGCTTCGTAAACTATATGTAACTAACACTAATTCTAATACAAAACCTTCAAAAAATTTTTCTATTTCTGACAAGAATGAATTTTTTAATATTATTTAATTATTACAAAAGTTTTAATGCAATTATCTTGATAAATAACAAAATTCTTCACAGAAATTCAATAATTTTTAGGAATTTTAATAAAATTCTTTACAAAATTCAATTATTTTCATAACTTACAATATTCATCCCAAGAATTCAATTATTTTCAAAAGTAATTAAATTCTTCGAAGAAATTCAATTATTTTAAAAAATTCTCACGATTATCTCGTCAAGAATTCAATTAACTTTACAAATAGCAAAATTTTACGCCAAAAAGTCAATTATTTTCAAAAATTTATCAAAATCTTTGCAACACTTCAATTATTTTCAAAGTTTTTTGCAATTCAATAATTTTCAATACTTACTATTTTCATAGAATTTATCAACAGATTTAATTATTTATAAAAAAACTTGTTGAAACAATTCTACGAAAATATTCAATTATTTTCATAAATAATAAAATTTCATTTACGAATTCAATTAATTTCATCGCTGAATTTCAAATATTTTTAATACAATTTTAAATAAATTCCTTGAAAAATGCAATTATTATTAAAAATTTTATTAAAACTTGAGGAAAGTATTCAATTTTAAGAAACATTCAATTATTCAATAAAACAATAAAATTCGTTGCAATAATTCAAATATTTTCATAAATAACATTTAATTCGTCGCAGATAATCAATTATTTTAAAAAAAATTTTTAAGTACATAATTTTGCAAAAGAATTCAATTAGCTTGTTAAACAACAAAATCGCATAAATTCTTCCCATAAAATCAATTATTCTATAAAGGAATTTTAATAAAATTCTTTTCCAAAATTCATTATTATATTATCATAAATATCAAAATTCATCACAAGAATTCAATTCTTTTGAAAAGTAATTAAATACTTTGCAAAAATTAAATTAATTTAAAATTTTTTTAAAAATTCTCGTCAAGAATTAAATTATCTTTATAAATAGATAGGGAATTTATTCTCAAAAATAAAGTTATTGTCAAAAATTTTTTTAAAATTCTTCTCAAAAAGTTAATTATTTTCAAAAATTTTAATAAAATTCTTCTCATGAATTCAATTGTTTTCAAAAATTAAACTTGTTAATACAATTCTTCGTAAAAATTAAATTTTAAGAAACATTTAATATTATTTATTTTTGTATTTAAATAATTGATTTCTCGTAGATTTAAATTATTATTTTTCGTACCTTTAACTAACAATTCTGTAGAATTAATTTTTTTCAAAAAATTTAATTAAATAATAATTGATGTTATTGATTTAAAGTAGGTAGAATTTTAGTTAAAAATTCTAGAAAATGTTAATTGAATTTAAATGATACAAATAATTTTGAAGAAATTACAGTAACAATATTTTTATAATAATAAAATAAATGATTATGTCAGTCGGTCATCTTTAATTATTATAAAACAAAGTTTTATAATAATATTCTTATGAGTTGTTCAATTTGAATTTGATTTTTTTGAACACCTTAATTCCAAAGAAAAAAAAATGATTAAATATTTATTTTAAATAAAGCTATTGATGTTTTTGAATAATTTTACTTTTGAAGTAATTTGTAAATAAATTTAATATAATTTTTAGAGTGAATCAGAATATTCTTTAGGTTTAGGGTCAGGGAAAAAGCCAAAGTTGTGTTTGGAAATCAGGGAAAAATGAAGTTAAATTTTTGTGGCAACCCTGTATAAATAAAATATATTTTTATCTTTATTTAACCAATTTTTATGGTCCCCTAAAAGTCCCCTATTTTTTAATTTTCAGTCCCCTATTTCCCCTAAAATACTTTTTAGGGGCACTGTGAAGCCGCAAATTCTAATTTAAATAATTGAATTCCTGAGAAATTTTTATGATTCATGAAAAGAATAATTGAATTCTTACGAAGATTTTTACAAAATTTTTTTTAAATAATTGAATTCTGTTTAACAATTTTATGAAAATAGTTGGTATTGAAAATCATTGAATTGACGTTGAATTGAATTATTGTGAAGAATTGTATAAAAATTTTGTTAAATAATTGATTTTTTCGAATTTTTTTTTGAAAATGCTATTTAAAATTAATTGAATTCATGTGGAAAACTTATTATTTATGAAAATAATTGAATTTTGAATGAATTTTATCAATTTTTTTAAATAATTGAAATCCTGTGAAAAATTTTATTATTTATGGTAATAATTGAATTCTTGCAATGTATTTTATTACATTTTTTAAAAAAATTATTCAATGCTTTTAAGAAATTTTATTAAACTAGTAGATTTTGAAAATATTTGTATTTTAGGGAAGAATTTCATTATTTGTGAAATGTAATTGAATTCTTGCAACAATTTCTTTGGAAATAATTACATTTTTCGAGGAATTTATTTAAAATGTATTTAAAATAATTGAAATCCTGTGAAAAATTTTATTCTTAATGAAAATAATTGAATTATTAGAATGAATTTTATTTCATTTTTTAAATAATTGAATTCATGTGAAATTTTTATTACTACTTGTCAGAATAATTGAATTCTTATGAAGGATTTTATTAAAATTTTTGTAAATAATTTAATTATTTTTGAAAAATTTTATGGAAATTTAAATTATTTGAAAAGAGGAAGATATATAGATCACTCTGAGTCTTCGACTCGGAGTAATCTATATTTTCCTGTTTTCTAATAACACTTACTTACTTTAATAATAATAATTACTCCGAATCGAAGACTCGGAGTGATCTATACCTGCCTACTTTTTTCTAATAATATTCTTATAAGCTGTTGAATTTGAATGTTTTGAAGAATTTTATTAGTAATTGAATTCTTTTGTGGAATTTTATGAAAATACTAGTACTAGATATTGAAAATAATTGAATTTTGAATATTTTTTTGAAAATAATTGAACCTTTTTTAAGAATTTGATTATAATTTTTTAGAACAGTTTTTTGATTTCTAGTACTAATGAATTTAAAGTTGTGGAAATTCTTAAAAAAAAAACAAAAATAGTAGCTTTTTAGTGGCTGAAATTTAAAAAAAGTACCCAAATAGTTGCATAACGTAAAAAAGTAGTAAATAGTAGGTTTTAGTAGGTGTGTGCGAAGCCTGAACTTACAAACTTAATTACTAATTAACCTACTAACAAATTTATTAATTTACTAACTAACTTAAGTTATTAACTTACTTATTAACTTACTAACTAAATTACTGACTAACTTACTAACTAATTTATTAACTAACTTAATTAATAATTAACTTACTAACTATAACATATACTTAACTTAGTTACTAACTAACTTTATAACTGACTAACTAATTTAATTACTAACTAACTTGGTAAGGCCCAATGGGAAATTTACAACTGGCGTAGTACTGCGCCAGCACTGGCAGCACTGGCGGCAAGGCTGAGAGCCAGCACTGGCATGGCACTGGGATGATAACGCCGTCTGGCGCTGCCGAAGTACTGTCTGTCAGTGCTGACAGACAGCACTGGACCAGTGCTGGCTGAGAATATTGCCGCAATAAATGCCGTATTGTTATTAATAAGTCGTAAATTCATAATTATAAATAATTTAACAACAAAATGGTAAATAATATTAATAAATAGTTATTATTCATGAAATATTTCTCTTCTTAAAGAAATTGTATTAAAGATGGAGACTAACAATGGATATAGTAAATGAAGTAGAAAAAAATTGTTTATAACATTTAAAAATTAAATAATAAACAATTACAGTAAGTGTGCATTAGATTTTCATATTTTAGTACCTAACGATTGAAATCTAGAAATATCGCAAACCTATGAAAATAAACAAAATTGCTGACGAGGGGAATCGAACCTACGACCTATGGACTAACAGACTAACGCTCTAACCACTATGCTAACGACACATGTGTACAGTAAAGTATTAATATCTCAGTATCATTCAGACAAGCAATTATTGAGTCAAAGATGAGAAAAAACTAGGGATACGTTAGAAATAATAAATTAAAATAAATGTTTAATAATTAAATTAAATTACTTTACTTATTGCATTTAACATTTTACGTAATTCTTAAATTACGTGGTAATTTTTTAATAATTTTTTATTCATAGCAAGAAGTATAATAGTATTTTAATAGGAACCAAATTATTATTGAGATTAAAGTTTAAATTTTGTTTATAATTTTAATTTGTTTAAATAATTTATTATTTACAAAATTAGACAATTGTGTTAAATTGTTATTATTAAATTTAATAAGAATAAAAAATGAACAACTGAAAAGTAAAATATTAATTTTTTTCAATAAATTTATATTTATAAACATTCATAAACTTTTTTTATAATTTTTTTCAAGTTTATGTCAAAAAAGCAATGTTGGCAAAGAGCGTTGTGAACAATTTTTCTATACTCAGCCAGCACTTGCCGCCGTGGCTTGTCCAAGCTTTGGCGAAACAAAAATTCTGTACTGCGCCAGCACTAATTGTCGAGGCTCGGCTAGACTACGCTGAACAATCGTCTGAGTACTAAGCCAGTGGTGAACATCGGCACTACACTGGCATTTCCCATTGGGGGTATTAAGTAACTAAGTTAGTTCGTAACTAAGTGAAGTAGTTAGTTAGTAACTAAGTTAAGTAAATTGGCTAATTAGTAATTTATTTAATAGGTTAGTAAGTTGGTTAGTTAACAAGTCAGTTACAAATTTGAACTTTACCCTCGCCGGGTTAAAAAGACATTTTGTAAATTCTTATAAACAATTAGGATCAGAAATCACATGGGAATTGCTTAAAAAAATTTTAAATAAAACTTGTAAGTTTTAATATAACAGGATCCCAATAGTTTCTTATTTGATATCTGCCTTCCTGTGCCCATGGGTATATCGCTGGATATCCTGATATATCACGTAATGTCCACGATATTGTTTTCGGACAGTTTACAGATATATGGTTGGTTTGGCATAGTATGGATATTCTTGGATAAGATGTTTATTTCATATCTTGTAGATATATTCGCAAAACATCTTTTGGATATCTCTAAAATATCCTCGGTTTATCTTTCGAATATTTTATGTGTATCTTTGAACATCCTATGGATATTCCTGGGTTTCTGAATATCCCGAAAGTAACTGAGCCTATTTTGTAGAAATCCTTCGAGTTTCCTAGGGATATCCAATTGATGTCCTCAGAATATTCTGGTGATGGTCTAAGTACACTCATAAATATATCACAATGAAATGATGTTGGGATATCTGCTGGATATTCTGGGATATCCCGGGATATTCTCTGGATATTCTGTGTTGGTGGAATATCCTACACTTGGTGCTAATCTACATTGCCGGTTAACACTAAATCGGATTATAATTTTTTACATTAGTACTTTTATCCTTACTGTCCACCATCTAGCAGAAAAGAAAAAGAATCTTCCGCTTTCTCCAAATTGTTTTGCTTTCATAATAATATTTCTAACTGTCTCATGTCATACCTAGAAATTTACATTATGTTTGGTTTAACTTTTTTAGAGAAAAAAAAATTAGGAAGTTGAGCACCCTATCATATGAAGAACTGGCTCTGGCTCCAAGTATTTCATTGAAAATAAGCAGTACAGTTACTGACGAGCAGTGTTAGTCAACTCGTGATATAGGAAGTGCTTATTTATGAATAGATATTTTAATTTAAAAAATGTGATAGTAATTGGTGTTGCTTGTAGTATACGGTGTTACTCTTTACTGTCAGCAATCCACATAATCACATTAAAAAAGGTATGTATGTCATGAAAGCTAACAATATTTATTTAATATAAAAAAATTAAGAACTCTCTTAACTTTTACAGTTTTATCTGCATTAATAAACTTCTACATTTAAATATGTACATTCTATGTGTGTGGTAACTAAGTAGGCCTTTTTACGATAATAGGGTTATCTAAGAATCAAAATATAATCTATATTTCAATAAGAAATTTTAAGATAAAAATTTTTAATTTATCAAATCTGTTTCCTATATATTGTATCTATTGCTTTTACGAATCCTTAAACCCACATTTATTATCGTAGAATAAAAGTTATTAATTAGAATGTCGACTTTGAATGAAATAAAAGAAATATGGAAAATCGCAGATGCGGTTACCTTCGATGTCGATTCAACTGTTATTCAAGAAGAAGGAATTGACGAACTGGCAAAATTTTGCGGAAAAGGGGATGAAGTTACTGGTTTGTAAGTTGAAGATATCTACTGATAACATAATTTGTTACTATTAAATATTTAATAATATATTTACAATTAAAGAATAAATTAAATATTTTAATTAAACAGTTCTTGAATGAATTTCATAATGTATAAAAACTATTGTAGTATTATTACATATTATATAATTTTATTAAAGGGGCAGTTAAGTAATAACTAAAAGAATTCTTTTAAAATTTCTATTTTTTAAAAACTTAGACAAGTAACAAAGCAATTTTTTTTAAAGATATTGACTTTATTTTATAATATGGAGGCAACATTGACTCAACATTAGTTATGTCCGCCTAGTAGGAACATTGCCTGGCAATGTTGGCGTAATATTGCCAATATGTTATAATATATAGAAAATATTAATTATACAATAATATATATTTTATTACTATATATTATTATATTATAATATTTTTTTAACATTGCGAGGCAATGTTGCGTCAGGACTAACTGATCAAAAGCCTTGTTAGAAAGTTATATTTGAGATTTAATAATTATTTAAACGTGTTGCAAATTTAAAATTACTTTGCTCTAATTTCACATAATGACATAAATAATGTAAATTAACCAGAAAAAATGTATCCCTAAATTATTCACGAAAGGTTTAAGACAAATTAATTCTTCAGTTTAGAACTCTTGACCTTTAATTCTTAAAGCGCACCCTATTAGTAGGAATTTTCATTATAAACTAATTGAAGCGCGGTCGCCTTACACTAGTGTTGCCGCGATAATGGCGAGAGGAGACGAGAGAACTTTGACTCGAGACGAGACAGTATTTTTTTAATTATCGCTAAAACGATACAAGACGAGAGAGGTGTCACGAGAGACGAGAATTCTCGATGAGAATTTTTTTAAATGGCAAAGTTTTATTCTGAAAATATAGTTACGATTAATATAATTATATAAAATATGATAGATATATGTATACTAAAATCTTTTATGGTTTACGTTGCATTTAATAGATTTCTTAAACAAAATATAAGAAATTATAAATATTTTATATAAATTATATTTTTTTATACATAATATTTAGTAAATACACTCTTTTTCAACTAAAAGTTGAAATTTAATTCATTTTTCAGTTTTTTTTTAATGAGCACTCGAACCAAGAATGAAGACATAATATAGGAGCATTTCAGCATTTGATATTTGATAATAAACAAAACAAGTAATCAGTTATTTGAAACAAAAATATTTTTTAATGCAAGAAAAAAAATTGCATTTTTGATTATTTGAAAATAAACTGTAACTATTGTTTAGCTTAACATTTTTTATTCCAATATGGCTAAAATTTTAAACCAGCGACTAATACCTGAAAGACTACCAAGTCTCACCTTAATCGTCAAGTCATTTTTCCGTAATGTGTAAACACGTCAAATTTTTTACAATACTTCTATAAAAAAGCTGAAAAAGACGAGAGAAAACGAGAATGTAGAAAAATTTTTTTAATTTCTTTATTTTTTATAATATTTTTTAAAATAAAATATTCACAGAAACATTTTCATTTTTGTTTTATGTGTTCAATAAAAAATAAATTCTTTTTAATTAATGTCATTTCTCTGTAAGGTATTAGATATATTCTTCTTTCCCCCTTTCTTTATTTTTATAAACTTTTGACAGAAATGAGATTTATCAAATGTGATAAATATCATGGGTGCGTTATGACCGCACTTAGTTTTTTATGAGAATACAAAAAGTCCAATACAAAAGTGATCGGACATCTTTGCTTTTTACTATGTATAAATTAATTTTTTGACACGTTGAAAATAACATAAAAGTATCTTTAAACATTTTTAAATGTACCACAAATCGAAATGATAAGTTCAATGCGTATTTGCACAGTAAATATATTATATTTTGTGATCCAATACAAAAATTTTCTTTTTAAGATTAATGATCATTATATTAAATTTTCAATAAAATTTTTCTAGTCTACGGAATCAATTGAGTTTTTTCACCAGTAGTTAACTAAGGTCCATAGCTTTAAATACATATGCATATGTTCGCTGAATATCTACTTGGGCACAAGTTATCAGTCAAAAACCAAAAGGTACCCACAACCAAACCTATTCCCCTACACCCCTATATATGAAATGGTACGATTTATAAAAGTAACCTGAAACAGTTTTACCACTAATCCTACGAAATATTGATAAGTTAACTTGTATGTAATAAATTAAATAGATTGAATACGAATAAATAATTATAAATTTTTGCAATTTACAGAACGAATCAAGCAATGCAAGGATGCATGACATTTGACCAATCTTTAAAAGTAAGGTTAGATATTATAAAACCTACTAAGGCTCTAATAGAAAAATTCTTGGAAACACACCCTCCAAAACTCACACCAGGAATAAGGTAAAAATAATTTTATATAGAACTATTTCAGTCATTAAATATGCAAAAAAAGTAATCTTCATTTTAGCGGATTACTCTATCATAGATATATAAGAATAGAGTACGCGAAAAAGAAGAGGGGACGAAAGAAACTACTTGTCTCTTTCTACCGAGTTGACGCAGTCTCGCATGAGAATTACATGGACAAAAGTGCTCTCTATTCTTATACCTCTATGATAAATACAACTAAACTTTATTATTAATGTATGAGTGTTTTCCAATTTCAGCAGAAAGCTTTAAACTAAAAGCAGAATTTCTTGAGGGTATAGAGTCCTATGGCAGCGTTTTATAACTAGGCCATGAGTGTGAGAGAGGTTCGCTATGAAAATATAATTGCATGAGTGCAAATATGCACTCATTGCTTAGTTACAAAACGCACCGCAAAACGCTGTCATGGGACTGCACCCTTATAGAGTGGATCTAAGGATCTAAGAATCAATCTATCTTACACATACGATTTTTTGCTTTTGGATTTCCGCTTTTTGCTCATATGAGGTTGTATTCTAAAGCTGAGTCTCCGCAATAGGTGCCAATATGCATGTGCAAGTGCCAGTGCCAAACCCATTTAAAATGTATTGGGGATTGGCACTGGCACTTGCACCTACATCGGCACCTATTGGAGACTCAGCTTAAGGGAGCAGAAAGGTAAAACCGAAGACAGAATTACATAAAAAAATAAAATAAAATTCTGTTTTCGGTTTTACGCTTTCTGCTTACATGGGACTGGACCCTAAAATAAATTCTATTAAAATAATAATCACAATAAACTTTTTAGACATCTGATAGCCGCATTGCATTTACGGCAGAAGGAAGTATTTCTAGTCTCTGGAGGTTTTCGTTGCCTAATTCGACCAGTAGCTGATATACTAAACATTCCTACTAAAAACATTTGCGCTAATAGTCTACAATTTTATTTCACAGGTTGGTAAACTCTTCTTGATTACACTAAACTCTCGCTGTAATGGACTTGAATGTCCTGTGATCAATTGCAGCAAGAGTCATTGAAGCAAGGTCACAATAACATTCAGAGCCGTCTGAAGCTCTAAAACATAGATTCTAAATGTATACATACTTAAAATTTTTAGCTTCTTTAATGCACAAATTTTTAACTAAAAATAAGTAATTAAGGAATAGAAACAATTTTGGGAAATATTTCAGTTAAAAATAGCTGTTTTCTATAATCGTTATCAGATATTCACACAAACTGATTTCATGTGAGGTACTATGTACCCGCAAAGTTTAGAAAATAATACTGTGTTGGTTTAGTCGCCGAGCTCAGTGCCTCCGTTTCCCTGCTTACTTAGAGCGGGCGCAAAGTAACACATTCTCACCCGCTTACCCTATCTCTGAGCGGTCGGAAAAGTATCTTGGGCCCGCACTCGCTTAAAAATGTCAAAACTCATCTTGATTACATAAAAATCAGTTAAGGAGGATGGTGACTGTCTTTTCGGGGCAGGCGGCGAGAGGGGAATTCACATGCTTTTATATGGGATTAAAACTGCAAATACCAACTGTTTTAATATATATTTTATAAGTGAAATATGCAATACTTAATATATTAGATATAAAAAATAGTATTTTTAATCATTCCAATTCATTATTCTTAAAAAATATTTTAAAAAATAATTATTTAATTACGTAAAAAAAATTTTGTAAAAAAATTTTATGAGCATGGAGATCGTGACAACAGCGCATTCCATATGCATGCTAGAAACAGTGTTGGTAACACTGAATAAGATTTCATTTGTTTATCATTGCATTGCGACGTTGCCACGTTTCTGTGTATTATGTTAGAGAGGTTAGAAAATCTGTAATTTTACGTCAGTTTTAATGTTATTTCTAAAAATCAGGACAGTCGGTTTACTCAATTATTTTTTTAAAATTATTCCAAAAGTATTAAACTTTAAAAGAGTATGATTTTTAAAAAAAGTTTAACTTTTTTACAGAAGTTATTATCAAAATAGTGCACTTCACATAACACTCCCCATAAGAGCCCATATAAAAACATGCAATTTCAACAATTAAATTCTCAAAAACGGGACAGTAAAAAATTTAAAAAAAAATTGTTCTATAATTCAGACATTCTTAACAACGAGTTTTTCCAAATTTCAAAAAATTCTTAACATTTTTATTTGAGTCACCATCCTCATTAACACTTAATTGAAGAATAATTTCTTTCACCATTAAAAAAAATCACTGCTGGTGCCCTCAATGCCATTCTTTCCATGCAGTTAGAACAAAAAATTATGTTCGCAAAATGGGCGCAAAGGTGATTACGACTCAGACGAGATTTCGGGACGTCGACAACACTTCCGCTCCCTCGGTGGTTCCTTAATCTCGCCATCGTCGTAATCACCTATATTTTGCGCCCTTGATACGAAAAGAACTATTGTCCTTTTCATTAGAACTGCGTACTTATATATAATATAGGATTGTGTCTTTGCAGGTGAATACGCAGGATTTGATAAAAATGAACCTACTTCAAAAAGTGGCGGAAAAGCAGAAGTGATAAGACGCCTTAAAGAGGAAAGAGGACTTGAAACAGTAGTTCATATAGGGGACGGAGCAACCGATTTAGAAGCTTGTCCACCAGCTGATGCATTTATTGGTAAACAATTATTTTTTAAACGTATTAAAAGAATTAATATTCTTGTCATAGTATCACTTTGAGGTTGAAAAGTCAATGACAATCCTATTGATAAAATGAAACATTTTTGTTTTTGGAGCGTTTTCAAAATGTTTTTAGAATAATTCATCTCTGGCAAATAATATTTGAATGTTCTATATTCGTGTTTAGAACATGAAACGCCCAACACAGAAAAAATTTTAAGTTTCTGGAGGACTAAGAACTTTTAAATTTAAAATCAGTCACGAAGTAGTATAAGGCTAGACTTGACGGGCTAACAAACACGAATTTCAATTTTTTTATTTTATGCTTATTTATTTTTATTTTATGCTTTTATTTTTTTATCTTATGCTTATAAAATAATAAAACTCATTGTTTTTATTACAGGATTTGGTGGAAATATTGTCAGGGATTTCGTTAAATCCCGATCGTTATGGTTTGTTTCTGATTTTAGTGAACTTATTAAGGCTTTAGATGACTGATTTTATTACAATTGTATCGTTTTACTGAGTAACATCTATGTAAACTAAAGAAAATTGGTTTTTTTTCCAAAAACTTATTCAATTTGAATAAAAGATTACTTGAAAATTATCGTTAAATATTTATTATCACACAGCTTTTATGCTGACAATATTAAGGCAATATTTGTAATGTTAAGGCAGTGTTTCTTTTTGGGAATGAATCGTAGAAAGATCGATCACAAACACCAAAAATAAATTTTACGCACTCACAAACAATTCTCTTTATATTGTTTTTTATTTAACAACAATTATTTTTCCTACTTATTAAAGCTTAAAAATTCTTATTTCATTCCCTGTAAACATTATAATCGGCAATTTAGGGGAATTTAAGAAATTAATTAAATTTCACAAAGATGTCAAAGGTTATACTGTGTATAAAAATTTGAAAAAAATAAACTCCGCTCGGTATATACATTATAACTTTTAAAATTTTTGTAAAATTTTATTAATTTCGCAAACAACCGAAAACTCTGATATTGAAGGTGATGAAACTTTGAAGAATCGTTCAGAGAAGTTAGATGGCATATGGGAAAATGAAAGCAGATCAAGCGAAGATGTACCTTTTACATCGTATTATCAGGACCTAATGTACCTGAGTCAGTTACTTCTCCACTTGATATTTTTCATTGTTTTTTTTACAACAGAGATAATTGACATTTTAGTAAATCAAACTAATCTTTATCTCGATTATCTGATCTCGATCAAAAACAGAGTACTTTAGATCCAGTATCCAAAGCTGAAATGCTTACGTTTATTGGTATTAATATACTATAATGCACGTAAAGTGACTCCGGTCTTTTAAGGATTATTGGTCTATGAATTCCCAACTAAACGACCCATACACCAGTAATCTCATAACTTTAATACCAAAGAACCAAAAAAAGGTAAAGCCGGTTACGATAAACTGTATAAAATAAGGCTAAAAATAGAAAAACTAAATGAAAATTTTAAGAACTTTTTCAAGACAAATCAACATCAGTCAGTAGATGAGTCGATGATAAATTATAAAGGAAGCTAGGAACATAATGAAACAGTATAATGCCACTAAGCCAATTAAAATAGGTTACAAAATTAGGGTTCGTGCTGATAGTTCAATTTACGTATGTGAATTCCAATTATACACAGGTAATTCAACAAATGTCAAAGAGAAATATCTAGGTGTTAGGGTTGTATGATATCTTAATCGATAGTAATGGTTTTCAAGTTCCATAAAGTTTACTTCGATAACTTTTTCACGAGCATCGAGTTAAAGATTTCCTTAAAAGCAGATGGAATCTTAGCTTGTGGTACTGTTCAACCAAACCGAGTTGGCTTACCAAAAAAACAATTGCTTGATAAAAAATTGTCCGCGGAGAGATGGAATATCGTACTTACTACACTATCTAACTTCCATGATCCTTCTGAACCACAGACAGTAAATCGAAAATTAAAGGATGGTTCACGAATCCCGGTACCTTGCTCAGTCATGATGTCGGAGTACAATCAGCACATGGGATATGTAGATAAAGCTGATCAGCTTAAATCTACTTATCAAATCAATAGGAAATCAAGCATTTTTGGCATCTACTAAGCTTATGTTATTTATGTTCAATTTGGAAAAAAACGATGACATTAAAGACTTTCAGATTAGACATAGTAGATGGTTTAGTTGGTAGAATTACGCCTCTAAAAAAGGTAGAAAAAGTTTGCCGAAAGTATTTATCTCACATGCACAACAATTGCGCTTTTGGCGACAGGGAGTAAAGTCATTCATTTGTTTGACTGTATAAAAATTGTGGACATTTTTTTACATGGGCAACAACAACAGCTGTTCCCATATGTTATTTTTGCTCATGGAAGAAAATGAACGCTATCTTCTACAAGAAGTAAATTACTTTTACTACCTGTCGCCTGCTATCTGAAATCGACACTTTTGTGCATAAGGAATAAAAAGTAACGTAAGTAACACATAGACAAAGGCAGCCATTTGCCATCTGATTAATTTCTTGAAACCTCATCTACCGTACTGGATCCGCCATTTTGGATTTTTTAAATCCGATTTTCGATTCGTAATCAGCAGCCACGAAAACCCCCAAGTAAAGACTTTCAAACAAATCAGATTAATTTTTTAAAACCGTGTCCACCATATTGGACCATATTCAATTTTGAAAAATTAAATTATCTCTAAAATTTATTATATTTTTTTATTATATTATTTTGGATAATTAATTTATTAGTAATTGGAAAAATAGATAAAATTAAAAATTATTCATTAATTTCAAAAACTTAAAAAAATGATTTCATTTTTACTTTATATATGGGTGATTTTTCTTCTGAAAGGGATCAATTTACTTGTCTCCAATTTTTCGATAAAGTTATCTATTATCTACGAAGATTTATCTATCTCTACATAATCTTCTAATGCTTATATTTAAAGTTCTTTATAGTTAAAAAACGTATTTAATTTTGTCTTCGAGTTTTGGTTAAATAGCATATGTATATTTTATAATTATGTTTAACGTAATTAAATAATTTTAACATATTTATAATATTTATCAAATTAAAGTTCAGAATCTAACGTTTATTTTTAACTTATATTTGTTTAAAATAAGATTTAAAAAGTTATTTAAATTATTAATTAAAATAGTATTATCAATGCGAGTAAAAATTTAAATTTATCTCCGAAGCCTCATTTTCTAAATAATAACATCATATTTTCTAACGTATTAAACATAATTTATAACAACTTCTTTGTTTAACATTGTTTGTCTATTTCTAGACAATTACAACTGCCATAAGAATATCTTCATCTGAAAATTTTACTGTTCTTTACTTCGTCTTTCAATAAAACTGACATAAGAACATAAGACTATCTCTCTTCAAATTTAACCATGAATTTCTTTCTTTTTCTAAAACAAAATGCATAAGAATGTCTTACTTTACCTAATTTGCATATCTACTCGTTTCTAAATAAGGATAAGAAAGACTTTGTCAATCAATTATTTCGTGCGGAATAACTACTGGATTCCTAGTAAAATTTTTACAAAAAATTCGTTAGGAATTCACCCGAATTTCCTGCAGAATTTGTTGGGAATAGTGGTCGGATATTATTAAAAAAAAATTTTTAGTTAATACTTCGTGCGAACTTACGGTTGTATATTAATACTATTTTTTCCATATATATTAAATATAATATTGCACTAAAATAATAGGTAGATATATTTTTTCAGATAAGTATTAAAATATAATTTAAAAATTTTTGAGCGTTCAAATAAAGGAAATGCAAAAAACAATTTAAGGATATGTTAGGAATGAGGATAATATTATTTAACATTTGTAGAAGATGATGTTTTATTAGTGATATAATTATGCTGTGTAATTATAATTATTATTTAATATATAAAAAATATAACACAAACAAATAAATAAAATAAAAAAAAAAAAAAAAAAAAGTGAAAGTTTTTTTTTTTTTTTTCACTTTTTTTTATTTATTATTATTATTACATATATATATGTTGGGCTCAAAGACCGAAAACGCTCATTGAGCGAAAATATAGTCCACAACGCGTTGTGGCTCCTTCAAATTGTCCACAACGCGAAATTCGTGTTGTGGCATGGCAAAAAGTGCTCAAAACGCGTTGTGGTAATTTGAAAAGGGCCACAACGCGAAATTCGCTTTGTGGCTGCTACAATATTCGGCCACAACGCATTGTGGTAATTAAGAAATGCCACAATGCGTTCTGGATTCTTTTATATTTGCCATTACGCGTTTTGGTAATTTAGAAAAATCATAACACATTTTGTTGCTTGCAAACAAGGTGTATACTAATTACCTGTCTTATTATTTGATACTTAATTAATCAATTTTCTATTATAAGTATGTCATTAGCCTCTACGATTATAATACCTTTGAACTTTTCTTTATTCAATGAATAGTTACAGTAGTAAAATTTCCACATCGGTGATTGCTAAAGTAGATTTAATTAAAAATTTTTGTAGTCTTTGTGTAATATTTATAGGGTAAGTGTACCAATTGCCGAGGGTGTTCCATTTGTCGATGTTACCATGGTAATAACCAAAAAATATTGTCTAAAATGTCTGATTCGTTTGTTTATATAATATTAATATATTTTTTTCACATTTATAACGCATAAAAAAATTAATATTTATTACTTTTTTTCATTTACAATGTGCTACACTGTTTAAATAAAATTCAAAGTTTGTTTACTCGACAACAGGAACCATCCTCGACAATTGGTACGTTTACCCTATTGTGACATTTATATAATTTAAAAAGCTGTGCAGGATTTTAACAATAATATCAATAACTCATAATGGATAATAAAGAGGCAATATTTTTTGAGAAATTAAGTGAATTGATAAAGAATAGCACGGTACGTTATTTATTATTTTTATATAAATTAAGCAAGTAAAAATAAAACAATGAAAAAATATAGATCAAAGTACAAAATAATAAAATACAAATGATTATGTTTAAAGTTAATTTCGGGTATTTATAGTTTAAATTATTTGTAAATAAAATTATATGTTATTTGCTTAAAAAATACTACAGTTATTTATTTCTTATCATTTCTAAATTACCAAAACGCGTAATGGCAAATATAAAAGATTCCAGAACGCATTGTGGCATTTCTTAATTACTACAATGCGTTGTGGCCAAATATTGTAGCAGCCACAAAGCGAATTTCGCGTTGTGGCCCTTTTCAAATTACCACAACACGTTTTGAGCACTTTTTGCCATGCCACAACACGAATTTCGCGTTGTGGACAATTTGAAGGAGCCACAACGCGTTGTGGACTATATTTTCGCTCAATGAGCGTTTTCGGTCTTTGAGCCTAACATATATATCACTTTATTTTACTTACAGCCACAAAAATACACATAATCCTTATTAATAAAATCAGACTTTTGTCTGTACATTGCATAGAATTCAAAATTTCTATTATATTCCTTCTTTTTACACTCTAAGGAATGCGAAAATACTATTAAGAAAATTATGTGTGTATGTGTATATGTGTGTATGTGTGTATGTGTGTATGTGTGTATGTATGTCCGCAAATTTTCGACCGCGTATCACGGAAAAACGGTTCGATCGTTTGAAGTGAAACTTGGCAGTCTTTTAGGCATTAGCCTAACTTAAAATCCTAGCGATAGTAGATTAAAAAATATTAATATGGACGAAAGTTATGCCATTTTTTCAAAAATTCGAAAATTCGAAATTTTTAGTTTTTTCATATACTTTAGTGAATTGTACTTAAACTTGGTACAGGGTTAATTTTAGTGTTTCTTATTAAGATTCAATCGTCAGAATAATAAAATTTTGAATAACAAATAAAAAGTGTTAGATTTAAATATTGAAAAATTAAAAATTAAAAGTTTAAAAATTGAAATTTTTTTGTAATTAATTTTTATACGGTTGTATTTCTTAGGTCAACAATAAAAATTTGTTGTTGAAATCATAAGTTTACTTTCTTAAAAGCATTCTATTAGGTCAGAATATTAACAATATCCATATAGTTAATATGAGACTTTTGTCAGTATATTGCACAGAATTCAAAATTGCTATTATATTATATTAATTAATGATCAAAAAATGAAAAACTCAAATTTCATTCTGATGACTAAATTGTAATAAAAAATACTAAAATTAACCCTGTATCAAATTTAAGTAAAATTGATGACAATAATTATTTAAAAAGATTAATTTTGAATTTTAAAAATTTTGAAAATATATAGCACTAGCTGTCGTACCCGTCTTCGACGGGTTTTAGTTTCTACCAATACATTTAACAATGTTTCTACCAATCTGGAAAATCAAAAATACCCGGGAATTTAATTTCACCAGAAAATTAATAATTAGTTACCATTAGCTATTTCGGTAGTATGATTATACTATTTGAATAGTCTCCACCCTTTAGCAAAAAATCAAAAATTATCAAAAATTCGAGAAACCGAATTTCTTAAAATTTAACATTTTTTTCTTCTCTTTTATATCATTAAGCTTCATTATTTTTGTACTCTTCAAAAATACTTTACTTATATTTAATAGTCTCCACCCTTTGGTAAAAAATCTAAAATTATGGAAAATTAGCAAAAATTCAAAAAACCGAATTTCTTAAAATTCAACATTTTTTCTTCTCTTTTATGGCTTTTGGCTTTATTATTTTTGGGCTCTTCAAAAATACTTTACCTAATTTGTTATCTCCACCCTTTGGTAAAAAATCTAAAATTATGGAAAAATAGCGAAAATGCAAAAAAATGAATTTCTTAAAATTCAACATTTTTCCTTCTTTTTATGGCATTTAGCTTTATTATTTTTGTGCTCTTAAAAAATACTTTACTTATTCAATAGTCTCCACCCTTCGGTAAAAAATCTAAAATTATGGAAAATTAGCAAAAATTCAAAAAACCGAATTTCTTAAAATTCAACATTTTTCCTTCTTTTTTATGGCATTTAGCTTAATTATTTTTGTTTAATGTAGCAAATTTCTTACTTTACATACTGATCTTTAAATAAAAAACTTTAATAATTTTTCCTGAAAAGCTTGCTTAAAGATTAAAAATCACTATTTTCTTAGAAAAAAGTTGATCTAAAAAAACGAAAAAAAATTTCAAAATACGTCTTTTTTAAAAATTTTATTGTAGAAATGGGTTGTATTTATCTAAAAAAGTTAGCTAAGGATAGTTTTGCATTCATTTTACAAAAGATAAAAAATTTGCATTTTTTTGATTTTTCGAATTTTTTGGAAAAATGTCATAACTTTCGTTCAAGTTAATATTTTTTAATCGGATAAGGCTATTATTGTAAGTTACGTTAATACCTAATAGACTGCCAAATTTCACTTTAATTGGTTGAACCGTATTCAATTGATGCGCGAATAAAGTTTTGAATACAGACAGAGACAGACAGACAGAAATTTTTTTTTACATTTTTAGAATTCTAATGTCTCAAAACGAAAAAATATATAAAAATTTTCAAGTTTGGAGCAATGTACAGATAGTAATCTGATTTTATTAATATAGATAATGTTCGTTCACATTAATAACTTTTAGTTTACTATAGCTACACTAAAAAAAGTTATATGATTCAAGTAATTATAATTATTTGAAAAATAATATCTTATTTAAAAAGTTTTTATTTCGATCTAATAAGAATTTATTTCGTTTAAATAATTTTATTTAGTTAAATCAAATAAATCTTAATTGGATTAATTAAATAAATACTTGACTCTAATAAATGAATTTATTTAACACAAATAATTTCTAAATTTTATATTTTTTCATGGATTGCTTCTAAACTTTCTATAGTTGAGTATTACATGTTATTTATTAACATTTTAGCATAATTTTGCAAAAAATAATACTTTATAACTAAAATGGAAATATAAAAATATGGATAGCTTTTAAACTTTATATAATTGAATATTACATGTTATTTAGTCACATTTTAGCATAATTTTTCAAAAATACTTTCTTATAACGAAGATGTAAGTATAAAAATGTTTTGAATATCAAAAAATTGAAAAAATTATAATTGATACCAATTGCTATGAAGCTTAATTCAGTAGTATTTGTGGGCTCTCTGATTTAACTTTTAGAGATATCTTGATCAATGTAAAGACAAAAGTTAAACACGGTGTTTATTTTGGTTTAAAACAATTTCCGGCTTTGTCCAAATTTTTCCTGGTTTATTCGACGGGTTTTTTTTTAATAATACATTTAACAGGGTGTCTACCAACCAGAAAAGACGTAAAATATCAGGGAATTTAATGTAACAGAGAAAAACTGGATCTACTTGCTATACAATTAGTTCGAATTAGACTGTACTATAACTCAAAAAACTGGAGGAAATTTTAGATTGATTTTAATACATTATATTGATTAAAGTACTACAAATTGAGAAATATTGTTTTCTTCATTTGAATTAGTTAAAAATAACTAATTTGATAATAAAAAGTCGGTCACTGTTTCAAATGGTATTATTTTCCTAATGAAATAGACAATAGTAACTAACTATTATTTTTTCCCTGTCAAATCAAATTCCCGGCTATTTTCCGGTTTTCTAGGTTGGTAGATACACTGTTAAGTGTATTATCAGAAACTACAACCCGTCGAAGACGGGTACGACAGCTAGTATTAAATAATAATAATAACTATTTCCGTTCGAAAGATAATGAATTTAAACTGTTTTGACAATTTAACATTTATCTCTAGTCTCCCTTACTTTTCGAATAATGTTTCCAAAAAATTGCATCAATTAAGATTGCAAAGCCTCGCCTATTTACGGAAGAAAATACATTTCCGGAAGTATAATTTACGGAAAATTTCAAGAAAAAGAATCAACTTCCAAAAGCACCTTCCGAAAAAAATTAACTTCCAAAAAGACTCAACCACTTCCGGAAATCCTTCTACATGGGACAATAAATGTATAAGGTAAGTAATAGAAGAGACAAGTATATGGGGCATTCCACGCCAAGTCGGACACCTGTTGACTTTTGCATCTCCGATTTTTTTCAAATATTTTTTTTCTTTTAGTGCTGGTTGAAAGGAACTTCCATGATTTTTTTCAAATTTTTTCATGAAGTAATTTAAGAGATCTGGGTTTTTGAAAAATCACGTTTTTTACATAAATTTTTTTTTTAAATGCTTATAACTCGGACAAAAATTGATCAAATTGGACGTTCGATATATGAAAATTTTTGTTTTTACACGTAGTTTTTGATAAAAATATTTAAAAAAAATTTTTTTTTAATTTACCAAAAAAATTTTAAATTTTAAAAATAAAATTTAATTTTTAAGAATGTATGTATCGATCGATTTTTTTCAAAATTTTTTGTAAGAAACTGGTACTAAATTAAGAATTTTTAATCCTTGTCTGATTGTGGGCAAACGATGGGATCTATTTATTTTGTAATTTTTAATTTTTGTATACGCAGTGAAAACGGTAGGTAGCCAAATGCGTAACTTGACATTTGACCAAATCACGCAAATTTTTCAAACCAAAACTGTTTTCAGACTGAGTCTCTCCGAACTTAACCTTCTTACTGTTTAAAAAAGTGATTTGATCAAATTGCAAGTTAGGCATTTGGCTACCTACCGTTTTACAAAAATTAAAAATTTCAAAATAAATAGATCCCATCGTTTGCCCACAATCAGACAAGGATTAAAAATTCTTAATTTAGTACCAGTTTCTTACAAAAAATTTTAAAAAAAATCGATCGATACATACATTCTTAAAAATTAAATTTTATTTTTAAAATTTAAAATTTTTTTGGTAAATTAAAAAAAAATTTTTTTTTAATATTTTTATCAAAAACTACGTGTAAAAACAAAAATTTTCATATATCGAACGTCCAATTTGATCAATTTTTGTCCGAGTTATAAGCATTTAAAAAAAAAATTTATGTAAAAAACGTGATTTTTCAAAAACCCAGATCTCTTAAATTACTTCATGAAAAAATTTGAAAAAAATCATGGAAGTTCCTTTCAACCAGCACTAAAAGAAAAAAAATATTTGAAAAAAATCGGAGATGCAAAAGTCAAAAGGTGTCCGACTTGGCGTGGAATGCCCCATATAGAGTTGTTTTAAAACCTGGTGTTTTTATATCAAGAAAAATATTTTAAACTTTGAGATTTTTAGATACACACGAATCACAGCTACATACCTCTTGTCACATAGACATGAGAAAGACACGCAAGAAATCACTTTTTGGGGAGGGACTTTTCCCGGATGCCATTGAAATGTTTAATCACACAGAACAATCAATATTAATTTGATAGCGTGTCTATAAAATATTATTAGTCGTGACGTACGAATTTTTTTTTCATATGTCATGAACTAAAACTATTTTGAAAAGCAATGATACGACTTTTCAAAATTCCGTCAGACTAGAAGGACAGTATATATGCGTTTAGATGTATACTTGAGGTCATCGATGCCATCCTCGGACGAACGTGTTGCACTTATATGTTTCCATGCGCGCAACACGTTCATACCATGTTTGATGGTACCGGATATCATAATCTTTTTATCATTAAAATCTTACCATCCATTTCTCTCATATTATAATTAGAGGTGCAACATTACAAATTTTACAGTAATTAATATTTTCCAATTTTTCAAACCACAATCCACTATAATACACTCAGAATCAGTAATTCCTTCATTTAGTTTGATCTCTTCTCCAAATTAAATGTCAATGCTTAAGATAACCGCAAAAATGCACAAATTTTTTTACCATATCTACTAATGATGATTTCAAGAACAAAAGCAACAACAGAAAGAACATAGCCAACAGACAGTAGGTACATAGATATCAGCAGAATCTTGGCCTTTTCACTTTCTTCAGACGATGACATTCTCTGGAGTACTTTAGAATTCGAATATGATACCTTTTGTATCAAACCACAATCGATAACATTGAGTAGAACTTCATTAAGTCGATCAAAATACGGAGATGATATTCTTGAAATCCACCCAGCATGAAAGAAAGCTAAAGGTTCCTCCAAAATTTTAAAATTTCCTTTCTCATTGTAAGACAAAAATTTGTTAACTGAATACTCAGAAAAAAACAGTATACAACTTATATTCTGATATTGTATTAAAAGCTTTAAGCAGTCCTTGGAAGGTATTCGGTCTGAAAAAGCAACAGACTTTTTTGCTATTTCTCGAATGTACGGTAAAGGACTTTTCAACATTGAATTGTTGAATAAAGGATTCATTACTGGAATTAGCGACGATGAAGCCAATTCTTCAAGTGTTGTTATTTCTGTTCCCGATAGTAGAGAGAGATCCAAAATGACAGAAAAAATGTATCCGGTGTAAACGATGCAAGCAATAATAACAGTTCCAAAGATTATTCTTTCAGCCAACTTTTCTGGCTCCTGTACTACAGACATTCCCATTATTACTCGACTGATGTTAAAGATTTCCCATATATTTTTATTAAAACTCAAAATGCAGGTTGTCGCTTTAATCAAGCAAATTAAAACGGTTGTTGCAAGAAGCATGTACAAAAATTCCTGTGAAATAACAAGAACATTGGAAACTTTTGTAATTTTTGGAATTACAGCTTTAACATTGTGATATTCAAACATGCGTGTATTTATAATATTGTCTTTCCTCAACACTAAACCATTAGAGAGAAATACATGCATCCAAAATTCAGCTCCACTTTTTTGTAACTGCACTCTGCGATAAGGTTCCTCTACATGTTTTACAATTATAATTTGTGGTGAGAAATTCATTACTTGTGCCAAAATGTTAACAGTATTTGCCATAGATGATCTTCTAATTTTTAATGCCATCTTTGAAATACTTAAAATCTTTATAGGGTATCCATGCAAATTCTTCAATTTATTCGGAAACCAACGAATTGTTGATGAGACTGAACGAGAAAAATACTTCCCTGTGAATGGATTTAGACGCATTAAGACTGGTAATTTGTGTTTTTCATTAGCAAGCAACACATGCTCTCTTTGATCGTCAGCCAAAATAGTTACATCTAAAAAATCCTGTTTCCACAAAGATTGCAAGTATTTGTGTTCTTGCACTAGACTCAAGTTGCTAAACTGTACTAGTAAACATCTCGGTAGTGATGATCTGTGTGATGACACTCTAATGTTTTTCATTGCTTTATATAACTCGTCTGTCGATTTCCTATTGTCCGTATCTTTTTGTAATGCAAACAATGTTGTTCTTCTTGATCGTCCAAGAGATTGCGAATATTTCTTTGATAGTAAGTCGTGCTTTTTATTGATGCTGATACTTAAGGAAGGAAATCGTTTAATAATTGACTTCACAAGAGAATTAATTTCTGGTTCTGTGGTATTTACTTCATCTTTAAGGATGAACACTACCTGATGCAGTTTCGACTCTTTCTTTAAATACCTTATTAAACCGCCATAGTAATTTTTGGTATCAGATGGTCCAACAATATGAGTTATTATTAAAAGCATGATCTACAGAATTTCACGCGTCATCTTCATTTTGAATAAATATTTAATCATAAGATAGAAACGTATTCTTTACTTAGCACTTTAATGTTACCTTCTTCGAATCTAAACTACCTTTGGCAGAAATGCATTGTCAGGTGTTCTATTTAAATAAAATTTGTACAGTGAGAATAACTAATTGTTCAACTGTCTTATCCACCATCACCTACACTCGCCTATCACAAATCAACCAATTAAAGCAATCAATAACTACATTTGAATACTAAACAAACTCTAGCTTTAAGCATTTAAATAGTAAAACTATTTGGCTTAATTTCTGGTTAGGTATGTTATTTTGTAAAAAAGTATGAAGAAACTTCTATAAGTAACAAAGGTGAAAAATAAACATATACGATGATTTTATTTAATTTTAACCTTCAGAGAATACATGGGGGTCTTTTTGACATTCTTTGTTGTTTCATTGAACATGGAGAGTTGGCAAAGGCATTAATTACTTATTTATTTAAAATATTTTATTTATGAGCTTTCGCCCGTCGACGACAGGCTTCCTCAGATATTCAAACTGAACTACATGTAATTTTTAATCAACATTTGATTCAATTTATTTCATATATTCCAAAGCACCGACAGATTAGCTCAGTCGGATAGATGCCTCGCTTGGCGGTCGTTTAAGGACCGAGGGTATAAGTACCCTTGGTATTTTTCCGGCACGTGAGACAATCTGAGCGGGAGGTTTGACGTCGAGGTATAATGATGTGCACCGTCGATTATTGTCCGGTACACACCATTAGAACTCGACTGTCGATAAACCGGTTGTACTCAGAGAGGTTTTCTACAGTTTCCCTCTTCTCTGGCGAGAAAACCCATTGACGGGTGGTCCAGGCGTATGCGAGTACTCCTAATAAAAGTCGACTGTAGACGCAAATTAGGTTAATATATAGAAAATTTCATAAATAGAATGGTTATGCTTAAT
Organism: Leptopilina heterotoma; assembly: GCF_015476425.1. Classification (NCBI taxonomy): domain Eukaryota; kingdom Metazoa; phylum Arthropoda; class Insecta; order Hymenoptera; family Figitidae; genus Leptopilina; species Leptopilina heterotoma. The sequence continues at coordinate 2,782,959 of NW_025111199.1, forward strand.
CCAAAAAGTATTTCTCGGGGACTCTTGTCGAAGTGCGTAAGGCCAATAGGACAGGAGTATAAACAATAAATATATTCCAAAGCAAAGAAAATTCATTGCATCTTTATGTCAATTGTAATTTTTGGCACTTTACATCCGAGTAAAATTATTAGAGAATGAAACTTAGAGAAAATTAGTTTGTACTCCGAGACTACAACGATACTGGATGTCGCGTATTTCATTGTAATTAAATACATAAGGTATTGGTTGCAAAATTATGTTTCGGAATTGTAGTTTGATTATTTTATTCACTATTTCGTTTAGATTATGAATAAATAACCATTTCAGTGAAATCTACACGAATATTACTTGAATATATTCTCATTGTTAATTTTAAATTATGTTTTATTTTTTTATCTTGCTAAAAAACACTAATAACAAAACCATAGCCCAATGCTTTTCTTTTTTTGAGTTAGCCTGAGCAAAATTATGCTGTGAATATTCTGGTAAATTTTATTTAAGTTGGATTTTGATAAATTTGGAATACATTTTTTTATGCTTAAATTCGATTTTCTCTGAACTGCACAGAGAAAGCAATATTGAAAATTTTGCAAATGTTGAATATTTCTTTGAGTTTCGAATTTAATTATTATTTGTTGTAAAATTTTTAATCTCACACAGTATTACCAGAAAATTTTACATCTGAATCAAACTGTGACGTTGAAAACTTTTATGTTAAGAATACCCCCACAGCACCGAAACTTTCCTAAAAATTTATTAAATATTTACTTGCAATGTTCGGAATATGTAATTGCAATGTTTATTGAAAATTGTGTAAACATTTAAATGTCCCGATTAAATAAATGTTTAGCGCGAAACTTTCCTGAACATTTAAATTACATTTTCGCCTAATTATAATTATAATTAGGCGAAAATGTAATTTAAAAGTTGAGGAAATGTTCACACTAAACATTTATTTAATCGGGACATTTTAAATCTTTACACAATTTTCACTAAAATTTTCAGTCAAATATGCTGAATATTGCAAGTAAATATTTAATAAATTTTTAGGTAAGTTTCGGTGCCGTGGGGGTATAATTTGACCAGCAAGAAAATAATGTTTTATTCAGAAGGTGGTTCAATTGTAAAAAGATTTTAAAAGTAAAATATCTCAAAAATGTAGTAAAAAATTTTAAAAAGATCCCAGCACTCTAAATATATTTTTTTCGGTGCTATTTGAGCGCGTTCGAGGGCTACACTGAAAAAAATTCTTAGTAGATTTGACTACTTTTTAACTACTTTCCTTAGTTCAATAAGTCCCCAAAGATAATTTTGAACTTACATTAATTATCAGATATGTAGTTGAATGAAGTGATAATACAGTTGCATTAACTACTTTTCTTAGTTAAATAGGAACCAATGACAGTTTTGCAGTAGAATTAACTGCTGATATGTAGTTAAAGTTACTAAGATAAATCAGTAAAAAAATAACTACTGAAAATGGTAAAATAAAATTATTTATAATTTATTATAAATATTATCGAGTTGTATTTTTTTATATTTCCCCCTACCCACTTTTGTTTACCTATACCTTATTTATTTAATGTCTATATACCTAACGGAGAAAAATCTCTAAACGTCGGGAGTTGAACGCTCGACCCTAACATTCGTAAACCGATAACCCAACCACCTAACCACGCTCGCCCGCTTCGATGAGTTGCTTAATACTTAAAGGCATTCCTGACACAGTTCAACTGATAACTGTAGTTAATTTTACTACTTAAAGTAGTTGCATTTACAACTTTTCACAGTTGATAATCTTCTATAAAAATCTATAACATAAATTACATGGAAAATAATTCAACTCCTAGAAGAAGTAAAAACTACTACAAAATTAGTCTATCGAACTACTTTAAGTAGTAGAATCTACTACTTTCTGTAGTCATTTCTATAACATACCTGCAGTTACAAAGTTAACTGTAAAATTACATTAATTTAATTAATAATTTTTAACTACAAAAAACAGTTAAAATAAGTATCAAAAGTAGCCAGACTAACTAAAAAAGTAGTTCGTTTTATTACTTTTTACTCTACTAAGGGGATGTAGTTGAAAATGTCTCATGTATTTTTTTCAGTGTATGTATGCGTGTGGAGCTGTACCAATAATTACCGTCTATATTGTGTAATAAAAAGATTGTTTACTCTTTGATAGTATTTAATAAAAAACTAATATTGTTATAAAATAAGTAGCAGAAAAGAATGAACGAAATTACATTTGAGATCGATTCGAAACATCACTTTTTAAATTCACTTAAAATTTTCAAAACTTTGGATTTCGTAAATCCACATTTAATTCTAACTTATTGATTCCGAAATTTCTCTGAAAACAGAATTATTTGTACATTTTTTAAATAAGGACTTAAAAACACCCTTGAACTTTTCAAATACACAAAACAATCAAAATTGATTTTCTATTACTATGGAAACAAAACTTGTCAACACTGACTAAAAAAGAAGTTGAAACATAAAGATTACTTTTGCAATATTTTCCTTTATTTTATTCAATTCTTTTTTTATTTTACATTATTATTCCTCTAAATATATTTATTGTAATCATTTTCTTTATTTTAAGGGGAGACCCCACCTTAATTTTGACCCCTTTAAAATAAAATTATTAAAGGAGGTAATATTTTTTTCTTGCATCATTTTTAACCTGAAAACATATAAGATGGTCAAAAATATTTAATTTTAATTTTTGAAGAGGTTAGAATTTTTTTCTTCTGACCTATTGCATATTATCGCAAATCCATGCGAGAAGTTGTTTAGAATGGTAAAATATGCATGGAAAAAAATTTTCGTTAAAAAATATTAAAAACTGTAAGAGAAGATCGATTTTTAATATTCAAATCTTTAAATTTTGCCGAAATTTCGAAAGCCTTAAATCTTTAATTTTTTTCCAAATTGTGTATATTTACGTAATTTGATGCTATTATTCAAAAAACATTGTTAAAATTTATATTTAGCTCATTTTCGTGGTAAATTCCATAAAAATCATAGTCCGAAGCTTTTATGGTATACTTTATATATACCGAAATAAATGCAAAAAGCCATGATTTTTATAGTTTTTACCATGAAAATGAGCTGATCGTCAATTTTAACGATATTTTTTCGACTCAGAGCATCAAATTGGAAAAAAATAAAGGTTCAGGACTTCCGAAATTTCGGCAAAATTTAAAGATTTGAATATTAAAAATCGATCTTCTCTTACAGTTTTTAATATTTTTTAACGAAATTTTTTATCCATGCATATTTTACCATTCTAAACAACTTCTCGCATGAATTTGCAATAATATGCAATAGGTCATTTTTTATTTTAAGGAAAGGAATGAACTGATTTACTCATTTACCTCTGAAAATGTTATCAGCATACTATTGAATAATTCTATTTCTACACTGAAAAAAAAAAGTATTGAACCAAGAAAATTTTTCTTGGTTGAAGCAAATCGTGGGATTGAATACGGCCAAGACTATTAAAGTATTGATTCAAGAAAACGATTTTCTTGACATAGGATATTTGGGAGAAGAACATATATTCTTGATCCAAGAAAATATGGAATTCGACCAAGAAGTTAGTCTTCTTATACGAAGTATGAAATGTATTAAATGAATAAAATATTTTCTTGTTCTAAGAATATATATAGTTAATTGAATTATTTTATTTGATTCATTCAATTTTTTGTAACGTTCGTTCAAGTAATTCAAGATTTAAATGAAGAAAACATTTATTTTGTGAGAAGAACAGATATTCTTGATCCAAGAAAATATGGAATTCGATCAAGAAGTTAAGTAGCATGTAAGAAATGCAGAATATATTAATTCAAAATCATTTATGTATCAAATCAAGAAAGTATGTTCTCTGTCCAAGAAAATATTTTCTTGATTTGAGAAAATTTATAGATTTCAATCAAAAAAATACTTTCTCAATACAAGTAAATTATTTACTTAAATTACCCCCCCCCCCTTACCCCCATCCCATCCCATCTTTTCTAATACTTAGGTCAAACATTTTTATTATTTAATTAATTAACATTTATATTATTTTTTTTATTTAAATAATTAAATAATTGTTATTTTACATATATATTTACATTTAATTATTACTTAACACAAATACAACAAATATACCTTGAAAGAAAATTTTCCACGGTCGGAGGAATTGAACTCGGGTTGCACGCACCAGAAGCCGTCACGCTACCACTATGCCATCCTAGCCTCAATGGACAGTTTTCAAAAACTGATATTTAAGTTGCATATACATTTGAAGAAAAATATTTTCTTGGATCAAGAACACCGGCATTGTGTTAAGTAAAAAAAAGTTTCAAAGCAAATAAATAAAATGATTCGATTCAAGAAACATGAATTCTCCACACAATACTTTATTATTTTGCTTAAGAACATGATATTCTAGATTCAATACTTTTTGGTACTTCGGAAAAGTAAAATATTTGGTTGAAATAATTACATATTTAGTTCTGCCAAATACTAAATTGTTAATTCAAGAATTCTGTTCAATGCTAATATTTACTTGACACAAGAAAATGAATTTATTTCTTCAAATAAATATGGGATTAATTGAATATAATTTTTAATCAACTTGAAACAAATATTTACTTATATTAACCTTCGTATTTTCTTGAATCAGGATTATATGAGCGTTGAATTAAGTAAAAACTTTTTTAAAGGAAACAAAAGAATGATTTAATTCAAGATCTTACACTTAATTGAATTGAATAAATAAAATATTTCATTCCAGAAAATATAACATTCTCGCAAGAAATTAATGATTTTGAAACATGAGAATATAGAAATGCTTCAAGTAAAAGAAATGCTTAGATTAATTAATATTTCTTTGAAACAAAATAATTTTTAATTGAGTTGAAACAATTATTAACTTGTATTAATCTTCCCATTTTCTTGGCTCAAGACTATGGGTGTTGGATGAAATAAATAGTTGCTTTAAAGGAAATAAAAAAATTATTTGACTCAAGATACCAAATGACTCAAGGTAAATTACTTGACGTGAGAACATGATATTCTTGATTCAATACTTTTTCGAGACTTGGCGCATGTAAAACAGTTCGTTTGAAACAGTAGGATATTTACTTATGTCAAACCCATATTTTCTTATTTCAATAACTTTGATCAATGCTCAAAATTACTTGACACAAGAAAATAAATTTCTTCCAATAAGAAAATATGGGTTTGTTTCAAATAAATCAGGTCAAGAAAATGCATTTACTTGATTCAATGAACTTTTTTTTTCAGTGTATTACCCAAAACAAATTGATGTTTTGGCCTCTCCTAATGTAGTTGTCCCGTTTAAGAAAAAGAAACATAGGAAAGTTTCCATAAGTAACAAGGATTAAAAATACAGAATTTTGCTTTCAATTTCGTTAAATGAATATTATATTTATTATCAACAAAATGCGCATTTATTTACAAGGATAAAATTTACAGCAATTGGACGTTTTACACTTGAAAGTCCTCAATCTCGTGCTCTGCAAAAATAATACAAATACTAATACATAATAAAAATAATATAAGGTAAGAATCATTAAATCATTAAATAAAAAAAATAGATGATAAAAAGATATATAATTTAAAGTTTTTTTTCGGGATTTAAATATGTACAAAAAGATATTTTTTTGGATGATAGAATTTTATAGAAAAATAGCATTGACTGAAACTGAATAAAATAAAAGAATAAACATTATTACATTTGTGATCGATTCAAACACGAAAAGTCTATTTTACAAAAACTTATATTTTAAAGTCAGTATAATATGTTCAAAACGTTGAATTTTGAAAATATACATTAAACCTAAATTATTGATTTCGAAATTTCTATGGAAACAGAATTATTATTGTACATTTTTAAAATACAAATATGAAAACAGCCTTGAACTTTTAAACCACACAAAGTAATAAACATTGATTTTGCTATTACTATGGAAACAAAAATTGTCAACACTGACTGCAAAAATAACTTTAAACATTAAATGTTTCAAAAATTTACAAAATTGATTTCCTTTGATCTAAAATTTAAAACTATTTAAATATAAACATTGAACAATAAACGAGCAAAACACAGTAACAAGAAAGTCTTATTTTCAGTCATGAAAGAGACTTTACTTTAAGATGCAACATTTTTAATACAGCCTTTGTTTAATTAAAAAACATATTTTTTTAATGAATTTAATTATTTTTAATAATTATTAGCAAAGAATGTGCTGAATTTTTAGGCAATCATGCTAAAAATCAGCAGTTTTATACTTAATGTAAATTCAGATTGCCTATCCTTATTTTCAAGCAGTAAAACGTTATTGTTACAAAAAAGTACCGCGTAAGAGTTCAAACTAACTTAATGAAGTAATTAACAAAATTTATAGGATTCAATATTATTTTTCTGATATCTTCGGCAAAATGCACCATTGTCGAATTGTTCTAACCAAATAGAGATACGTTTCCGGATTCGATTTTTCACTTTATTTTTTTTCAATCATAAATCCAAGAATACTTCTGCATGCTTTCCTTGACGATTCCATATTTTTTTATATTTTATTATTGGTTTTTCACATGATGCACAAAACCTTTTTTGAGCTTTTTTTGTACTGAGGTCATAAAAAAGACTTGGAAATGGTAATAATATGTTTATTTTATTAATATTACATTTAAACACATAAGAAATTTTTATTCGTCATTTCAAAAATCATATCATTTCATCATTATTTTTAACAAGGGAATAAGAATGCGAGGAAGTGTTTTTATTTATTCAAAATACAACTACACTACTTTTTGGAATAACCTTTTAGTATATTTTACAACAATAAGATTTTTTAACAATATTAAATAAAGAGCTAAATGAAATAAGGATCTAATCAATTACTGCTTTTTCTATTCATATTTATTACTATCATCGCTACAATATATAAATTGAGAATTTTAAACATATTTTACAAAATTATTAAAAACCATATATGTATCACTTTTCTCTGAACTTATATAAGAGATAAAGGAAAATAGATTTTTTAATGTAGGAATCTATCGCAGTACATTTTAACAGGGTAAGTCTAATATATTATAAAATTAATAAAAAATTGAAAATTATTAATTATATAAAATACATGACAGAAAGGAATAAAAATTTAAGATTCTTCAGATATACAAATATATGTTACGTGAAAAGTAACTTACCTCTTAACATTTGTTATCCTCGTTTTAAATAAGAAATTCCGAAGAAATCTTATTTGGGAATGAGGAAAAAGAATCAATGAATAAAAGTTAAGAATTAGTTAAAATGAAATTTATTATAAAATAGTATATAATGATTTCTTGAAGTTCTTTATTTGTATGTTGCCGAGAGAAGACCAGTTCCAATAAACACCTTTAACAAATAGGCGTTTATTAGATATAGAAATTGTATCGAAAGAATATGATGAAAAGATTTAGTTAATTACCTTTATTGCTTCTTTGTGAAGCTGAAAACCCGTTCTCCGCTCGTGCGTCCACAGTCAGTTCAGATGCACCGCCTTTCCAATTTTTACTGCTTGGAGGTTTGACAATGGCTCGGTCACACACGAGATGGGTATTACTTAGACTGGGATAATCGTAGGTAACGAGTATAGATTCGCACTGACTACTGGTACAGAGATGATGTCGATCGCCTTGATTTAAATTAGATACTGACTGGATGCTGACTAGATACTGATTTTTGGATCCAAATTTAGGGCCTTATATACCCAGATCACATCCGTGTATCGACGTAATAGGGTTGTAAAAAGATTGCTCATCGATGGGTGTTTGTCAAGTTTGCTTGGTAACAGGTCTGGTCTAAGGTTACTTAGAGGTCACACACGTGGCATGTGACATATATAAAAAAAATTTACTCTATGCAGTTTGTAGTAAGAAAACAATACTAAATAATAGAAATGGATAAACCAATTTAAAATTGTCATCGATTAAAAAATTAATTTTTTTAGACAAAGACTAGTTTTTTGAAATCATTTGAAATATTCAAAATTTTAAATTTTATAACATTTAACCTAACTTATTGATTTCAAAATTCCTATAAATACAGAATTATTTGTATATTTTTAAAGCTAGGAATTAAAAACAGCCTTGACTTTACACAAAACAATCAACATTGATTTTCTTATTACTATGGAAACAAAAAAATGTTAACACTGACAGCAAAAAAATTTAAACGCAAAGTTTGATATAAATTTTCAAAATTTTTCATGCACATTCAAATTGACTAATTTCAAACATTATTAGAGGAAAATAAATAACAAAATTAAGCAAACAAAAAAATTTATTTACATCAACCAAATACGTTTAACTAAAACTATTTATTTGAATCAAACAAATCTTTTCTCTTGAAATATACAAATTATTTGGTTATATAAAATAAAAATGTTTGGTTAAGTGTAATAACCATTTGGTTAATACAAATAAACGTATTGGAAGAAATTTTTTGGTTGAATCAAACAAACGTTTGGTTGACTGTATAGCAATGCATTTATTTGGTTGATTCAACCAAAATTTCGTTATTTCGAACAAATTTTTTTCTGAGTGCCATAGCTATGAATTTTAATTCCATAATCCTCGTTCTTGTCGATGACGATCAACTGAATACAAAATGATTTAAATTAACAACAAAACAAAGACGAAAGGGAAAACAAAAATAACATTATATTTCTAGTAGGCACGAGAATATGGGTTATCTCTAACCTGCGTTTAGGACATTTCTGAATAAAATTACAATAAATATATAAGGTAAGTAACAGAACAGTCTTGTTGCCTCTTCCGATTTGTTTTCCGAAAAAATTATGTAGTTTTTTCAAACACTGGTGCATTTATATCAAGAAAAATGTTATAAACTTTGACATTATTAGATACAAACGAACCAAACTTATTGATATCGAAATCTCTATAAAAAACAAAATTGTCCATATATGGAGAAGATTCTTTATCAGTACGTTCTCCTTTAATTAGATCAAAAAGTCACATTTCGATACCTCTTGTCACTTAGAAATAAGAAAACACACAAGAAATCACTTTTTGGGCTGCCCTTAAATTACTTTCTCGGCTGCCCTTAAACTGTTTAATCACAAAGAACAATCAATATTGATTTTGCTAGGGCTATGGAAACAAACATAGTCAACACTGACTGCTAAAAAAAACTTTGAATATTAATTTTCGCAAACTTTAACAAAATTTACTCTATAACGTTAAAAATTAAAAACTACTAATATAAGATAATTAATAAAACATTATATCAAGAAACTAGAACTAAAACCAAAGTATTCTAAGAATGTTCTTAGACTTATTTACGTATATGCTTAAACATATTAATTTAGAAAAGTTGAAAATTCTACCGAGGACTTTAGTACTCTTTCTTAAATATTCAAGTGCTGTGAGGGATAATTTGTATATATATGTTTACGGAGAGAAAAATCTACCGTTAATAGTATGATACAACTTATACTTATTTCGTTTTGGTGTACAATCAGGTTGTACAGAGAAACATTTTTTATTGTAGTGGATAGAATAACAATATTTTTGTACCATATTTGATAGAACCGGATAACACCATCTATTTAATATCAAATTTTACCATCCATTTACCTCAGTGTACTATATACAATAATTAGAGGTGCAAATTTACAGAGTTTTATAGTACCTAATTTATATTTTACAATTCTTCCAACCACAATCCACTATTATACACTCAGAATCAGTAATTCCTTCATTTAATTTGACCTCTTCTCCAAATTAAATGTCAATGCTTAAGATAACCGCAAAAATGCACAATTTTTTTTACCATATCTACTGATGATGATTTCAAGAACAAAAGCAACAACAGAAAGAACATAGCCAACAGACAGTAGGTACATAGATATCAGCAGAATCTTGGCCTTTTCACTTTCTTCAGACGATGACATTCTCTGGAGTACTTTAGAATTCGAATATGATACCTTTTGTATCAAACCACAATCGATAACATTGAGTAGAACTTCATTAAGTCGATCAAAATACGGAGATGATATTCTTGAAATCCACCCAGCATGAAAAAAAGCTAAAGGTTCCTCCAAAATTTTAAAATTTCCTTTCTCATTGTAAGACAAAAATTTGTTAACTGAATACTCAGAAAAAAACAGTATACAACTTATATTCTGATATTGTATTAAAAGCTTTAAGCAGTCCTTGGAAGGTATTCGGTCTGAAAAAGCAACAGACTTTTTTGCTATTTCTCGAATGTACGGTAAAGGACTTTTCAACATTGAATTGTTGAATAAAGGATTCATTACTGGAATTAGCGACGATGAAGCCAATTCTTCAAGTGTTGTTATTTCTGTTCCCGATAGTAGAGAGAGATCCAAAATGACAGAAAAAATGTATCCGGTGTAAACGATGCAAGCAATAATAACAGTTCCAAAGATTATTCTTTCAGCCAACTTTTCTGGCTCCTGTACTACAGACATTCCCATTATTACTCGACTGATGTTAAAGATTTCCCATATATTTTTATTAAAACTCAAAATGCAGGTTGTCGCTTCAATCAAGCAAATTAAAACGGTTGTTGCAAGAAGCATGTACAAAAATTCCTGTGAAATAACAAGAACATTGGAAACTTTTGTAATTTTTGGAATTACAGCTTTAACATTGTGATATTCAAACATGCGTATATTTATAATATTGTCTTTCCTCAACACTAAACCACTAGAGAGAAATACATGCATCCAAAATTCAGCTCCACTTTTTTGTAACTGCACTCTGCGATAAGGTTCCTCTACATGTTTTACAATTATAATTTGTGGTGAGAAATTCATTACTTGTGCCAAAATGTTAACAGTATTTGCCATAGATGATCTTCTAATTTTTAATGCCATCTTTGAAATACTTAAAATCTTTATAGGGTATCCATGCAAATTCTTCAATTTATTCGGAAACCAACGAATTGTTGATGAGACTGAACGAGAAAAATACTTCCCTGTGAATGGATTTAGACGCATTAAGACTGGTAATTTGTGTTTTTCATCAGCAAGCAACACATGCTCTCTTTGATCGTAAGCCAAAATAGTTACATCTAAAAAATCCTGTTTCCACAAAGATTGCAAGTATTTGTGTTCTTGCACTAGACTCAAGTTGCTAAACTGTACTAGTAAACATCTCGGTAGTGATGATCTGTGTGATGACACTCTAATGTTTTTCATTGCTTTATATAACTCGTCTGTCGATTTCCTATTGTCCGTATCTTTTTGTAATGCAAACAATGTTGTTCTTCTTGATCGTCCAAGAGTTTGCGAATATTTCTCTAATTGTAAGTTGTACCTTTTACTGATGCTGATACTTAAAGAAGGAAATTGTTTAGTAACTGATTTTACAAGAGAATTAATTTCAGGTTCTGTGTTATTTACTTCATTTTTAAGGATGAACACTACCTGATGCAGTTTCGACTCTTTCTTTAAATACCTTATTAAACCGTCATAGTAATTTTTGGTAGATGGTCCAACAATATGAGGCAATATCAAAAACATGATCGAGAGAATGTCACGCGTAATCTTCATTTTAACTGATATTGTATTATCGAATCGTATTTTTTAGTTTACACCTCTAATGTTACTTTCTTGGTAAATATACTGACTGTGTCACAAAAGCATTGACAGGTGCTCTATTTATGTAAAAAAGTCTGTAGTAAGAATAGTTACCTAGGTGATTCTTTTAATGATACGTTATATTCTATAATTAGTGTACTTTTTACGTACCATGCCACTTTCAAGTTATCAACAAAAAAGTAGCATGTTTATGCTGATAAAATTCGAAATATTTTATTTTAATTTAAATTTTACTTTTTTAAATAACGCTATCTTCAATATGCACAAAAAAGAAAAATTTTAGGGACTTCAACCTTTTTTTCAAATGTGAGGTGATCGAAAGTTATCGACTACGGATTTATATTATGCACAAAAATGTCTTTCACGTTGATTCTTTAAAGTAACCACTCTGTAGTTTTTCTCATAACCTAGTAATATTTTGCTTTATACATTTTTTATTTAAAGGTTATCATTTGCTAGAAAATCTAAACACAATTTATAATCGGTCACTATTCATAGAGTATAAATGTTTATTATAATTTATTGTAAATATTTTATATTTTAAATGATAAATGCATGAAAGAGAATATATATAATTATATATATCTGTACATTTCTGTAAAATTCTGGAAATTGGAGTTAGAAAGGGAGATGAAGTTGAGGAAGGTCAAGAATGGCGCCTGAAAGTAAATTTTTTTTCAAAATTTAACACAGGATGGACACAATTTTTAAAAGTTCTTGAATTCGCTTGAAATCTGTTACTCGGGGGGTTTTCGAGGTAGTGGATTCAATATGCCAATAGTGCATGAGCAGTTGTCAAATCCTATTAAAATATGCCTATTTTTAGGTACTATTTTCTCAGCTCTAAATGATTAATTTTCATCAAACTTTCTTCTAATGATTTAATATACAAGGGACTAAAATCAGATTGTTCGATGGAACAAAATTTTTATTTATGGATTTTCTGTGCCATTTTGAAAAAATCACATTTTTCCACACTTAGGTACCATTCTATTGAAAACCACTTAACGGATATGGTTCTTTTTTTAAATACTTATACACCCAGGAAACAAAAACCTATTCGCTTGTTTTGAATCGGTCGAAAGCTCTAGTGAATACGCATTCTTAAAAGGCGAAGGCAGATTAATTCTGATTATTTGCACTACTTATTGAATAGGACGTCAATAATTTGAATCGGGATAACAAACTTTTTATTATCCGATTCACAATGTGACATGAATCGGAGGTGGCGTCGAATGAGAATAGTATATGTATGATAAAAATGTTTACAGATAAATAAATATTATACCATTTTTCAAAATAAATTAACGAATGTTAATTATTTTCAAAATAAATGTTTTATTAAATATGTACAAGAAGAAAAATGAAAAGTATTATGAACCCGAAAACTTTTTCGCACTATAATATACAAACACTTCAAGTGCTAAAAATGTTCATCAAACGTCGTAGATTTCAATTTCAATAATAAAAATTGTCCAATATCTTTAAATATTTTACTAAGCTGACTTAATTTTCACGAATCTAAGCACTCGATAACATAATTGTCCACTATTGCACATTATTTATTATATTATTAACCGTATTTCAAAAAACGCCACAAACCGAAGCCACATGGAACGCATTTGATATAATATACAGAGAGCCGCACAACGTTAGGTTAGGTATAGATTTCAAAAGTTTTTCTTTCACTTCCAATTCGCGTTTTTTCATAGTACCTATTCAATAATATTTAACACGATTCAGTCTGTATCGAAACATTCTTATTAAACTTTACATTTTCATACTGCCCTTTCAAAAATAATTTTACTCATTTGCTTTATTATGCTGTTAACTGGAAGATGCTTATTGGAAAAATTAAAGGTTATTTTCTCCAACGTAGACTATTCAGGTGTATAAAATTGACAATTTAGTCAATGGGAAAACACAGATTCAAAAATGTCTAAAAAATATTCCGATTCAAATTTCCCGAAACCGATTAAAAGCAAGTCGCTTAAATCCGCATTCTTAAAATGTCTGATTCACTAGAAGGCCTGATTAATAGGTTTTTTTTCCTGGGCATTAATAAACTGTAATCTGATAGTTAGGTTTTACAAATAAATTAGTTTATTTAAAGTTATTTGATTATTTAACAGAAAAACCAAGAAAACGAGTAATTGTTTTTCAAAATCGCACAAAAAATTTAAAAATAAACCCCTGCTGGAAGTAAAGAGATACAAAGAGATTAAAAAAAGGGGATAAAAAAAGATTAGAAAATATAATAGTTTGGAGATGCAAAATGGATACTTAAAAGAGATACAATTTTTTTATCTCTTTCTATAACTTTATATTTATATATCTTTTTATCCCTTCTAATCTCTTTATATACAGTTTTAGATATAGAAATATATAGAAAAAAATATATAGAAAGAGATAAAAAATTGGGGATGCAAAGTGGTGAATTAAAGAAGATAGAACTTTTTAATCTCTTTCTATTCATACATTTCTGTCTTCCTCTATCCATTTTCACATCCTTTCTAATCCAAAGGAAAGTAAAAAAGGAGATACCCCTTATAGAAGAAATCGATTAATTTCAATTAAAAACTTTCTCTATTGTTGTTAATTGAGTTTCTTAATCGTGTTGTTTTAATTCATTACGATTAACTATAAAAAATTTGCAAGTAAATCTTTAATACATTTTTAGAAAAGTTTCGATGCTTTGTGAGTTTAAAACTAATTTTGGTTGTCTATTACTGATAAACATTTATTGGTTAAATATATTTACAATAAACTATAAAAATATGGAAGTTATAAACTCAAACAAAAACGTACAATCGCACAGTGCATAACACACGCTTTCTGATCTACGGATCTACTGACCCGACGCCATGACACATAACAGCTGGGAAGATCGACGCATGCGCGTATAAGTTTATGAGTATGTATATAGAAAGGGATATACTATAGTAGATTAGAAGAGATAATCTTATTATATCTCCTCAAATCCCCATATTCTTAACTATCCCTATCTCTTCTAAATGAAGTAAGGAGATAGAATATGGGATTGAAAGAAGATTAAAAGAATAACATTCGGAAAAGAAGAATGATAAAAAGGAATAAAAAAGGTTTATAGTTTTGCAGTCTCGCATTTCTATCTTTTTCTATCTCAATAATGGGAATAATGGTAATAAATAAGTGTTAATAAGATCCTACATAAAAAGCGATGGAAAGGTATAAATAGGATATCAATAGTTATTAAGAAAAGGTTATAAATGTGGAGAAAGAAGAGTATCGAGAACTTCTGTCATAAAAAGAGATAGAAGTTTATAGACAGGTTATTAAAAGGTATTGAGAATAGGTTATTAATAGGTATAAAGAATAGTGTCTATAAGGTCTAACATTGAAAGAGATACAAGGAAATAGACAGGATTTTAAAAGTAATAGAGAAAAGGTGATTGAAAGGGATAACAAAAAGTTGTAATAAGATTGTATATAAAAAGAGATAGAAGGGTTTAAAATGGCTATTAAAAGTTATTCAAAAAAGGTGATTAAAAGAAATAGCGAACAAGTTGATAAAGGTAGGAATAGAAAGGCATAAAGAAGTATAGGTAGGAGATTAAAAGTTATACATTATTCATATCTCTTTCTATATTAGCAATAGAAAGGGATTAAAAGAGAAAAGGTTTCTATCTATTTACTTCCAGCAGGGACATTTGGCTTTATCGAACGATCAGATTTTACTCCTTTGTATATAAAATCAGCAGGAAAAAAGTGTGATAAAAAAATAAATATTTGGAGATAAGAAAATGGTACCTGAATATAGGCATATTTCATTGTGATTTTATAACTTGTTACCCCTTAAAAAGGAATCAAAATCATGATCTGCCTCAGAAAAAATATTATCGGATTTTGAATTTTTAAAATCTGTCTTTAGATGCGTAATCAGCAAGCCCGAAAACTCCTGTGTAATAAATTTCAAGCGAATACGATGCATTTTTAATTTTGTCGTCCGTCATATTGGATCCGCTATTTTGAATTTTTAAAGTCTGACTTCAGATTCGTAATTAGCGACCTCGAAAACCCCTAAAGTAACAGGTTTCAAGCGATTTCAAGAACTTTTAAAAATTGTATCCATCCTGTGTGGAATTTTGGAGAAATTTTTACTTTCAGGCGCCATTTTGAATAAAAAAATACTATAAAAAATTACACTCGATTCTCGTTATAACGACGATCTCGGGACTTCAAAATCTCGATATAACGACAGAAGGAGAAGATCCTACTTCACGTTCTATTCAAACGTCAAATACGTGCAAAATTTTTCGTAATGTATGTTAATTTATATTAAAAGTTTTTAAATTATAGAATCAGTTTAAAGAAAAAGTAAGTATTTTTAATAATAATCGGATCACTAGATTCTTTAGGTTAAATAAAGTTAAGAGTCGATTAAATTTGTCGTTTTTTTTGAGTTAACCAAAATTTTGGTTAAATTGAATTCTTAAATTCGTTCATGTTTTTTTTGTCGTTGTATCGAGAGTTTTAATGTTCGTTATAACGAGAGAACGTTGTAACGAGATTCGTTATAACAAGAATCGAGTGTATGTTCTGAGGCTAATTTTCTTTTCTACTTCGGATTAGTGGTAAGATTGAGGCCGACACGTGTAATTGGTGTAGGCACCATCGACAGCGATAACCCATTCGGTAATTTTTTACCGGAATTTCCGGTAGTAACTAGAATTGAGCAGGAAGTTATTGTTCAGTCTTGTGGTGTATTTCATCATATACACACATTTGGTCCTTCTGCTGCTCAACAGGAACGACGTTTACCCCCTCATAGATTGAATATTGCAAAGGAGAAATTCAACGAATGATTAAACTTGGTATTTGTACACTGAGAGAAGTCCGGGAACTAATACGTCCCGTGCGAGGCTTGAGTGATAATTTTGAATGTTCTTATGTGAACCCTCGATCGGGACGTCTCAAGCCCCGATAAAAAACGTGGAACGTCCCGAAGCGGGATTACTTACAACTTTTAGTTTCGGTCACGAGTTGTTCTCTCACATGCGGGAACAATGTTTGACAGACTCGGGGCGTCTGAGCCCTAGATTCGAAACATCTCAAACGCAACAAGAACAGTAGCTTATAGCGACGTCTAGCGGTAACTATTACGCCCTGGACTTCTCTCAGTGTAGACCATCCAGTAGCTCTTGTGCAACCCTGGTATTAAGGAAGTTAAAAAAGAACTGTTCTTGGCGCATTTTTGGTAACTTTAGGCTCCTAAATACCCAAACTATACCTGATAGGTACCCGGTGCCTCATCTTCACGATGATTTTCTATCAACCTACATATAAAAAAAATATTCTCGAAGTTGGACCTGCATATATCTTACCATCAAATTACAATAAACACATTACGTCTGTAATAACGCCGTTCGGTTTGTTTAAATATACTGTGTCGACTTTTGTTTTGCAAAATACAGGTTAAACTTTCCAGAGATACATTAATGAAGCACTGGGTAAGTTGGAATATGTCTATGTATACATCGATAACATACTCATATTAACGAGTAATCGTTCGGAATACAGGAGGCATTTGCTTGAAGTCTTTAAATGATTGAACGAATTTAATCTGCGAGTTTAGTAAAATGGCAATTTTAAAAAGTGAAATTGAGTTCTTAGGTTCTTAATTAGTGAACATTGCATCAAGCCAACATCAGAGAAAATCGATGACTTTATTAATTTTCCTAGGCCCAAAACTGTGTTGGATCCTCGCTAATGCATCAATGACAATTGATCCTATAGTCAATGCATAAATTAGACTTGTAACTAATGCATCAGACACAGGGTTAGGAATTTTCAAGGTAACAACGTTAAAATTTATTTAACTGAGACTGATACAAAAGAAATGATCTG
Source organism: Leptopilina heterotoma (assembly GCF_015476425.1). NCBI lineage: Eukaryota > Metazoa > Arthropoda > Insecta > Hymenoptera > Figitidae > Leptopilina > Leptopilina heterotoma. The sequence continues at coordinate 2,800,502 of NW_025111199.1, forward strand.
AAATTATGTATCCAGATGAAGAAATTAAAAAATATATATATATATACACAAAATAAACAATGTTTTCAACAAAAAAATCCAAGATTTAGAAACAGTTTACAATTTAAAAATTAATAATAATATTACTAATACTCCGCGGCCATCCACATATTACGTCACACTATTTCTGGCCATTTTTGACCCCCCCGTCCCCCATGTCATACTCTATTACATACATTAGCGCCATTTTCTCTCCAGGGTGTCACAAATTGTTTGACCCCCCCTCAATTCTAATGTTTCAAATTTTTAATTGAGAATAAATACCATTATGTAATACAAATCAGCAGATTGAATGTGAACCGCAACCTGGCTGCTCAAATGAAGTTGTGAGTTTAACTTATAACACTTTAAATCAGTGCAATACTGTTGTAAATAGTATTAAATATGTGTAAGTAATTTATTTAAATTAAAAATAATTAATATGTATAAATAAAAAGAATTTTGGGTCATATAATTAAAAATTGTAAAATTTATTTGTTTAACGGTGTTGCGCAATTTCAAACAGTGGTCGCCTTTTAAAAATATCTGTTTGAACGTAAACGTAATTGTCAAAAGGATTTTTCTCCCAAATTGGACAATTATTGAAAAATAGGGAAAAATACCAGTTATCCTCAAATTTTGTTCTTTCATTTGTGCACAAGAAATTGAAAATCCAATATATACACGACGTCAAGAAGTAAAATGAGAAAATTAGATGTGCTCATTAGGTGCTGCCCTCTGGTGGTAATTTTATGTAACGCGCATTTGTTTAACTTTTTCTTATTTTACTTCCTGTCGTTGTAAATCTAAATAAATTTTTTACTTCTTGCGCGCAAATGAAAGATAAAATATTCAGCATATCTTGTATTTTTTCCGATTTTGCAATAACTGCCCAAATTGGGAGAAAAATCATTTTCAAATCAAGTATACATTAAAGCGCGTTCCACACTAGATGCACGACACGACGTGCGTGCCCCCTCTTCAATACTAACTTCTCCTACGTGAGGAGGGGAAAGCATTTGGTAGATGGAGCAGAGGGGGCACGCGCGTCGTGTCGTGCATCTAGTGTGGAACGCGCTTTAAGCAGCAATTTTTAAAAGGCGATCACTGCGGAACACCATTAAATGAAATTAAATGGATTGAAAAATCGTTTTAATAAATGGAAAAAATAATAATAATATTTAGATATTTTAATACTATTTCAAATTATTTCCAAAATTTGGAAATAATTTGAAATAGTATTAAAATATATCTAAATATTATTATTATTTTTTTTTCGTATTTCAATAAATAAATATTTAATATTTCAAACTGACGAAGGTAAACTCTGTGAAGAGATATACCAGGTTGCACTCCCTCTGCGGAAACTTCCTGCTGTCTTGGAGAGACACATCGACCTCCACGTCCGAACGAACATGCTCACGTGCCCTTGGATATCATAGGCGTCGCATCAATGCTCCGGCAATGCTATAACGTCTGTGTAAGTAACGGAGGCGGTTCAGGGCCCATCTTGGCCAGATGGTAGTGCCCTGCTTAGGCTCGCTCGTTCCTCGACACGGAATAAAACAGCAGGAATCATGAAAATGAGCGGTAAAAAAATGACTACCTGCAGGGTAATGCTTTGGCTAAATCCCTCTCCGGTTCCGATCGTCAAGCGCATAGCGTGGGGCGATGGCCAGTGGCCCGTGGATGCAGGAGGGCAAAAACGCTTTAAAGATTCCACAGATCATTTTGGAAAGTATCCAAGTAGACGAAACTGGTGTACTAGGACCCAGAAGAGTTAGCGATTCAAGTGTAGGCAGCAACGCTTCTGCTGATGCTATCGCTATTGATAATCAGGGCAGGGACACTTGTATTAAGCTGCGAGAGGAGGAGGCGGCTTGAATTGAAAGGATTGAGGAGGAGGTACGCAAAATGCTGGAGTCCTGCGAGGTACAGACGAACGACAATATGACGATCAAAAATGGTCTGAAGAACCTTACAGAAATTGTACAGGAGGTTAGACAGAAGCATGAAGCCGCGAAGGAGCAGGATGCGCGCTTCTACCACAGTATCCACAGTATGTATATTTCGGAAGAGAAGACGAGAGCAATTCCAAGCAAAGGTCATTAGAAATGTCGTGCTGGAGTGCTCTAAGAAAAGGAAGAAAAGTAAAAGTAGTCCAGAGGTGACAAAGGAGGTAAGGAAAAAGAAGGAAGCATCTTCTAAGATACCGAAGCCAACAACAAGTCATGGTAGTACGGCGAAGTCGGCGGCTGGAGGATCTACAATGATCGTTAGGGTCGCAGAAAGAAGGTCTTTTGCCGAGGTGCTGGAAAAGGTCCGCAAGGAGGTAAACTCGGAGAAAAGTCAGACAAGAACGGGTTAACTGAGAAAGTGACCAGAGTTGTGGGTGATTTGGGTAAGGTGCACAACGCGGATCGAAAGATTACTCTGGAGATTCGCGACCTGGATTGCCTTACCCACTACAAGTATATGCTGAAGCAAATAACACTTTCAATATTAATGTATAAGTGATAATTTAATATTAATTATAATAAACAAGTATAAAACTTGTTATTTATAAAATAACACCGTTTTATTGTCAATAAATAATTACACTTAAAAAAGTATACAGAATTTTACATATAATTTATTTAAATTTAGGGATGGCAACCGAAAACAATAACCGAAACCGTTAACTGAAAAATAGAAATTTTTAAAAAACCGAAAACTAGAAACCGAACCCCAAAAAAATTATCTGAAACAGAAAACCGTAAACCGAAACCCATATTATAAAAATTTTAAACCCTTTATTTCAAAACCTAAATTTCGTTTTTTTGGTTTTTAATATAAAAGTAAAACTGAGTAGAACTAAAAATTGGACAAGTGCGGGATTGCATTGGCACTGAAATGATGGGTTGACCAATATTAAAATCTTTTGGTACAAACAAATAAATGAAAAAGAAATATTGAAGTATAGTATGTTTAATATTGTAAATAATAGGTAGAGGAACCAAATTTGCAGAATACAAATAATTAATTAAAAAATTTATTAAAAATAAATTAGAAAAATTTTTTCTGAAATTAATTATTTGTTATCAGCCTGTAAAAATACACTAGTATACCAATTTTTAGCTAATTAGGTCAAATAATGTAGAAGTTAGGGGGAAAACGTTTTTTCAAAAAAAATTTAGTTTTTTCTTGACAACGCTATGGCTATTTTATAAAATATAAAACAAATTTATAAATAAATTATGAGTAATTATTATACATATTTCATTGTAAATAATGAAAATGCACACAAATATTTTCATTCATATTATATTGTCCAAGGAAAACAACCGAAAAACTGAAAGCTTTAACCCAAAAAACCGAAATTTTTATGAAACCGAAAACAAGAAACCGTAACCGTAATTATTTACATTAAAAACCGAAACCCAAATACAGAAGCACTAAGTCTTTGAAAAAAAACCGTAACAGAAATACCGAAACCGAATTTTTTTTAGAAGAATACAGAAAATTCGAAACCGATAAAATCTCGGTTGCCATCCCTGCCTGTTTAAATTTAATATCGTACAGGATTTAACAATTGAACGTCATTCTAAGTAAATCTTTTAAACATTTTAGTAAAACTTTATAAATAAAACAGAAATTAATTTTATAATTTCAAACACAAGAAAAATTATTTCCTCTAATAATCAATGCTTAGGTAAAATTTTCTGAACAAAAGATTTATTTTTCTCGTAAATTTTTTAATGACCTGATATATCGACCAATGATATTTGTTTCCTTACATAGCACACGATTTGATAAAAAATTTATTTAGATATTTCGTTTCCCGGCTATTTCGCGGTTAGTAGACACCCTGCATAAGTGAACCGGCAGAAAGCAGAAAAGTGACGGTCCTTGGACCTAACAAGCTAAAGTCTTACGACAGTTCCGAGGGAGGGTAAAGGGCTCCAAAAGAAGAGTTACGGGTTTTAGTGGGTCGCACAGTGGATCAAAATGACAAAATTTGGTTCAAATTGACTTCTAGACCACAATTTTAAACCAAATTAAACAAAATTTTTTTCTCTAACGCAGAACTAAATTCTGAAGAGATCTGTAAGAGTCGATTTTTTAATTTTTGTTTTATAAATTTTTAATGTCAGTTCTGAAACAACATCAATAGATTTTTTTTATTATTTTGACTTTTCCTGAGTTTTCATAAATTTTCACACATTTTCCGGACATTAAGGAAAATCTATATTTTGAAATTAATCATTTAAAAAAAAAGTTTAATTGCAATAATCTAAAGGAAATTAAATTTTAAAAAAATTTTTAGATATAACTTCCCGTAAAATGTAATTGTTTATATAATTTCTTAATAACAATGATAACATTAATTGAAAAATGGCTTTTTTACGAAGAAAATCTCTGGATGGCTTAAATGAAACATTATTCGTAAAAAATTCGATTTATTTCTGCCCAAAAATGTCCTTACAGTACAATTGTTTATAAAAATTGTTTAAATAATTAGGAAAAATTATTTCAAAATATCAGATTAACAAAAATAAAGTTTAATTACAATAATCTAAAGCAAATTTCTTTTTAAAAAAATTTTTTTTAAACATAACTTCCTACAAAGTGTAATTGCTTACAAAAATTGTTTATAACAATTTCACTGCAAAAACTAGCGTCTTCGAAACGTCTTATTTTAAGACATTAGACGTTTTGAAAACGTCTAGTCTGGAATAAATGACTAATTCATCTGTCTTTCATGCGAAGAGTCTAAAAATTTGAGACACTTCTTGCGTCTTATACAAATGTAAACAAGTCACTTTCAGTGCTTATAATTTAAGACATATAATGTAGACGGTAAAATTGTCTACATTTAAGTCATTTTTGCTGATTTAAGACGTTTTCGAAGTAAGACACTTTAAATAAAAGACATTTTGTGTATTCGAGTATCTTCGGTAATATTCGTCTTGCCTCGTCTCGATGAAAGTTTCCCGCGCAATATCAATGCATACATGCATTTTTAGGTTATGTATTGATTCAAGCAGAAATTTCATCTGAATGAAGACACTTTAAACGTCTCCAAAATAGTCACTTTTAACGTCTTCCTGAAAGACATCCCAAAACGTCTTTCAAATGAGGACAAAAGTGTCTCAAATATAGACACCTGTTTTTGCAGTGTTTTAAATGCATAAACTTTTTTTTTACTACTAACACACCGCCAGACATTAAATGTATACAATTTTAAGTATGCAAGAATTTTTTTGAGCAAAAGAAATCGAAAAATGTAAAATTTTTTTTTACACTTTGCATAAACATTAAAAATTTATAAAACAAAAATTAAAAAATCGACTCTCACAGATCTCTTCAGAATTTAGTTCTGCGTTAGAGAAATTTTGTCATTTTGCCCCACTGTGCGCGGAATTTCGTGAATTTTTAAATCTAAATGGAGCCTTGTGAAAGGAAGTGTCCTCTTCTTAGTGGTGTTTTTGTCAACAGCGGTAATTTTTTTTCTTCAAAAGCCCAATTGCTGGCGTTTGAGTTAATTTTCTTGGTCGTCCTCGTGATTTCGGAATTACTGGCATTACAATATTTTTTGTTTTTGCAGAATGTCTTCAGAAATTTCACGTTCTTCATCTTCTAACTGGTCTTCATCAATATATTGTACGATTAGTTTGTCCAATTTATCGTCAGAAGTTTGCAGAAGTGAAAGAATTTAATTAATTAAAAATTTAAATCTTAAGCATTATACAATGATAAAATAATCTAATCGATATTAAAACCAATGTTATCTTATAATTAATCAACTTACCAATATTTGAAGAACATGTTTCACATATTCTTCATTTTGCACTAATTAGTGCAAAATGAGGGTAGTGCTGTAGAATGTAGGGGTGGTAAAAATTGAATGTTATATAGGTCAAAAATCTTGGCAGAGAGCCCTCTATAAATCCTAATAGCTTAATGTTAACTTTTTTGAAACCCTCGCAAATGATTCTGATTTTTTTAAAAATTAAAATTTTTCCCATGCATTTTATATAGGAAAATTGAAGTGCTCGCCCAGTAAGAAGTAAGGAATTGAGAAGAATTGGACATTTCTAACTTTTTACAGAAAATGTTAAATTATCAATTTTTTTGAATTCCGTTTCTGTCCAATTCCTATGTATTCCTTTTTGAGGCAAAGATTTCTTGAAAGTGAATTCCAATCAATTCCGTTTTAATATTTCTTTAATTTTTGAATTTTTGTGAATTCCGAAATACTGTGTGATACTCTGACTCGGTAAGTTCAATTCCTGTCTATTCCGTTTTAATATTTTGTAATTTTTTAATTCCTTTGAAGTTTGCAACACTTTGAGATAAGTGCTTCTAAAATTCGGTAGTCATAGTACAGTTTAAATAGCTGAACGGACAAGCTGTTTGTCTCCGACAATGAAGCTTGAGGGTTCAAATCTTCGAACCGTCAAATTTTTTTTCCGCTTAAAATATTAAAACGGTATTCAAAAGAATAAACTTAGCTTCTTTTCGGCTTCTCCAAATGAAAATGAAAAGAATTGGTCACAAACGGAATTCAAAAGAATTAAAAATTTCGAATTCTTATTAATTCCTTACTTCTTACTGGGCGGTGGTACCTGTTAATATCAATATTTTAAAAAAATACGTATTTATTTTTAATGGCATTGGAACAAATTGTAGGGGTTTCTCGCCTTTTTTGTTGTGAAAATATTTTCTAAAATTATGTTTCCATTCCTTAATGGTGTTCCGCAGTGATCGCTTTTTAAAAATAGCTGCTCAAATGTATATACTTGATTTGAAAATGATTTTTCTCCCAATTCGGGCAGTTATTGCAAAATCGGAAAAATACAAGATATCCTGAATATTCTATCTTTCATTTGCGCGCAAGAAGTAAAAGATTTAGTTAGATTTACAACGATAGGAAGTAAAATAGGAAAAAGTTAAACAAATGCGCGATACATAAAATTACCACCAGAGGGCAGCACCTAATGGGCACTGTTACGAGCGACTACCATCTCGCTCGTTAACTTTCGATATATCGATTTACGAGTTATCGAAGCGCGAAATTATAACATTTCGTTAATAAACTCAATTATTTTAGTATTTTCTCACGACTTTAGACAAATATTGACGAGACTAAACAAGAAAGTTTGACTATTGTAAAATATAATACTTCACGGTTTAATAGTTCCCAAATTCCGAATATGTATCTGAAAATCAACATTTCTTAGAATTGTCATAAATCAAGTAGAATAGCGAAAGAAAATGTAATCTCTAGTTTCTTTAGTGTCATAAAACCGAGAAACCCTCGAAAAGAATATAAAAAATATCTCAAGTGTCCTTTTCTATAGGACAATGCAACATGTGTTTACCATACTTGTGACCACAGAAATGGCTTCGAAAAGTCACGTACACATAGACTTTCATTATGCGACGAAACTTAATTATCAATTGTATAATATGAACGTTATGAACAATTAACAACAATATTATATTGTTGCTAATAGTGCAGCATGAATGTATTATTTGAAAATGATATTATTAGTAAACTTTATCTGATTGATTGTTGTAATATTATGGTATAGGATATGTACATGTGTTTGTGTATGTATGTATGTGTGTATATATATATGTATATATATATATATATATATATATATATATATGTATGTATATATGTATGTATGTGTATATATATGTGTATATATGTTTGTAACGTATTGATATAATAATAATATTATATTATGATACATTATCAAATTGGTTATCGTTATAATTGTTGTTTATATTTAAATATGATGAGTGCAGTATAAGAGATTTATTGTTACTAGATATGATGTAAATAATTAATAATTGTGTAATTAGTGTGAATGCAAAAGGGTTATGTTCACTTGTTGTAATACATGTTTTCAATACATAGAGTATGTTTATACGTGTATTAGTGCAGTGCAGTGTTAGTGTTGTGATTCTAAAAACTTCATAGACTTTACAAACTCTATAACAGGGCATGCGCAAAGATTCTGCCATGGACCAAGGGATAAATGCTCCCTCACGAATTCAGTTCTACTTTGGAGTTCTTTCGTAATGTACTTCAGAGTAGTCCCAAAAATAGTTATAAGAATAACTTCGACTTGTGTAATGTTTTTGACTTTAATAAATGTATTGGGTTTACTCGCGAATTTAGTTGGATTAATGATTAATTAATATTATTAATTATTAATTGATCCTTCTTATTTTCGAGGTTTTTCCCTCCGTTTTAACGGAAATCAACTTGTTTTATTTAAATATTTCCGCCTTCCTTTTCAAAGGATTAAACCAAGATTGAACATCAAATCAAATCGCGGATCTTACGCCTGCGCGTAAATAACGTAAATCCGCACGTAACAAATTGGGGGCTCGTCCGGGATCTTGGTGCGGAAAAATTTAAATTTTTGCAAATTTTGTGACTTTTATTCGAAATTTTATGTGAATTTGAACTTTAAAGAACAATAGTGAAAATAACAAATATTACGGGTTGTAAATCTAACAGTGTTAAAATTTTAAGGAATTTCATAAAATAAACTATATAAAACAGTGTAAATATTAACATTTTTTGTGTACCATGAACATTTCGAGAAAAATTTGAGACTAATGAATTAATCAGTGATATAAATGGAAGTGAAATATTCAATCTTTTTACTTTGGACATCATGGAATTCATCTGGAGAACCAAACTACAAATTCAAATTGTTGTGCTGGATTAAATATTGTTGCTGTATTAGGACGTCGAACGAGTGTCAATTTTAATAATAAAAATAAATTTTAAAAAACTTTATTCAACTGGGAGTATCCTGTTATCCTGCTTTCCTGAGTTCTGTACTTCGAAGAGATGCTGATACCTGATTTTTCCTGAACCAATGAATAGGATTTTCAATATTTTTTGAGCGGACTTCTGCAAGGTCAACCAACTACAAGAAGAATATTGTTTCCAAAAGTAAGAAGAATATAGTGGAAAAGTGTGTGCGCGAAAGAATTTCAAATTTTGAAATTGTGATCATTTCGTTGTGAAGTGCGTGAAACGTAGTGTTTTGGAATAATAAAATAAAGGTATGATTAGCGTATGATTATGAAATTATAGATTATAATTTGTCTCTTCTGAGGTTATGATTTTTACACTATTTAAAGGTATAATTAAGAAATTTTTTGGAAAGTTTTAAAATTTCCGTGTGAAACAATTAGTTTTCTTATTTTTGCTATTTAATAAATTATTTAGATGCATTTTTATTTTTGTGATAATTGAGTATTTCATAATTGACATATGTATTTTATAATAATTAATATATTATTGTTTTGTTGAGTCTAAATTAAATGTGTTGTGTTAGTTAAAAATTTGATATAGTTAGTATATAGTCAAACTAATTAGGCAATAATTATTGTTTTTATTAAATATTTAATTGTCAAATTATTTAAGATATAGAAAATTTAATATTGATATTTTTAAAATGATAAAAATGGTTTATTTTCAATTTTGAATAATTAGAATACTTATAAATTAAGAAATATTTTATATATTTTTATGTTTACATTTTTATTTAGTCAATTGTTGTATAATACGAAGTACTTTAAAATATTTTAATAATATAAAATGACACTAATTCTCATTTTTGTAACTACAATATTTTCGAATTAGTTTTTCTAAATATTTTTAATTCTGTGAATTAACATCTTTCTTATTAATTTAAATAATAGATTGTTGTATTTAAAATGTTGAATTAATTAAAATTTTTAGTATTTTTCTTAAGTTGTCAGAATTAATTGTTTTTACGATTGTATATAATCGATTTAAGGTAAAGTCTAGAAGAGACAAATGGTGTGAATGAATTAAAAATTTTGTGAATAATATTAATGAATATATGATTGTGAATATTCCGTACATTGTGGTGAAATTAATGCAAATAATGGAATTTTATTGTAATGTAAAAATGACGTGACATGACAAAGACAGACATATTTTTGAACTGTTTTATGATATTTTTAAACAGACAATTTTAAAGGCAACAACGCAATTTCTTTTACTTCCACGGCTGTTTTCTCTATCTCTACAAGTGTCAATTTAATTTTTAAAACTTTGTCCGAAATATTCAACCCTTAATGTCACGAAAATACCTGACTAATCAATGAAAATTTGTTTAGTACATACCAATTTCCTTTTTAAAAGATAAGCACTGCTTTACATGCAAAGAACCTGATTATTGCACAAAAAAGGGCATCTCTCTTTCTCTTGTTTTAATGCGCTTCAACGTTATTATTTTCCACTTAATGGGTGTTAGAAAGGGTGTTTTGAAACCTTGAAAGTCTGTTGTATTACATGTATATGGCAGAAAGGCAATTTATTCATATTAATACCGAGGATTTTGGTATTTCTTCATTTGAAATTTTGGGAATGGAATTTTTGCACGAGAATTCTGCCTCCTTTAGGGTTTCAGAATGAAGAAATTATCCTTGATCTTCCACCCTTGAGACACACGAACGAGGGAAAATATTCCTTACCGCGAGATCTAATAAGTCCTTCTGTTTAAGTAAAGAAAGAAAGTTTAAAGAAAGATTTTTATTCTTTTTAAACGTATTGCAATCAATAAGAAAATTTGAAAATTGTACTTTGAAGAGGGGAGAGTTGTTGACAATTTTGGTATCATTTTGGAAGATTTAAATCTTTATAATTCGGGGTGTCTGACGTGTGAGAATTTATTTACAACAGAAAATTCTAGAAATTGACGGAAATTTTAAATATAAATGCAATTTGAAAAGTTTCATTAATTTGTAAAAAAAAAAAAAAATTTTAAGAACATTTATACTAAGCCTTATATTCTTCAACAAATTTTTAAGAAAACATATATCAGCAATCAAACTAAGTTTCAGTCTACATTTTAAGTTTTGATAAACATATTATAATTAGTTTTGCAGAGGAAATAAACAAACATATGTTTTACTTTTCTATGCACCAAATTTTGAGTTATATATGAATTAAAGAATATTTTTTTTTTTTCATTTTAAAAGTATACCTGTTTTATGTATAACTTAAACTATATTAAATCTAGACAATTTCACTGAGATAAGAAAGTTGTTCTCTCATTAAGGTTTGAATAATGTTGAGAAAAATAATTGTTTTTAAGTTTATCTAAAATTTTAATATATCTAAAATTAAAATCTTTTCAATTAGGTACGATTATTTTAATCCTCATTTTAATTTTTATTGTTTTAATACTTAATTTAATATATTTAGAATATTAGAAATTAATAAATAAATCTGAGAATTCTAGAGTCAAAATTCACTGGACACCCTGCAATTTCGGTGAGACCCTTGCGAATTGTGTGTTCTACTTGGCATGGTATACCAATTGACAACAAACGACTTGACAAAAGAAAAATCAATTAGTTTGGATTTATTTTGCACGAGGTGACACGTTCTATGAACAAAACACCTGTGTTTTATTAATTATTTTTACAAAACATGACGAAGGACGAAAGGCCGGGTAGAACCATGCAATTGCTCGGAGTCAAATAAAATTAGCGAACCAATTTAAGGTTTTGATGCAATGGACGGTTTATTGGTTCTGGGAATATGTGACCGCGAGACCGAGACAAAAGGTAGAATGTTGATGAGGACGGCCTCGGCACGGAGTCACAGGGTAGTGGTGAGTCTGGCCAGTAATCACACTACTAGAATTAATAAAGGTGATGTGGATAGCATTAGCCGGGAGTCACGCTACAGAGGTCGGGAAAGACATGAGAACAAAAGGGCCAGTGTTCAAAAGGGTCGTCTCGTGGTTTCGTTCCCAGATAAGGTTGAGTGGCCGTCGCATTGATAAACATTCAAAATGAAAATTTGAATTGTAATAGGAAACTGGAATTTTCATAACTCTCTCTTCAACCTTTCAATTCTCCTTGTAAAATAAGAACATTTTTCTAATAGTTACATTCACCCGAATCCACCACCTGCGAACATGGCATGTGTTGCCTAGAGGTCAAGGGTGGTGAGGATGGGGATGGTGTTTGTCGAAATCGTGAAAAGTATTTTAACGTAAAGTGGGTATTGGTCCCTAATCAGAAAATTTACAATGTTATTTTAAATGCTTCCATAACTATAAGAGAGGTTGCTAAATAAACTTAGTTTTGAACTTCATTTTTAAAAAAGAAAAGCCCTTTCTTTATGACCGTTTTACTATTTGTATAAACGAAGACATTTTCTTAAGTCAGTGACATTTTTATAAAACCGATTCTGTGTCAGCAGGCTAACTACCTGCAATACAGGACTCTTTTTTTTTCATCATCCTCTTTAAGGGGGAAGGGGTGTCGAGCAACTGGGACTTGCTCGTACCATGTCTTTCAATTTTCACCTTTTTTTCCCTTCTTTCTTACCCCCTCAAAAATTTTCACTGTGAAAAAGTAGAAAAGAAAATTATTTCTTTTGATGTTCTGTATGAAATTATTTTAAAAATTCTGGAATATTTACAGTAAAATAAAAAGAAAATTTTCCTTTCATTTTTAGATCTTCTCTCCTATTCTTGAACTTAAAAGACAAGTTAGAATCAATCTAATAATTATATCTCAATTTTTGTAGTTATGATTGTTTCAGAAAATAAATTTTAGGTTATTATAGACAAATTTAAAATAAACAAAAAAATTTTTAAATACCCAAGCGAAATTTCTTTTATAATTTTCTTGCGAAAATTCTCTTTAAGGGGGAAGGTGTTACGAGCGACTACCATCTCGCTCGTTAACTTTCGATATATCGATTTACGAGTTATCGAAGCGCGAAATTATAACATTTCGTTAATAAACTCAATTATTTTAGTATTTTCTCACGACTTTAGACAAATATTGACGAGACTAAACAAGAAAGTTTGACTATTGTAAAATATAATACTTCACGGTTTAATAGTTCCCAAATTCCGAATATGTATCTGAAAATCAACATTTCTTAGAATTGTCATAAATCAAGTAGAATAGCGAAAGAAAATGTAATCTCTAGTTTCTTTAGTGTCATAAAACCGAGAAACCCTCGAAAAGAATATAAAAAATATCTCAAGTGTCCTTTTCTATAGGACAATGCAACATGTGTTTACCATACTTGTGACCACAGAAATGGCTTCGAAAAGTCACGTACACATAGACTTTCATTATGCGACGAAACTTAATTATCAATTGTATAATATGAACGTTATGAACAATTAACAACAATATTATATTGTTGCTAATAGTGCAGCATGAATGTATTATTTGAAAATGATATTATTAGTAAACTTTATCTGATTGATTGTTGTAATATTATGGTATAGGATATGTACATGTGTATGTGTATGTATGTATGTGTGTATATATATGTATATATATATATATATATATATATATATATATATATGTATGTATATATGTATGTATGTGTATATATATGTGTATATATGTTTGTAACGTATTGATATAATAATAATATTATATTATGATACATTATCAAATTGGTTATCGTTATAACCCACATAGCACAGCTTCTCAAGGTAAGGTTACTGGAAGGACATCTGTAGGGCTTGTAAGGTTACCAAGTAAGAGTGTGGTAAACATGATGTCGTCTAAAAAGTTCCGCCTTATAGTAAGCTTACACAGTAAGGCTATGGTAAGCTTACACATTAAGGTCGTAGTTAGCTTACACGGCAAGGTCGTGGTAAGCTCACACCTAAGGTCGTAGTAAACTTACACGTAAGATCGAGGTAAGCTTACACGTAAGATCGAGGTAAGCTTACACGTAAGAACGTGGTAAACTTACATGTAAGATCGTGGTAAGATTGCACGATACGATTTCTATTAGTCTAACGAATTTAAATTATATTATAATTTTAATTAAAAACTAATTCTAACAGTAACTATAAATTTTAGTAATACTACAGGCAAATTAAAAAAGGTAATATATTTAAGGTGAATTTTTACGATCGGAAAACATGTAATAGTTTTATTTGCAAATATTTTATTGCAAAAAAAATTTATATTTCGTGTACAATGGTAAAGAATAATAATAAGAATTCATCTTAGATTGGATGTCCACTTTTTGAACAGACCTGCAACAAACAATGACAAATAAATTACATATATCCGTAATTTGCTTATAGAAATTATGAAAAAATTACAATAGATAAATAAAATAACATTTCAATTGGAAAATTTTTGTTTTTAGACTGATATATAATACACTCCAAAGTCTGTTTAGCGGACTATCCGTGGGGAGTCGTCCGTTAAAGCGAACAATACTTTAACATTACCTTTAACGAATCAAAACATAGAAAACCGGCGTTGGAGTGTATTGCATACTACATGTGTACTTGGAACATTTAAATTAAATTAATTAATTAGTTAAAGAAAGACAAAATATAAGATTATTAAAGTTAATATTATAATTAATTTAATGTATATAATAAATATCTAATTAATTATAAAAGAAACATTTTTTTAACAGAATTGAAAAAAGTAACAAGTTCATAAATTATAATCCATATAAATTATGCTTTATACTTAAATACTTACAATGCTAAAAATATATTGCTAATTATATGTATAGTAAGTATTTGTTTATAGAAATTTAATATTTTCGCTCACCTGTAGTGGACGTAACTCATAGCCCCCTTTTCCTGGGAACTTGTTTACGAGCATTAGAAAGATATTCATACCCCTTTTTAAGGAAATTTTTTATGTAAAAATAATCATTTTCATAATTCCATTACATTTGGTACAGAAGCCCTAAAAATAGTAAGAAATTTTAGTAAGAAAAAATTATTAATAATTATTTTAATATTATTATTTTAATTATTTTTCTAATTATTTAGAATTTTTTTAGGCAGAATTTTTTTTTTATATAACATATTCCTATATAGGGGAAAATTGTATCAACCATTTTAAAAATTTTATAAATTAGAAGAACACAAAGCTTCTTTCCACAAGAAAGCAAAAAATTATTAAAAAAGTTAATTGGCTTACTCTTGTCTGCGACTCCTGAGAGTGCAATTTGATAGCCAATTGCTAAGAAAACCATCAATGGACTTGTTTGATTCATTCTTGCACTTTAATAAGTCCAGAGCAGCTTCTGTGTGAACAAAAATAATGAATAAACCTATATTTTTATGCATATACGTGGTTAACACATTTTTTTAAATTAAACACTTAATTAATAATACTATTTGAACGTTAAATCAGGGTTGCCACAGGTCAGGGAATTCAGTGAAAAGTCAGAGATTTTTATTAAAAGTACTGGAAAAAATTAAAATTTTAGAATTCATAAGAAAATTCTGAATTTTTGGTATCTTTTTTGTTTGCCTCATAAACTATAAAACTACCACGAATTCTAACACAAAACGTTTAAAATTTTTTTTCTATTTCTGACAGGAATACATTTTTCATACATTTTTTTTTTTTCATACATTTCATACATTTTTTCATTATTTCAAAAGTTTATTATAATTCACAACAAGAATTAATTTATTTTCAAAAGTAATAAAATTCTTGACAAAATTCAATTATTTTTAATAATTTTAACGAATATCTCGTTAAGAATTCAATTATCTTTATAAATAGCAAAAATTAAGATTAAGAATTAAGACTAAGAATTAAGAAAATTTAAGAAATAAATAATTTTCATTGCAGAATTTCAAATATTTTTAATACAATTTTAAATAAATTCCTCGAAAATTGCAATTATTCTTAAAAATTGTATCAAAACTCGACGAAAGAATTCAATTTTAAGAAATATTTAATTATTCAATAAAATAATAAAATTTGTCGCAATAATTTAATTATTTTCATAACTAACTTTTTAATTTGTCGCAAAAAATAAATTATTTTTAATAAGTTTTAAGTAACTCTGCAAAAGAATTCAATTATTTTGATAAACAACAAAATTCTTCCTATAAAATCAATTATTTAAGGAATTTTAATAAAATTCTTTTCCAAAATTCAATTAGTTTTGATAAATTTTAAAATTCGTGGCAATAATTTTTTTTTTTGTAAATAATAAAATACTTTGTAGAAATTAAATTATTTTCAAAAGTTTTTAAATATTCTCTTCAAGAATTAAATTATCTTTATAAATAGATAGCGAAATTCTTCTCAAGAATTAAATTATTGTCAAAAATTTTAATAACATTCTTGACAAAATTTCAGTTATTTAAACAAAATTTAATAAAATTTTTCGCATGAATTCAATTGAATAGTGAATTTCGAAAAGGTCTCAACTCGGATTTTTTTTTCAAATTTTACTTAATTTGTATTTTTTGCATTATTACATATTCATTGCCGTTTTCTTAAAAGAAAAAATTCATCTGAGGTACTTTTAGATTAGAAAAATGTTTTAAAGTGTCTTTTTTTTACTTTTAAACTAAGATTGCTTGTTTTTTAACCTAATGCTGAATTGCTTTTGAGCTAAAAAAAATTTATTAAAATTTATTATTTTTAACTTACTGTTTTTGAGGACAATTCTTTTATCATTTTCTCACAAAAAACAGCCCTCTTCGAAATTCACGATTTAATTATTTTCAAAAGTTGTTAATAAAATTCTTCGTAAAAATTAAATTTTAAAAAACATTCAATTATTGAAGAAATTAATTATTTTTGAATTTAAAAATGAAGTTAATGTTCTTTTTGAATAATTTTACAACTAAAAAAATTATATAAATGTATTCGAACATTTTTCTCAGTATCTAATTATTATTTTAAAGTAAATCAGAATATTCTTTAGGGTCAGGGAAAAAGTCAAAATTCTGTCATGAAACCTGGGAAAAACAAAGTTTAATTTTTTGTGGCAACCATGTAATAAAATGATCAGACTCCTTTGAAAATGCAGAGGGCAATTTTAGATAACATAGAGAATTTTTAACATACTGGAAATTAACTTGTAGAGATTTGTAAGGCTGAATTTGTGTTTCTCCTTGTTTTTTCCTGATAAACAATACTCCTTTCCCAGATTGAAAGTCATTACATTCTCCATCATTGCTGACACTGTTAAACTGGGTGTATTATATATTCCTACATTCTTCAGCGCACTGTACTGTAAAAAATATCAAAATTTAATAACTATAGTGTGAGTCAATATTAAGTATTGTTTGTGTTAATATGTGGACATTCACATGAAAAAAGTCTTATTTAATTTTGGCACTATTGGACTTATCTGTATGGGTGAATTGCTTGCAAAATTTAGAAAATTTTGAGTGGTCATAGAACTTGTTTGGTAAAAAAATTCAATAAATTACATAATTTCAAAGTTTGTAATTCCAAAATCCTCATTTCGAGAAAAACTGAATTAAAGATTGTGATACCAAATAATTGTGATATCTCTGGTTCTTCTGGTAAGTTATTCAAATAATAATTGTTTTCAGTCCTTAAAAATAAAAAATCAATAGGTTTTATATCCCCCCTCCCCCCTTCTCTATGGAAAATACGGAATATTTAAAAAAAATCGACAAAATGGACCCTTTTCTTCTTTGTAAAGCACCAATGAAATCAAACACTTTAATTAACAATAAATTAATGAAGACCGCATGATTTGACTTGTAAAAATATGTAGATTGATAATAAAAAATAAAAAAATTAAAGTTTTTCTCAAAAATTACTTAATTGCGATTATCTCGAAAACTAAAACCGATAAAATGGGCCCTTTTCATGTGGACGTTCACATATAAAAACCACCAATAAAATAATTATTATAGCGTTGTTGGTTGGTTGGTTCTAAAAAAACTTATAACAAATTAAAATATACTTACAACTATTTTGTACAATTCGGAGTCTAGTACAAGTTTAGGGTCAGTTCTGTCAAAATCCTCTTTACTTTTTAGAGGAAACATTTTTAACTCTTCCCCCTTATGCATAAATGAATAAGTCACATCGTTTACAATAGTATTGCTACCATTTGATTTTGCCATTCGACCAAGTAAATCTACAGACACTTCTATTTTTGTGACTTTTGTCAACATAACTTTCTGATATGCATCTACTGAAAATAATATAGTTGATTTAACCAAATAATATATTTTTAATAATGAACGATTAACATATTAAGCAAATCGCAACAACGAATGTTCAATCATGAAAAAAATACTTAAGCAATATATGATTATTACCGGTCTTGAATAACATTTAAATTTAAAAAATACTAATAAATAATTTTTGGAAAAATATGACTTCTATAATTTCAAAAAATAGGGTAACTGCTCCAGTCTCTTTGAAAAAAAAAATATATATATACATTTATTATTGAATTATACATAAGTATATTTTCTTGTAGTTGTTTATTACTTAAAATTATAATAAATTATTCTTGTTAAATCAAAAAATAAAAAAAAATTAATTTGCTTGTTTGAAACATAAGAAGTTTAAAGATTATGTATGGGTGCCAACGACTGGAAATTGGTGTCATTATATCATTATTAGATAATTTAAAAGTTTCAGTTTAATTTTATTCAAAATTTATCATTTTATCGTATTCTGCATTAAATTCTGAATACATATTTTACTATAAGTATTATATAATATTAGTTTTTATCTATTAAAATAATTCCTAAAGTCAAAATTTGGTTTTAAGGGTGCCAACGACTGGAGCAGTTACCCTATTAAGAATTCAGGGTTGCCACAAATATTTAATTTTATTTTTCCCTGACTTTTCCCTAATTTCCAGACAAAATTCTCACTTTTTCCCTGACCCTAAAAAATATTCTGATTCACTCTAAAAACTATTAAAAACTCAAAAAAATGTTCTATAACATTTATTTATGAATTTCATTAATTGTAAAATTATTCAAAAACATCAATAATTTCTTTTTTAAATAAATATAATTAAATCATTATTATTTTTCCGTAGGAATTAAAATTCTTCAATACATTCAAATTCAAACCTTTTTAAAATTCAACAATTTATAAGAATATTATTACAAAACATAAAGAAGGTGATTACTCCAAGTCTTCGACTCGGAGTGATCGCCTTCTTTATATTTTGTTATAATTTAAATTACCATGAAATTTTTCAAAAAGAATTTTATTATTTATCAAAATCCTAATAAAATCCTTCGCAAGAATTCAATTATTTTCAAAAAGTAGTAAATTTTCTCAACAAAAAAATTCTCATAAAGAATTTTATCAACAAATTTTTAAATAATTCAATTATTTTGACAAATTTTAATGAAATTTTTAAGAATAATTATATTTATCGAAGAATTTAATCAGAATATTGTATCAAAAATTAATTAAAATCCTGCGATGAGTTTCATTATTTATAAAAATAATTGAATTCATGCGACGAATTTTATAAAACTCTTTTTAATTAATTGAATTTCTGTGACGAATTTTATTATTTATGGAAATAATTGAATTATTTCAAAGAAATTTATTAAATATTTTATAAATTATTGAATTCCTGTGAAATTTTAACGAGAATTTTATTCAAGTTTTTAAAAATAATTGAATTTCGAAGAAGAATTGTACTATTTATAAAGATGATACTGAACTGACGTAACTTTTCAAAAATTCAATTTTTTTTTTATTATTTTTAACTAAATTTTTTTTATCAATTTAGTATTTATGAAAATTGTAAAAATGATTCATTAAATCACGTATGAGTCATAATTTTATGATAGTTTTTGTAAAATTAAGTTATTTAAAAAAAAATTATTGTCTGAAATAGAAAAAATTCAAGGTTTTGTATTAAAATTCGTGGTAATTTCATAGTTTACGAGACAAACAAAAAAAATATCAAATTTCAGAGTTTTTTCATGAATTTTTAAAATTCAATTTTTCCAGTACATTTGCTAAAAATCCCTGACTTTTCCCTGAATTCCCTGACCTGTGGCAACCCTGGACTCAATTACTATAAAAATGACAAGAAATATAAAAATACTTATAATTTATTTGCAAATGACTTCGCAAATTTTTTTTGTTAAATTATTTTCAATATAATTTTACGAAATTTTAGTTTCATAAAAAATGCATAATCATTTATCTAAAAAAATTAAATCATATTTAGGAAAGTAATTATCCTATGATCTATATTTAATTTAATAGTTATTATATACTTACAGTCAGCAAGATTAAGAACTGCATTTGAATGCGGTTTTGCATTTGACTGATTTCCTCCATTATTAGACGGCATACCATTGTCACCAGCTGAATCTTGCAATAAATTTGAATCTTGTGGTTCCTCTTTATCTAAGGAGTTTGAGTTTACCTCTTCAGGATTAGAGACTGTCAAATAAAAAATGAAATATTTTCAATTAAAACTCTAACAATTTAATTGTATTTAACGATAAATCTTTTACAATTAAAATATTGGTACAAAATTTTGTTAAAAATGTCTGATTTCAAATTTAAATTTGATGATTTTTTTTATCAAATTTTATAGAATTCAATTAGTTTCAAAATTTTCAATTAAAATTCTTTAAATTTTTATTTTTAATTATTTTAAACATTTTCAATTAAAAATTTCAAAAATTGAATTTTGTTTGAAAAATTATTCAAACATAGTTTTTAAAATTTCACTTTAGTTACAAGTCACTTTACAAAAATTAAAATAAGTTAGATTTTATATAAAAAAAAGTTATTTTCTTACAAAATATATATAAGAAAACTTGAAAAATTATACTTTTTTGAAAAAATAATTGGAAAAAATCAAAACAGTCATTCTGAGAATGTTTCATTAAAAATAAACAAAATTTTTTGTTCCTTTGTAAGGCCTAAAATAATTGTAAAAAACATATCTTTTAATTTCAAAAACTTCTGACCTTTAAAATGATTTATATAGTTAATATTTAAAATGGTATTTTACTTGGAGCTGTTAAGGCTTCCTCTATCTTCGCAGATGCCGAAGATGTATCCAAAAAAAAATTGTTCCTTTACCGATATAGTCGACTGAAATTTAAATTTTTATTTCGTGTTTCCCTCATTGCTTTCTTCCTTTTCTGTATTTCTGCTCTTCGAATTAACGGACGTTCCATTTTCGTTCCCATCAGCATGTGAAGAAGATACGGCCACAATTTGTTCTCTCTTTAAGGTTAATGAATATTTAGTCACCCTTTAATGCCTTGATTTCTGAATTTTTCCAGTAGTTTTCTCGTCGGAAATTATATTTAATTTAACTCTGAAAGATTATTACTCATATTATTATTTAATCGATTATATATTTTATTAATAATTCAATGTTCAATTAAATTAATTTACTTTATTACAGAAAAATACTTTAATTTTTTCTTTTGTAATTTATTTTTTAAGGATCTAAAAATTATAATAATATACGTTACCTAGAAGTTCTTTTTAATATTAACACTGGAAAAAATGGGTGATGATTGTGACCATCTATTTTCGTTCTGCTTTGTGCAATAATGGAATTACTGCGATTCCTTTCGAGGTTGGAATTTTCCACGCTTTTGATATAACATCGCTTAATAGTAAACAATGTTTTTCCTCTTCATTGACATTATTGGCCATGTAAATATTTATTAACCTGGAATCAGGATCTTCATATAGGCTGCCTTTGAAACAAAGCCTATGTCCAACTATCTTAATGTCCTGACCACCCAATTGCAAAATGTTTTCTACTATTAAGAATGTTCCATCCTTTAGCATAACACAATTATTCCTAATATCATCACAATTTATTGAAAATCCTTTGGTTTTTAAATTTTTGTATTGTTTAGGAATATTTGTTAGGCAGTCTTGAGTTAATGGTCCTCTATTGTGAGCATGATCTAGAATAAATTCTTCAGTTGCATAATTCTTCAGTTTTTGAATGTTTTCGACCTCTGCATACCTTCTAGCAAGTTGCTGTAACGGTTTATCTCCCTTTCTGATCATCCTTTTCACAGTCCCCATATAATTTTCAAATTTAAAGGCGCTGAAATTTCCTAGAGCTCCAAATCGTTTAACATCTGCACAAAGGTGCAACAAGTTGTGCACATTGTAGGAAATGAATTCTTTTCCATAAAGAGAATCGAAGTCTGTTACAAACAATTGTAACATTTCGTGTGCTACATCAATATTTCTAGGGTCGCAAATATGTCTGTCACTTGATAAGATAGAAATTGCTGTATGCAGTAAGAGAAAATGAGAATAAAGCTCGCTAGAAAATCCTTCAACGTTTTGCAATACAATGACACCTGCATACAACAAAAATGTGCGAAATTCTGTTGCTTTCCAGAATTTATATTCCCATAAAGTCCTTGGCCTTCTATTAAACTCAACGGGAATTGTATTTCGCAACAGAAGTAGTCGATTTGATATTGTGTTTAAGGCATCGGAAGATATTTTTACTTTTGATTTACGGAGAACCCACAGAGAAATTAGTTTTTTCGTGACTCCAAGCAAAACTAAGTGCATATAGTCCAAAGGAATGCAACTGATACAGCCAAATCCAGGAAGCTTTGTAAGAACAATTTCAACATCTGTTTCAAAGCTATTATATTTATTGCGTTTAAAATCCTGGTCCGTTTTTAGCGCAAATGGTCCTATACCAGGAAAACAAACTTTTCCCTTCTTCTTCTTTCCTCTTGTTGATGGTGGCGGTCTATGGCATACACCTGTTATTAGACACTTGGGACAACAGTCGTATCCAGTGTGTCCTTTTAAATACAAAATAAATGATTTTGCAGGGGCGTCGCAAATTATAGCTTCTATAGTAACATTATGATTCTTCACGCCTTTTTCACAAACGTTGATTGCTTCTTGAACAAAAGAATTAAGAAATTCGTTTGCATCTATTGGTTTCTTCGTCCCGTAGAAAGCACCGACAGGATACACGATCTCAGAATTTACTTCGGAGCACAATATAAGCCAGAAAGTATTTTTCCCACTATTCGAAATTGGAACACCATCTACATTTATCATTAATTTTACTTTTTGATCTTGCACACCTTTATTTCTTCTTTCAATAAGTATGTTCTCAACTGCTCTTTCCAAACCAAAGTGGTGATACACACCATCACTCATTTCAGCACATTCTGTTTTTCTGAGGGTTCCTAACAACGTCCTTGCATCTACTGGTAAACTGGAATCAAATACTCTTAGCAAGAGTAATAAAGCTGAAAGGGCAATTAAAGTTATGTGGAACTTTAATGCCCATTCTCGGAGCTTGGCTGAGAACGTATTTTCCTTTACAGGTGTTTCATCCCGATATAAAAAATCTGATAATTCCAAGTCATCTTCGCCAAGATCACTATCGGTCTTCCTGGTGTCTTCATTACATGTGATTTCCGAATCACTATCAAAATTGTAATTATTGTCAGAGTCGAAATCTAAAACAAACTTGTCACTAACATTGGATTCCATTTCACAAGGCTCGTTTTCAATACATGGTGCGTTAGAAATTTCATTATTGTCTGAAAATGATGATGAACACAAATTCAAGTCTATATTAACATTGCATAATTTTGATGGTGGTTCACTGTCAATAAAAGTAGGTAATTCGACATTAGGTAAAAGTGATGAAATATTTGAGACTTCTCCAATACTTGTTTCGAGTGGAGTCGATGAACTATGCTGAGATTGCACGAGATTGCAATCGTTTAACAAGCGTTCTTGAACTATTTTTCGAAAGCGACGTGAAGAAATGCCATATTTTTTCGGTGGTTGTTTTTTCATGATTTTCCCCATGGTTACTAAAATTTATTTAAAACATAATAATTTTTAATATATTCAATTATTTTCTGAAATTCTTATACATTGAAAATTTTACAGAATTATAGTGTAAATACAAGGAAAAAATAAATTTACCAGATATTACAAAACGGTCACACAGTACGGATACAGCTTATTACAATACTGAGTTTCGTAAAGTGTAAGGAATATTTCAGGATCAAGTATAGAAATTTCGTAGTTTATACTGAATATTTCTAAAGTTTATCCTGAAATATTCTTTACACTTTACAAAACTCGGTTTCGTAATAAGCTGTATCCGCTACTCCGTTAAAGTTTGGTAAAATCTGCTAAATTAATTTTTTCCGAGAGTTTCTTAAAATTTATTTATTTTAAATAATTTATATATAAATTTTAAAAATTAATTTTTTTATAAAATGGTCTGTTCTTTATAAATAAATTGTAAATATTTTTAGGACCAAAGAAATATTTGATAGTTTCTCTTGAAGTAACTACATTTATATTGATATATCACTAACGTTTTTATTTTTAAAATAACAATTACAGGGATCGGATCGTCTTTAAGACTAAAAGAAGTCGCTTTAGTCGCATAAATTTACAACAAAAGTCAAGAAAAGTCACATAAAATTTCCAAAAAAGTTGGAAAAAAGTCGCATGAAATTTTAGAAAAAACGACAAAAAAAACACGAAATTGTCAAAATTGTAAAAAAAATCACATTTCTCAACAACAGATACATTAATATCAAACAATCAGGAATAAAATTTAATAAAATTCATAGCAAAATTTTAATTAGGTATTTTTAACATTTTTTTAAAAATTCTCTTTAAAATGTCAATTATTTTTATAAATAATAAAATTCTTCTCCGAAATTCAATTATTTAACAAAAATTTTAATAAAATTCTTGTCGAAATTTCAATTATCTTCATAAATAATAAAATTCTTCTCTGAAATTCATTTATTTTCAAAAGTAATAAAATTCTTCACACCAATTCAATTATATTCAAAACATTTTATAAATAATAAAATTCATCATAAAAATTTAATTGTTTTTAAAAGTTCTGATAAAATTCTTTGCAAAATTCAATTATCTTCAAAAATAATAAAATTCTTCTCTGAAATTCAATTATTTGTAAAGAATTTTAATATAATTCTTGTCAAATTTTCAATTATCTTTATAAATAATAAAATTCATCCTAGAAATTCAATTATTTTCAAAATTTTTTTTAAATTCCTCGTTAAAATTTTTATTATCTTCATAAAATAATAAAATTCATCCTGGAAATTTAATTATTTTAAAAAGTTCTGATACAATTTTTTGCAAAATTCAATTATCTTCAAAAGTAAGAAAATTCTTGACAGAAATTCAATTATTTTCAAAATTTTTTTTTATTCTCTTAAAAATTTCAATTATTTTTGTAAATATCAACATTCTTCTGCAAAATTCAATTAGGTACTTACTAATATTTTATAAATTTCTTCCCAATAATTCAACTATTTGCATAAAAAATAATTAAAAAAATTTTTTTTTATAAAGTCTTAGAATTTAAATTAATGATTTTATCACTCGGTCATCTTTAATTATTATAAAACATGAAGACATCGATTGTTCCGAGTCGAAGACTCGGAGTAATCGATTTCTTCATGTTTTATAACAATTTTTTTATAAGTTGTTTAATTTCAAAAAGGTTTGAGTTTGAATCTTTTGAAGAATTTTAATTTCTATGGAAAAATAATAATTAAATATTTATTCAAAAAAGAAGTTACTGATGTTTTCAAAAAATTTGTAAATAAATGTAACAGAATATTTTTTTGACTCAAACTTTTTCCTTTAAATTTAAAAAAAAAATTTAAATTTCATTCGTATTTTCCTAAAATGAATCTCAAAAAAGTCGATTAGTCGCATTTTTTCACAAAAAAGTCGAAAAAAGTCGAAAAAGTCGCCCAATCCGAGCCCTGCAATTAACAAAATTTTCGGCTCTGAAAGGTCAAAATTTGTTTAGTGAAATTTTATCAAATGCATAGTTCTTGTTGGTCATAAAGAGAAATATATTTATATGTACTAGAAACAACAGTGGCATTTCACGTAAAAATAGGTTAAAAAAGGGGATTTTGAAAAACTCAAGAAAAAAAATTTGGCGCACATACGTTTTTTTTAAATTAGTGGTATCATATCGACGGGAATTAGATAAATTTGGTAAATTTAGTTCAGAGAGTAAATAACACAAATTAAAATTTTTTAACATCACGTTTTTAGTATTTACTCACACATTTCAAATTTGTTTATTTTACTTTGGATTTCTGTATTTAAAAAGAAGGAAAATTTGAAAACCCCCAAAACACGTTTTTCTTTCTTTACCCAACTTTCTTGAGAAGTATGTCACGCTAGGTTATATTTGAGATCAGGGATCGTATTCAGGAGTGGAAAGTACATTGGAAACCATTATGTAACAAAGACTAAATTATTAAGTTAAATCGTATCAATGCAAATTGAAAAAGGAATATGAAAGTATGAAGTTAAAATTACATGCTTTAGTGTTTTTTTGCAAAATTAAATATTATAATTTTTATTGTGTTAAAATTAATCTTTATAAATTATTAGTCCCTGCAATTAAAAATAGACATAACTTAAAAACAGTGTCGGTAATTACAATAAATTTATTATTTCTCTACTTTTTATGAATTATCATTTACAAAAAAGATTTTTGTTACTTTTAGAAAGTAACAAAATTTATAATAATTATTACTTGAACTAACTAAATGAATTACTTCTTTCGAAAACAAACTTTTGGTAAGAATATAACATGAACTTAAAATTAATTATTTGCTTACATTTTACACAATTAATGCTATATATCAACTCTCCGATTAATTGTAAGGCCATAAAAATTATTTTGGCCGATTTAGATTACAAGAAATATAGAAAAGAAATCTAGTTCAAAACAAAAATTCGAAAAAAAAAAAATTGAAAGTATTAGTATGTATTAGTAACTTTAGATTTTAGGGAAAACATTTTCTTTTATGAGAAATTAAGTAAAGAAAAGAAAATAAAAATAATAAAACCAAATAAAATAAACATGAAAAAGAAGAATGTTTAAATTTTCAAAGAATTTGATTAAAATACTTTTTAAAAGAATTATAATATATAACAAAAATTAATAATGAGTTTAGACAGAATCGATTTTCGGATATTAATATCAAAATTCTTATAAAAATTATAGGATTTCTGAAGGTCTGCATATACATTTTTTTTTTTAATAAATTGAGAAAAGTATTTAGCATTTTTGAAAAAAAGTCGGAAAACGTCTACTCTACTCCAATACTATTCTTTTCTTACACTTTTGGATAATTTACATATTGAAGTATTGTTATATGGTCGTAAACAATTAAAATAAAATTGGTTTGCAATGATAAAATATAAAGTTTATATTAGCATTGAGATCATCAAAAAGTGCGTTATGATTTTGAGGTTAACTATACAAATTTTCACTTACAACTCATAAACTAGTTTCTCTGCTATCACAAATACTTTTGATTCTGTTCGTCAATTTAAACAATATAAAACCAAACCAAATTAAAAATAGAACATAAACATTACAAGAAAATAAAGAAAAGCACAAAGATAAACAAAACAAATTACAAGGCAAATTAGCGAAGCGCGAGAACACGAGGCAGTCACAGTGCATATAAGAAATCAGACTCAACTAAACTTGACGTTTTATTCCTACTGCGCAACTCACGCCTATGGCGGCCTAACCTTCAATAACGTCTCCAAGAACATGCATAAACACAAACCTATATTTAAAATGTTTGCTGTACTTATTTTAAATATTAATAATTATTTTTTGATAAATAGAATGTATTCTAAACATTTAACATTTATTAATGCCTATGTAAAAAGAGTTAAAAAATTATTTGAAACAGCGTTATTATTCACAAAAGGGAAACGACGTCATTTGATTCAAAATGAATATAACATCATTTCCGCTATATAAATAACAATGTTTTTTCTTGATTTTTTAATTTTTTTAAGAGAAAAGTGGATAAACCAGCATATATTTCAGAAATATACTTTCCATGCATTAAAATGTAATTATTAGAATTTATTATTTAAGCTTAATAGAACTATATCAAAATTCCAAGAAAATAATAAAATTTAAAGTATGCGCAAGAGAGTTGCGCAGAATGTCAAGTACATGAAAGGCATGATCGCATGAAAGCAGCGTTTGGCCATTTGCAAAAGCAGCATTCCATCACATTCCATTGTGATACTGTTCATTTCTTGTGTTCTCGTTAATATTTCAGTGTTATTTTTTGTGTATATACCATGGCGGTCGATGCAGTAAATTATCAATTTGCTATCGTATTATTTAATGATAATACTGTAGAAATAATTCGCACTGACTGGGCTGAACTTGACGCGAATGGAGATGTGACAAGAAGCTTCTTCCCCTCAACAAAAAATAAGAAATTTCTTCAGGATATATTGAAAAATAATCCCATCCCAGATATAAATTGGACAAACGAAGGTGAAATGTGGCCTGTCAAAAAAACATATCGCTACTTTGGTATGTATGGCTTTAAAAAATTATAATCTTAATTTAGATATATAAAGTTAGTAATTTTAAACGTCGGTGAAGTTCGCAACGTTTATGATCAACGATTGAAAAAAAAATTATTTTCCTACGAAAAAGAATAAAATTTTTTGTTCATAAATATTTATTTTGTAAATCATTATTCAAAAAACTAACCAAAATATTTTCTATACCTACAAAAATTAATAAAAATTTGCTTGAAAAAATATTTTTCTTATGAAATCGTTGATTATAAACGTTGTGAACTTCACCAACGTAATTTTAATATATAATAGAAACAATTTTCCAATTGTAAGAATGTTTCGTTTTATGAAGTTCATTTAAGAAAATCTATCTTCTTTTAATATACAACAAAGTAAGGTTTAATCTGGTTTTTATATTATAAAAAATGCATACACTGAGAAAAAAGAGAGCGTGTTGCAGCACATTTTCCAGTCATGTTGCGCGACTCAACCCTGTGTTCTCCTACCTCCTAGACACTTTTCTGGGGGCGCACAGAGTTCCCCTGATTCGAGGCAAGCTGTATTTAAAGTGCATTATAAAATAATTGTTAGATTTTTCTCTCTTGGATATTTTTTAACTTATTATTCAATTCAACAATATTTTAGAAGTTCATTCAATACACGTATTTAAAAAGTAATTTTAAAAATATTTTCAGATTATTTTTATTCAAAATTTAAATGTTTTCGTTTAGAAATTTTTGTACGTTAAAACTTTTTAAAAATCAAGGAAACTTTAATTTTATTAAATTAAATTAATAAATTGATTCAAAAAACCCTCATCAAATTTTTTACAGTTCAATTTAGAAAAAGGAGAGAAATTAAAATTTTATTAACAAGTAGGTAAATGTAATTAGAAAAATAATTAATTTATTTAATTTCCCTTTCATTTTTTTTAATAAAATAAATGTAAATTAAAATTTTTTAACTGAACATACGCTTTTTCTTTAATTGTAACCCTAGTAATATTGTTAAAAAATAATTTTAGAAACGTTAGAAGAGGCAGAAAAGAATGTGGAGTATTATATAAACCTAAGCGATGTCGAGACAGACGACGAGAGAAATCGTGAAAAAATGAAAAAATCAAGACATCAACGTGCGATTAAAAATCCATCTAACAGTGATACGGACACCGAATATGAAGCTTCAAAAGCTGTAAAGAAAGAAAAATTTGTGGCCTTAACTTCTTCAGAGGGAAACAAGAAATTTAAATTAACATTTCATCCCACTATACCGGTTGAAAAAATTGATTTGGATACATCTTCGGCATCTGCGAAGATAGAGGAAGCCTTAACAGCTCCAAGTAAAATACCATTTTAAATATTAACTATATAAATCATTTTAAAGGTCAGAAGTTTTTGAAATTAAAAGATATGTTTTTTACAATTATTTAGGCCTTACAAAGGAACAAAAAATTTTGTTTATTTTTAATGAAACATTCTCAGAATGACTGTTTTGATTTTTTCCAATTATTTTTTCAAAAAAGTATAATTTTTCAAGTTTCTTATATATATTTTGTAAGAAAATAACTTTTTTTATATAAAATCTAACTTATTTAATTTTTGTAAAGTGACTTGTAACTAAAGTGAAATTTTAAAAACTATGTTTGAATAATTTTTCAAACAAAATTCAATTTTTGAAATTTTTAATTGAAAATGTTTAAAATAATTAAAAATAAAAATTTAAAGAATTTTAATTGAAAATTTTGAAACTAATTGAATTCTATAAAATTTGATAAAAAAATCATCAAATTTAAATTTGAAATCAGACATTTTTAACAAAATTTTGTACCAATATTTTAATTGTAAAAGATTTATCGTTAAATACAATTAAATTGTTAGAGTTTTAATTGAAAATATTTCATTTTTTATTTGACAGTCTCTAATCCTGAAGAGGTAAACTCAAACTCCTTAGATAAGAGGAACCACAAGATTCAAATTTATTGCAAGATTCAGCTGGTGACAATGGTATGCCGTCTAATAATGGAGGAAATCAGTCAAATGCAAAACCGCATTCAAATGCAGTTCTTAATCTTGCTGACTGTAAGTATATAATAACTATTAAATTAAATATAGATCATAGGATAATTACTTTCCTAAATATGATTTAATTTTTTTAGATAAATGATTATGCATTTTTTATGAAACTAAAATTTCGTAAAATTATATTGAAAATAATTTAACAAAAAAAATTTGCGAAGTCATTTGCAAATAAATTATAAGTATTTTTATATTTCTTGTCATTTTTATAGTAATTGAGTCCCAGGGTTGCCACAGGTCAGGGAATTCAGGGAAAAGTCAGGGATTTTTAGCAAATGTACTGGAAAAATTGAATTTTAAAAATTCATGAAAAAACTCTGAAATTTGATATTTTTTTGTTTGTCTCGTAAACTATGAAATTACCACGAATTTTAATACAAAACCTTGAATTTTTCTATTTCAGACAATAATTTTTTTTTAAATAACTTAATTTTACAAAAACTATCATAAAATTATGACTCATACGTGATTTAATGAATCATTTTTACAATTTTCATAAATACTAAATTGATAAAAAAAATTTAGTTAAAAATAATAAAAAAAAAAATTGAATTTTTGAAAAGTTACGTCAGTTCAGTATCATCTTTATAAATAGTACAATTCTTCTTCGAAATTCAATTATTTTTAAAAACTTGA
The DNA here is from genome assembly GCF_015476425.1 of Leptopilina heterotoma. Taxonomy (NCBI): domain Eukaryota; kingdom Metazoa; phylum Arthropoda; class Insecta; order Hymenoptera; family Figitidae; genus Leptopilina; species Leptopilina heterotoma. The sequence goes on from NW_025111199.1 coordinate 2,831,428, forward strand.
ATAAAATTCTCGTTAAAATTTCACAGGAATTCAATAATTTCTAAAATATTTAATAAATTTCTTTGAAATAATTCAATTATTTCCATAAATAATAAAATTCGTCACAGAAATTCAATTAATTAAAAGAGTTTTATAAAATTCGTCGCATGAATTCAATTATTTTTATAAATAATGAAACTCATCGCAGGATTTTAATAATTTGGATACACTATTCTGATAAATTCTTCTCTAATTATTCTACAATTTCATTTACTAATTTTTCAAATAATGTCATATTAACCTTTGTTGATAAATCTTTATGAGAATTTTTTTGTTGAGAAAATTGGCAGTGCGCCTTTGAATTTTCCCCCCCGTTCTTGTTTATTATT